>NC_136972.1:20975359-21372859 GCF_032717465.1 Coenobita brevimanus
TATTTGCACATTATGAATGATCATGCTAGATCAAATCCCAAGGTAAAATCATTCCAAAGTGATAATTCGTAAAAAAAGAAAAAAAATGAGGTTTTGAGTTAGAAGATAATAGAAGAATAAGAGATCATTGCAAAATGGTTAGCCCATTGGGTAGATTCCTCATGTATGTGATACAGAAAAATTAAATGCAACTCGAAGGGCTTTGTAAATGTGTTCCGCAGTATGTGGATATTTACCACAACAAGAGGGTCCATTTTTTTTTTTTTTTTTCATCGTAGGTTACTTCAAGGATAAAATATTTGCAAATCGTGAAGTTGCTACGATAGAAAGTATCCGCCTAAGAGGTAATTCCATACTATTATACTTGACTAAGAAAAAAAAATCATGGTGAAAACCGTAAATATGTAATTTACACTAACGTACTTTGAATTTTTTGGGAACCACAACCAATGGTTTCTAAAATTCAGAAAACTCTCCCTTGGAAGAAAAGTCCAACTTTTAAGAAATATAGAAATGAGAAATCTATTTATATGTTAAGAGAGCTGGCATTTTATGTATTTACAGACAACAATTTTGTCAATAATGTGGTCATTCAAAAGTGAGAAATATAAAGTTATAAAGGATTTCATTGATATATGAATGACTATGGCTTTAAATGGCATCTTAAGCCTTCATATAAAAAAAAAAAATCCATATAGAGAATCATTTAGACCATAAGCCGATTTTCCTTACGTAAAATATCTCCGGTTGGATATAACTTACAAAATATTATTAATGAGGTGTTGAGAATGATTAAAATCAATACGAGAATGGAAAATAAAAATCTGATAGATAATTAATAAACATAATTTATTCCGTCCGAAACTTTTTCGAGAATGTCATACAAGAAGAAAGAAAATGCTGCTTACAGGATAACTGACTTGAGTTTTTGTAACTATCTTAATATTGTTTGAGCATTTTTTTTCACCCATCGTTCCCGTCATTTCAATGATATCAAAGAGAAACAATTGTCATGGGATTACTAAAGAAAGCATCAGCTTTATGATTAATTTAGTGCTTAAATTCCTGTATTTGTGGGAGAAAAAGGCCAACGTATATCTTGTACAAATATACTGTAAGTTTGTTGGCAAATGCATCCAATTGTTTCTTAAATTATGTTAAACCCATCTACACATCTACTTGACGTGTGGGTGCTCGAAAGAAAGTGAGAAATTTAGAGCCAAGGACGATTTTTATTGTTATCTGTAAACTAGAGATTTTGAAATGGCATCTTTAACCTCCTAAAAAAAAAAAAGGAATATTTAAGTTTATAAAGAAAAATTTAAGAAAATATGGAAATTATGCAAATCTAGAATGGTCCAATTAGACCATTAGCCATTTTTCCTTGGGCAAAATAACTCCGAACGGTGACAACTCAAATAAAATAAAAATAAAAAGATATTGCGTAATACAGGAATCAATGCAAAAAGAAAAAAAAAAACACTTTAAGGCTGAGATAATGAAACTGATGAACTTTTATAACTTGGTTCCCCAAATCCACCAATTTCTCGTGCATAACACATACAAAAACGCAATAAGCAGCTTACAGGAGCACTGGCATGAACTGATGAAAATGTCTTTTTGAGATTTTGATTTTTAGCTTAAGAAGAAAGTCTGATAAATGATGTTTTTTTAAATTCATCGTAGCCGTCACATGAAGGATAAGAAATATTGCCAATTGTAGACTTGTTACGGAAGAACTCATCTGAATAAGGGGTAATTCAAATCAGATTTACTTAGGAGACGCTAAAATCTCAAGATTTTCGAGAGGAAACAATACTCAACTTCCTCTAGGGTACTCAGAATTTGTTTGGTAAAGCTCCCCATTGTTTCTGTAATTCTTAAAACATTTCCAATGATGAAAAAAATGTTTCTTAGAAAAAAAAATCCAGATCTAAGGAGAAATCGTTTCACACGTCTAAAGAGAATGCATTTGAGATGTTTAACCACAAAAAGTATATATTTTTTTTTTGTCAAAAAAGCAAAAATTTGTTAATTTTATTTTTTTCTCTATAGCTATGGCTTTAAAATGGCATTTTAAGCCTGATAAAACAGAAAACAGAGTCTTTCGCACATTATGAATGGCATTGACAGGCCATAACGATATTTCCCTATATAAAATAATTCCGAATGGTGATAAATCGTTTTAAAGAAAATGGAAAAGGTAAAGTAAAAAATTAACACGAGAAAATAATATCATTGCAAAACTAGAAAACATAATTGGTAATAGTTTATAGTTGGAATTTCACGTCCGCCGATGAGAAATGTAGCTTGCAAGCCTGTTAAATGGCGTCTTAAGATTGGATTTTTATCTTAGGAAGTCTATTAAATGACTTTTTCAGATAGCCGTGACATCAAGGATTAAAAAATAGTGCCAAATGTGAACATGTTACAATAGAGAGCATGTCTTTTAGGATTAATACAATACTATTGTACTGGAGCGATGCAAAAAAAAAAAAAAAAAAAAAGTTTAGGGGTGAAAAAGCCCAAATATACAATTTCACCAAAATTACTCAAACTTTGTTAGGAAACATCCAATGATTTCTATAAGTAAAGTTCTGTCAAAAATTGGCTTAAAAAACAGCTATAACGATAAATGATATATCTTAAAAGAATCGATTGTTAAAAAAAAAAAAAAATCCGGGTTTTGATGTTTCCGCGAAATGTTTCAGTTGATGACAGGGTAGTCAAAAAAACGGAAAAACCTAGTCAGGTGTATATTTGCACACTATGATGGTCCTTCTTAGACCATAAATCATATGAAATTAGGAAAATTCACTCGAAAAGGCAGTAACAAAAATAAATTTGAAAAAGCATACAGATAAAAATTAACATACAAAAGTAAAATCATCATTGGGATACTGATATGAGCTTGGTAAATACTTATATCTTGGTTCCTTAAGTTCACATGATTTCTTCTGCATGAGAGCGAACTGTTATAAGGGTCGTTTTATATTGTTTATATTTTTATCCTAGCAGGGGATTCTTTGAAATGACTTTTTTATTCATCATAGCTGTCACCTTAATGCAGAAATTAGTAGGATCAATTAAAAATAACCATGCTAAAACCGCTTATTATATATATATATATATATATATATATATATATATGTATATATATATATATATATGTATCTTCCACAACCATACTCGAATTTTGTTGGGAGCCACAACAAATTATTTCTAAAATTCAGAAAACATTAAAACGGGTGAAAATAAAACGCGGCTGAGAAAAAATCAGAAATTCCAGAGTTAAGGAGAAATTAAGTAGCATTTAAGACTGGAAAATTAGGAGTTTTAGCACTATGAATGTGTTAGACAATAAGCCATACTTCCTACGGTAAAATCACTCTGAACGATTATAAGTTATGACACAAAAATGACAAGGTTTTCTCATAAAAGAATATGAAAAAGTAAAAAAAAAAATAAATAAATAAATCATTGCAAGATTAGGTTCATGGAATTGATGAATATTTATAACTTGGTTCCCCAAGTCAGCAGACTTCTCCATGACAAATACAAAAATGGTGAAATGCAGCTTGCAGGAGCATTGACAAGAACTATTATAAATGTCATAAAAAATAGTGTCAGGTGTGCGCTGCTTATGATAAATAGCAGATGTTAATAAGAATACTTAAAAAAAAAAAAAAAAAATCGAGTGATGCTAAAAACCGTATTTTTTGCGCGAAAACGTTTTATATTCAACTTCCAAAACCGCACTCGAATTTGGCCAACCAAATTAGCATTACTCCAGTATAGATTATTTCTAAACATCAGAAAATATTTCTGGTGGAAAAAAAACAGGTTTAGAAAAAAAAAATCCAGGAATAAAGAGAAATGAAGTAATATATAAGAAATAGATTCAGACGTAAAGAGAACGAGAATTTAAGATGTTTAAACAATAATTTTGTCGTGTAAGACCAAAAGCC
This sequence comes from Coenobita brevimanus, assembly GCF_032717465.1. Lineage (NCBI taxonomy): Eukaryota > Metazoa > Arthropoda > Malacostraca > Decapoda > Coenobitidae > Coenobita > Coenobita brevimanus. The sequence continues at coordinate 20,979,328 of NC_136972.1, forward strand.
AGTTTATTCTTAGGTAAAATCACATCAAACGGAAATAATTTATATAAAGTAAACATGAGGAAACAGGTAAAGAACTAATAAGAGCAAGTAAAATCGTCAGTGCAGGGGATGAGATATGAAAATGATAAATATTTATGACCTGAGAATGTCACATCCTCAAATTTTTCTTCCAAAAAAAAAAAAAAAAAAAAAAGCAATTTGCAGGACCATCAACATGAACTGATGAAAATGTCATATTTCGATTTTCTCTCTAGCTAGAGTCTTTTAAAGATTTTTTTTTTTTTTAACGTTCATCGCAGTCCTCACTTCAGGGATAAAAAATACTGCTAATTGTTAGCTTGGTACGAAACAAAGCATCGGTTTTAAGTGAAATTAAAACATTTTTGCAGGAGTAATCGTTAATTTTGAGCATTCTTTTTAGAAAGGGGACAAATAAAACAGATAAATGTACTCAAAATTTATTGGGAATCACACTTCAGTCTTTAAAATTTAGAAAACATTTCTGAGGGCGATAAAATGCCACTTGAAAAAAAAAAATCCAGTTATAAGGGGAAATTAAGTAAAACATTAGTTCACACATGAAAAGAGATGGGATGGCATTTAAGGTGTTTATGCACAATGTTCTAACTGATGGAGTTGTTGAAGAAATAGAAATATAGATACAGAGGGGATTAAACTTTTATTTATACAATTAGTGCGTAATATGGCACCTTGTGCTTCCTTATTCAATTAGAAAAAATATATATATATTTGCACAATATGAAGGGTCGTGTTAGACCATCAGCCATACGATGAATATGCAACTTCCTCAAATCAGATCTTAGTTAGTAGAGAAATATACCTTATTTGTGATAAAAATCATTAAATGTTTTGGAGATTGAAAGATGCAATTTTGACATATCGGAAAGTTCTTGCTGGTATAAGGAGAGGTGAAGTAAAATATGTAAAGATGTCTATTCACACTTGAAAATGAGATACCATTAGAGGTAAAAATCTAATTAATTTCGTTTTTTTTTTTTTTTTGCGAGGAAGAAGGAACCAAAGGCCATGAGCCCGCAGTAATAGTTCCCTCCAAGAGAAAAACAAAATACAACAGAGCCAAATTCAAGATCCGATCATTTTGAGATACCTGGACACACTGCGTTTGAAAGACTGGACATCATAGGCAGCAGGAAATACAGACAGAGGGAGACAGTTCCAGAGCTGACCTGTTGCATAAATGAAAGACTGGGAGTAACGGTTAACTCCTGCATTAGAGAGTTGGACAGAAAAAGGATGAGAGTTTGCTGCCAGACGGGTGTTACGCGCCCGTCGTAGAGGTGGAGGAATGCAAGCAGACAGTTCAGAGGAGCAGTGACCATTAAAGTAGCGATAGAAAAGAGATAAAGATGCAACAGTGCGGCGAAGAGACAGAGGTTGAAGGGAGTCAGTAAGAGGAGGAGAGTTAATGAGACGAAAAGCCTTTGACTCCACCCTATTGAGAAGAGCTGTATGTGGGGAGCCTCCCCACACATGAGTTGTACTCCACACAGGGGCGGATAAAACCCAACAATTGTGCAGGGGCAAAGAATGAGCGGAGTCGGCTTAGCACACCCAATCTCTTGGAAGCAGATTTTACAAGAGATGTAATATGATCTTTCCAAGATAAGTCCCGAGTAAATGAAACCCCTAGCATGTTCAAAGATGATGCAGGATTAAGCTGAATATTATTAAACATTAGTGGGTAAACCTGTGGAAGATTTTGTCGGGTGTAAGAACTGAGTCAGATGCATTAAAAACAACCATATTATTTTTACCCCAGTCAGAGATACGAGCCAAGTCAGACATTAGGTGTGCCATAGCCTCATCCCTTGTTTGTTGAAGTAACTGTTGAGATAAGAGCGTAATCAAGAAAGAAAAAATTCCATGTAAATTAGGTTTTTAATTTTTCAATATAAGGCCATTAAAGCGGCAGCTTGACATATTGCCTGAATTGAAAATAAAGGAATCTTTGCACATTATGCAGCATCATTTCAGAGCTTAAGACATAGTTCCGAAAGGTTGTCATCGCTGCTCGGGATAACTCATAAGAATTGATGGACTTTTTCCCCGTAAGACAAAAACGGGTTCAGTAATGTGTCTCATTTACATCTTATATGAAACAAATACATTTTGAACTTGGCTTCTGGAGTCTGTAGGATTCTCGCTCATGACAAAAAAAAAAAAAAACTACCTGCAAGAAAACTGTCGAACCTTTACAAATGACGCATTTGACACTTTTATGGCTATACTGTATAAGATGGGTTCAAATGATTTTCTTCTCATTCAGCATGCATGTCAATTCAAAAGACAAAATATTATCATGTGGGAAAACGTTACGTCGGAAAAACCTCATTATGAGTATTTCAAAACCATTCCTATGAACTGATGCAAAAAGTAGCTTCGTATAGGGCCTTGACGAGAAATTCTCACTTTCTTCAAATGATCTTTAAATTTGTCAGGAAACACGTAATTAAAAAAAAAAAAAAACATTTCAGATGACAAAATCGATTAAAAAATATATTTTTTCTGTTAGGAGGAATCTGAGGTGAGAATGGCATTTCTTTTTTAATAATTACGTCGTCAAAAAGAGAGAAAATGCCAATTAAAATGTTTTTCTTTTCATCTATATTTGCAGGGCTTTAAAATAATATCTTTAGCAAGTTGCTTTGAAAAAAAGTGAGAGGTTTTGCACATCACCAGCATCATTTCAGATCATCAGCAATAAGTTCCGTGGGTTAATTCACTGCGACTCATGATAACCGCCGTTAAAAGATCTGGGCATTTTTTTTTTTTTTTCAAGGTAAAAAAAAAAAAATCAAGGAAAAAATTCATTTTGAGGATAAAAGAAGTATAAAAACCTTTATGAGATTTTTGCTCAACTGTAAGTTTCTCGTGGATGACAAATACTAAAAAAGTGTCACAGGCAGGACCAATGCAATGAAGAGCCAAAATATCGCCTTTGAAACATTCTAATTTATTCTTTAGCAACGAAGGTCTCAAACAATTTTTATCACTCAAAAAGTAGGCAACTTTAAGGGAAATGGAATTTTGTTAGTATTGAAAATAACTGAAATTCAAAAGGATTCTATTTTACTCGTGCAAAATTAGCAAATTTCAGGCCGAAAACGGCATATATGCAATTTTTTCATGTGCTCTAGTCTTGAAACTCCCAATTATTGAGAAAAAAATCAGAAATTGTCAGAGGATAAAAAACAATGTTATTTTGATGGATGAAAAATAACATGCTAAAATACGCTCCTCCGAGTCCGGACCCCCTCCCGCCACCCCCCACCCCACATGGGAGCAGCAGCCCTACCCCCACCCCAGGAGGACACCACGGCGGGCCAGGTCAGTGCAAGACTGGCCCAGAGTGAGAAGGGCGCCGGGACGCCCCTACCTTGAGTCCCTCTTCTCCTCAACCTAACCAACTGCGACAACGCAGGAATGAGAGACAACCTCACGGACTGACCAGGTTCGGGGTGGGACTACTCCAGATACTGTCCCAAGCAACACCGCAGTAACAGCCACCATACGTCCCGGGTAGGGAGCGGCCACCCTACGCCTCTCAGTTGCTTCCCCTTGTAGCGCTGCGGTAACGGCCACCGTACGTACCGGGGAGGGAGCTGCCACCATACGCCCCTCAGCTACAGCCACATTTGGAGACCGCCTCGGTGCGCTAGCTATTGAGCACACACCGACTGGCAAAGGCAGGGGGAGTGGAACCGCGACAACGGCCACCGTACGTGTCGGGGAGAGAACGGTCACCGTACGTCCCTCATCCACCTCCTCCTCCTCTTACGGGAGTAGCACCGCGGTAACGGCCACCGTACGTAGCGGGGAGGGAGCGGCCACCGTACGCCCCTCAGCTACTTCCCGTTGGGAAGGCAGAGCCGCGACAATGGCCACCGTACCTGTCGGGGAGGGAACGGCCACCGTACGTCCCTTGCCTCTTCCTTAGGGAGCAGGACTGCGGTAACGGCCACCGTAAGTACCGGGGAAGGAACGGCCACCGTACGTCCTTCTGCTGCTACCCTTAGAGACTGTGGAACCAACACAACGGCCACCGTACGTGTGGGGGAAGGAGCGGCCACTGTACGCCCTTCGTCTGCAGTCTGTAGGGTTCTCCCAGAGGGAAAGATCCCTTGCGAGGCCGGCTCACTACCTCTCGGCTGCGTGGGACACTCTTTACTCTCTCCTTCCAGGTGTGGTTCCCCGGAAGTGCTGCCGTTCCAGAAGTGGTGAGGAGGTCCTGTTCTCACCCTGCAGCCGGCCCCTGACGGACGCCCGACAGAATAGGTGCCGCACTCTGTTCCTGACAGCGCCCCGCTCTGTAGGCTACCGCAGCACCCGGCCTCCCAGGGCCAGCCAGCGGACCCCAAAGCGGGACCGCTCGGGCCCCACTCCCCGTTGGCCCTCCGCCCAGAGTAATACTGGCAGGCCCGCCTCCTGAAGTTGTTTGGCCTCAGTCCCGAGGGCCACCTATCAGGTCGAGGCCCCCAGACGGAAGGGCCTCCCTGCACCCCAGCTACGAAACAGGTCCGGGCAGTGACGCCCTCAAGAGCTGTGCATTGTCTCCTGCGGGTGAGCTCTCCCGAAGGCCCCCCCCCCCCAAACGCCAGGGCGCCACCTCCACTAATCCCAGGAACAAATGGCCTAGTGACGACATCCCTCACAAGTCGTGTCAGAAACTAAGTGTGACAGTAGTGACAGTAAAATGGTAACAATATACTGTAATATAAAGTGACGATCAGTGCATATAAACACAAGGGCAGAAACCAAGGGTCAGTGAACACGAATAGCGAGGCAAATGTAATACACCAAAGTACTGTGTCCATACCCCAGGCCCTACGGAACCAGGGAAACATATCAGTAGCTTCCCGAGATAAACCAAGACCAGGCAGTAAAGACAGAACCAGTAAATAATGTAGCCGCGGCTAAATGACATTCTCGTGTGCCGCGACTAGGGTACAGCCATCGCGCCCATGTAATGTATATAGTAATACCGACCAATCTGATCCTTCACTCCATTCACGTATAGTGTATCCTGACAACAGTGCCTTAACTCCAACACGTACACTGTGCCCTAATGACTTTTAATATCTATGTGTGTTGATATAGTTGTATTTTGCCCCCGACATCATTACTGTGCTTGTGTACACTTTCTACCTGTAATAACTCTGTCACCCTGTCCATTCTGTATCCAGTGTATCTTTGTTCTTGTATTGTAAGGAGTTGGAAATAAGGCAATAGATGTGTTAAGGTATACTGCCGAGTTTTTATCCCCTGTTCCTTTGTGAGTGCTTTACTTCCGGTCTAGAAAGAGGACCCCGCTCAGTCGCGGGAGCTTTTAGGACGAGAGGTCAGACTAAAAACACCCATCATAACAGCTTCAATGCGGGATGAAATAGCATCTACATAGGAGCCACTTCACACGTGAAATGAACAGACTTTTAAAGTGAAATCCAGAAAAGATTCTTTTGATGAGGGCGTCGTAAAAAAAAAAAGAAAAAAAGAAACAAGAATATATCTTTTTCCAGTACGACTAAGTTTTAAATTTGATCAATACTGTCGTAATTAAAAAAAAAAAAAACTATAGTGCTTCTTCTTAGACCGTTGGTTGTCATTTCGACTTGTGTTAACTCGCATTAAAAGAATTTGGGGAATATCAAAGAGAAATGAAATCTATAGAGTACAAATCCTATTTCGATGAGATATGAAATTGATAAAACATTAGAATTTGGTTGTTCGAGTCTGTAAGCCTGTCGTACAAACAAATATTAAAAAATTGCCGCTTGCATGAGCATTGTCATGAATGGTCAAAAACGTCCCCTTAGAAATACATTGATTTTAACTTTACCAAGGACTCTCTCTCTCTAGTAATTTTTTTTTTTTAAATAAAAAAGCAGCTTCTAGGGAAATAAAGCAGTGTCAATTGGGAACTCGTTGCGACTGAGTGTAACCGCTTTAACAGTAATTCAAAACCACTTTACTGGATTAACGCAAAAAACTGCATCTTAAGCGCCAAAACGATGAATATGAATCTTCTTCAAATGAGCTCTAAATTAGTTCGAGAAGCTCGTAGTTGATAAAAAATCACGAAAAATTTCAAAGGACCAAAAAATGCGATTTTGATTAAGAAAAAAATCTTACTGCTGTCAGGAAGGGTGATGTAGCATAAAGAAGGTAATTTACACGTGAAATGACCTGGCATTTGACATGAGAATTGAGTGATAAATTTCACTTGAAAAGGGTGTTTAAAAAATACCTATTTATCAATGACAAGGGTTTTAAAATGGCATCTCGAGCATCTTGACTAAACAGGAAATAAGGGAATTTTTCCTTATTATATAGCGTCACTTTACACCATAAAAACTGTTCCGTGGGACATGTCACTGCAACTTTTTACAACTCACATCAAAAGAACAAGGCAAATTTATCAGCCTCACATTCCTCCTCTGTTAAACAGTTCAAACTACGTCGCCCATCTCTTCCTTACTGCAGCCATCTCAATATCCTTCCATTCTCTACATTTACTTGGTCGTCCTTCCCAGAATCTCCGCTACGCACCCTTTTCACTTCCTCTCAAAATATTTTATTCTGTTGATAATTCTCAGCCAACCGCCTACCCTACCACACATTTACTGCCACTTTAGCATCAAACAGCTCTTCTCGGCTTCTTCCTCTTTTCCTTACAACTCTGAAATCCCACATCCATCTTAGTCACACTTCATATGCACATCTCAGCCACTGCCATACTTCCTCGCACCACAATTCACTTCACTTTCTTACCCCGCCACCCAATCGTCTCACCATACACCTCTTCCGCATACCCTACCACGGCACTTTTAAACAACTGCGATATCTCTTCTCACTACCGTTTTCCTGATCTTTGCGTTCCACTCATTTCAACCTCTGATACTCTATCATTCTCTTTTTTCCAGCTCACTTTCAAAACCTTCCTGCTACACCTATCTCTCCTAACTCTCACCCACCTCTTACCTTCTCTCAACTTTCCCTCTAGCAGGTAGTGGTCAGACATAACGCCCAGCCTTCCCTTTCAGATCTCTCAAATTCAACTATTTTCCTTTTACATCCTGGACAGAGCCACATGGTCCATCAAGATCCTATCGACGACCGTTCTACCCTCCCATTTCACCCGCATATACTTTTTAATATAAGGTATTTCCAATCACTATCGCTCAACACATGCCCATTTTCATTTCCTCCAGGCAGACCATGTATACCAAGGACAGTCAACTGCTACATTTCTTTAGCATTCAGATCATCGATCATTACTACATTCACATTTGTTCCAAAAATTTCAATCATTCCAGGAAAACTCCCTACCAAGTTCATATGCTTTCACCCACAACAGTCTATGACACCTTCCATTCAGTCATACACTGCTGTATTTCCTAGCTCAGTTGCAAGGCCACACCTCTCGCAAACTTCCAAACTTACCTTTCCTTTTCCTCTTTGTTTCACTCAAAGCTAACACATCCGACTTTCTTACAATTTCCAAATCTTTTTAGTATCAATCGTATTACGTTCACGCACATTCGAAGACCCAATCTTCAGAGTATGGGGATAACTCAATCCATCATCCCTTTCTATGTCTTGGCTCGTGTTACATAGCCTATGATTTCATCATCCTTTGTGTAATTCTAACGTACATTATGCTGCATGTTTGATCACGATTCGCCTCGTGGCTTCCATAGTGACCAGGCTTGCGTGTTCTACCTCACTCCCCTCTTCTCCCCCTTATAGTAAAGTCGTTCTTTCTGTTGTTCAGAGCAGGAGTGCTCTTCGTCCTCTGTGCCCTCATTTGCGCGTCCTTCTTGCAAGTTGAATCAAGCTTTGCCGGCCCCTATATAATGAGCTCAGTCTCTGCATTAGTTGCCACTTAGATCTATTCCTCATTCTGTTCACATCTCTGTCCTCCCCTGTATGGTATATTATTATTTTTGTGAGTGTTCAGGAAGTCTCCAACAATCTAGCTGCTGTATAATTTTAGTATAAGTGTTATTACCATTTTTCTTGTACTGTATAGCATAAGTCGTTAATTCGTGAGCCGGGTAGAGTTTTTACTGTCAGCCAGTGTTGGTAATATTTTGCATCTGTAATAATATTATATCTTGCTTTAACTGAGCATTATCCGGTCGTCTCATTTTATCAGGGCTGACAGACAAATTTGCTCTTGCTAAATTCGTGTTAATAGAGGCTATTGCAGTTAACCATATATGTAACCTGTTCTGCCATTACATTATCCTTATGAGTCCTGAATGTTTAGTTGTTAGTTTGAGCATTAAATAACTTGTAATTTTACCTAACTTTTGTTTTGAACCTGGAACTTTGCGGAACAGTAGTGATTTTTGTATTCTCACTTGAAGTGTTCATTATCTCTGTTCCGTAACATAAATTTGGCGACCTCATAGCAGGATATTCAGGATGTTACCATAAGGATATTGCTTGATATTTTGTGACTGTGATGAAGCCAAAGATTTTTTTTTCAAATATGCAAACAGTGTGTGATGTAGAAAACAGAACAAAGAATGAACTTAAGCTTGTTGCTCAACAATTGGGAATTGCTGTCCGCTCTCATCATTCTAAAGATCAAATTGTTGGCATGATTAATAAAAGCTTGTTTAATGTAACTCCTCCAGATGAGCAAACGCAGATTGAAATAGCTAAGTTACAGCTAGCACTGCAGGAGGCTAGTCCTAAGGAGGCTGAGTTTCAGGCAAATGCTGAGGAGGCTGTCTCAGGCTCGTATTCAGGAGGCACAGGCACAGACTCAGGCACAAATTGAACTTGTTAGGATTCAGGCAGACCGTGAGTGTCGCATGAAACAACGTGTAACTGGATCATCTAGCTCTGATGATTTTGATGTGGCTAAATGTTAAACTTGTCCCTCTTTTTAATGAATCTGATATAACAAAGTATTTTCAGTTGTTTAGGAGGGTAGCTACAGGTTTGAACTGGCCCAAAAAGTATTGGCCAGTACTCCTACAGAGTATTCTCACCGTTAAAGCTCAACTAACTTATGCATCTTTGCCTCAGGATCAATCTGATAATTATGATGTAGTTAAGAGCTTGAATCTTAAGGCCTATGAGCTTGTTCCTGAAGCCTATAGAGTAAAATTTAGGACAACTTATAAGCAAGATAAGCAATCCCATGTTGGGTATGCAAAAATCAAAGAAGATCTGTTAGAGCAGTGATTAAATTCTAAGAATGTAAATTATGATTTTGATAAATTTAAGCAGATGATTTTGGTGGAGGACTTCAAAAGGTGTATTAATAAAGATGTAAGCCTATATCTTGATGAGAAAAGAATAGATAATTTGTCTGATGCTGCATTTTTAGCTGATGAATATGTTCTCACAAGATATATTCTAAAGAAAAAAGGAAAGCTGAGAGTAAGTTCGTTGACTACTCAGAGTACAGGTAACAGGAAAGAGAATAAAGATGATGTTTCTCAGGAAGTAAATACCAGCTCCACATCTAGATTTCAGAAAAGTAAATGTACTTATTGTAGTAAGCTTGGTCATACTAAGGAGAAATGTTTCAGGAGACACCGTGATGTGAACAAAAAGGAGTCTTTAAATATTGTCAATTGGTCTAGTGTCCACCCTTGAGAGTTCCCAGAATTCTTTAACCGAGTTAACTGAACCTGCTTTGAGAGGTAAATTAAATTCTCATGATGAAGCTCCTCTTTTGAGCAGTAACGTGGGTGACAAGAGTTCATGTGCTAATTTCCTGTCTGATGGTTTTGTCAGTCCTCTGGACAGTAATGACAGGAAATCAGTTAAAATATATCGTGATACAGGTGCTTGCCAATCCCTTATGCTGACCAGTGTTATAGGCTCTAATGTTAATTCCTCTGATGGAACTGTAATCTTAAAAGGTGTAGGGAATAATTACTTCTCTGTCCCTCTGTGCAGAGTGAATTTAGAGTCTGGTTTTGTTAATGGTTCCGTTATGGTTGGGTTGGTTGAGACACTCCCAATGTCAGGTGTATCTTCAGAGATGTTTCCTGGTATTTTAAGTCTTGTTACACCTGTCAAGTTGTGGGGAAGTGTAATCAGACCGAAAAGGTTGCACCTCTAGTTCCCATTCCTCCTTTTGAGGTGCCATTCACCCGTGTGTTGGTGGATATTGTGGGCCCTCTTCCTAAGACTTCTTCAGGATTTTCTTGTGTTGACCCTGATTGATATGGCTAGTTATCCTGAAGCCATTCCACTTAGAAATATCTCAGCAAAGAAGGTGGTTAAGGAAATGCTATGGTTCTTCACAAAGTTTGGTCTGCCCAAGGAGGTACAGTTGGCCGCACTCCCGCGAGGGGCACCTTAGTGTTGTCAACGCTGCCCGAGATATTAACCGCGAATCATTAGTAGTGAGCTCTGATCGAAGCATTCACAGGACTGAGGGAGGGAGCGGGTTTGAGGTGGGTAGGTGGGTGTCTGTACACGAGGCGAGGTATGACAATTGTTGAGGTGACAGAAAAGTGTAATATATATATATTTTTTTTTTCGGTTACTTTTGCCATCATGAAAAGTAAAAAGATCAACTTTAAATATTATACTGCAAAACAAAGACAAACGATCAAGATTCATAATTGTAAACTTTAATCGTATTTTATTTTATTGTCGTTTCCAAGCAATGGACGCTGTAAAATACAGACAAAAACTGCCTGGAAATAATTACTCAGAATGCTGTTTATTAATCACATGTAACAAATGTAACTTCATCCGGAATGTGGCAGCTGCTGACACCACTGGCACATATCAACATCGCCCACATCTAGCGTTACCTAACAAGCAGTTTAAAATCGCATCGTAGCGTCATCGCATCGTGGAGTTATCAGGGCTCCCATTCACCTTCACATGATAGCGGAGTAAATATATATATATATATATATATATATATATATATATATATATAGAGAGAGAGAGAGAGAGAGAGAGAGAGAGAGAGAGAGAGAACAAACCTCACTTATCAATGAACAGATAAGCATCAGCAAACCTGAACTGGTAGTTGTCCAGCACACACTTGAAAACCAGTTGCCTTGAGACATTTTGCTAGTGCTTCCTCTGTTAGATGAAATCCATATAAATGGGTTTTCTATGGTGGTATCATAACCTACAACTTTGGTATACTCGTATAAATTCCTTTCTATTAAGTTTAATTGAATCCTTATAATTATGAAACTACTGGTTTGTGTGGCATTATTGGGTAACACCCTGATGAAAATATGATGGATGTTATAAATATGTGTCGGTAGTATTGATACTCCTGACACTGTGGAAAAAAAATCAATCAGTTTGTTGTAATTGTATTAAATGATATCAATGTTGCTCGCATTTATTTTGGTGTTTCGTGTATCACAGATATGATCGCAGACATAGGAGTCGGACGCCTTACCCAGTCAGGGATCGAGGGGACATTGAAATGACAATAAAAACAAGAGAAGGGAAAAAGAAAAATGACAAACTTGTTTCATCCTATACGCTACAGACAATACTCAAGGGTACGGTGTCTTAGCCCTGAACAATGTATTGTACTGTATGAAAGTTAACACATTCGGATACATTACAGTCAATTAGGTGCTAAAGAAATGGTAAGTTGTAAACAAGCTACTGTACTGTACGGAATCTAGAATATGACACTCCTGTTATCATGCGAAAGATAAGCGAGCCAATGTTGTCGGGTGTTAGGAAACGCTTGATAAGGAGGATACGGAGGTGTGTGCTAGGGGTGTCAGCAATTACCGCATGCAGTATTAAGGATTCACATTTGGTATATTCAATAGCGTTATGCTTTATGGTTTCCAAGCATTAACTGTGCCACTTTTCACAGCGGTAATAACTTGACAATAAAGGTATTAAAATATATATGATTTGTTACCAGGTATTGTAGATTTATATATATAGCTTCCAGCCTTCCACTCATCTGTTTCAGATGTCATCCCTCACCTCTCGTGCATAGGTATCCCCCCACTCTCCTCAAACCCCCTTCCTCCCCCCCAAACTCTCTCTGTACGACTCTCTCTTACTGACTGTGGATGCTTCGAACGCATCTCTCTACTAGTGTTTCAGAGTCAATATCTTGGCCAGCGTTGACAACGCTGTGGCCCTTTCGGGAGTGCGGCCAGCTGTACAGTCAGACCGGGGAAGTAATTTCATGTCAAATGTTTTCAAGCAGTCTCTGAAAGAGTTGGGCATCGCCCAGGTGATGTCTTCAGCTTACCATCCCCAGACCCAAGGAGCGTTGGAGAGATATCATCACTCAAATCGATGCTCAGGAAATACTGTTTGGAACATCAGAAAGACTGGGATAAAGGTCTTCCATTCGTTGTATTTGCCGCAAGAGAATCTCCAAATGAATCACTGGGCTTCTCACCCTTTGAACTACTGTTTGGCCATGAAGTAAGAGGACCCCTTAGGCTACTCAAGGAATGCTGCCTGTAGGAGGAAGATGACGTTAACCTGCTGGAGTATGTGATGAAGTTCAATGAACGGCTGTCCACTGCTTTACAGCTGGCGAGAGAGAATTTAGGAGCTGCTCAGGAGAAGATGAAGACTTGGTGTGATAAGAAGTCCAGGTTGCGCCACTTTCAGCCAGGAGATCAGGTTTTGATTCTGCTACCGGTGCATGGGTAACCTCTTCAAGCCAAGTTTAGTGGTCATTTCGTGGAGAAGAAACTCAGTGATGTCAACTATGTCATCGCCACACCAGATCGTAGAAAGAACAAGCAACTTTGTCACGTCAACATGCTAAAGGCGAGACGAAAATAACCCAGTTTGCATTGTAGCTGTTCCACCCGAGTCTGCAAGTGAAGCTCTCCCACGCAGCATGAGCCTGAGTGATAGTTTGGGGAAGAATCCTTATATCATGATCTCCAGACTAAGCTTTCTCATCCAGCTCCCGAGGAAAGGCAGGAGTTTTCGGCATTACTGCAGGAGTACCCGCAAGTGTTCCCTGCCACTCCAGGAAGAACCACTGTGTTGATGCATGATGTCGATGTTGGAGACGCTAAGCCAATTAAACTGCCTCCTTACCTTGTGAACCCAGTGAAAGTTCCTATCGTCCAGAAGGAGCTTGGCTACCTGTTGGACCACAAGATGATTGAGCCCTGTCAGAGCGAGTGGAGCTCTGTCACTAGCCAGGTGGGTCACAGCGGCTTTGCATTGACTACAGACGTGTTAATCAGATAACCAAAACACTTACCCTCTCCCTCGTGTGGAAGATTGCATAGACAAGATCGGAAAGGCTAGGTACATAAGTAAGTTTGATTTGTTAAAGGGATACTGGCAAGTACCTATGACTGAACGTGCTAGGGAGATCTCATGTTTTGTAACACTAGGAAAGACTTTTGCATGTTCTCTAATGCCATATGGTATGAAGAATGCACCAGGCACTTTTCAGAAGCTCATGAATTGTTTATATTGATGATGTATTAATCTTTAGTGACAACTGGAAAGATCACCTATGCCATGTCAGTAAATTTCTTGAGCGTTTGGTTCAGGCTAATCTTGTAGCTAATTTATCAAAGTGTGAGTTTGGTCAATCTAAAGTTCAGTACCTTAGGTACGTAATTGGTGATGGACACATTGCACCACCAGGAGCCAAAGTTCAGGTTATGTGATCTTCCCAGACCTAAAAGTAGGAAAGGGCTACAAAGATTTTTGGGAATGGTAGGTTATTACTGGAGATTTGTTCTTAACTTTTCAATTCTTGTATCACCACTTACAGAAAAAGGGAGTTAAATTTGTCTGGACCGATAACTGTGAATCCTCTTTCAGTAAACTTAAAGCTATCCTATTAAGTCAGCCAGTGCTCGCTACTCCAAATTTTGCCAAGCCTTTTAAGATGGCTGTTGACGCAAGTGATACAGGAGCTGGGACTGTTTTGCTGCAAGAGGATGATCAGGGTATTGAACACCCTGTATCTTATTACAGTAAGAAGCTCACTCCACCTCAAAAGAACTACACAACTATTGAGAAAGAGGTTTTGGCCTTGATTTTGGGTTTACAGCATTTTTCATTTTGTGTTCTGGTTTTGACCCCATAGTCATTTATACCGATCATAACCAACTGAAATTCATTAGTAAGTTTAAAGATAAAAATCAAAGATTGACAAGATGGAGTCTACTTCTTCAGGAGTATTCATTAGACATACAACATGTAAAGGGGAAAGAAAATGTTATTGCAGATTGCTTATCTAGACTTTAGACATTGTTTTAGAGTAATAAGAAATTTCTTTTGTAAATTTCTTTTTCTTTGTGGGGAGGTGTTACATAGCCTATGATTTCATCATCCTCTGTATAATTCTAACGTACAGTATGCTGCATGTTTGATCACGATTAGCCTCGTAGCTTCCATAGTGACCAGGCTTCCGTGTTCTACCTCACTCCCCCATTCTCCCCTTTATAGTAAAGTCGTTCTTTCTGTTGTTCAGAGCAGGAGTGTCATCTCTTCGTCCTCTGTGCCTTCATTTGCGCGTCCTTCTTGCAAGTTGAATCAAGCTCTGCCGGCCCCTATATAATGAGCTCAGTCTCTGCATTAGTTGCCACTTGGATCTTCTCCTCATTCTGTTCACAACTCTGTCCTCCCCTGCATAGTGTATTATTATTTTTGTGAGTGCTCAGGAAGTCTCCAACCATCTTGCTGCTGTATAATTTTAGTATGTGTTCCCATTTTTCTTGTACATAAGGCGTTAATTCATTAGCCTGGTAGAGTTTTTACTGTCAGCCAGTGTTGGTAATATTTTGTATCTGTAATAATATTATATCTTGCTTTGATCAGTATCCGGTTTTCTCATTTTATCAGGGCTGACAGATAAATTTGCTCTTGCTAAATTCGTGTTAATAGAGGCTATTTCAGTTAACCATATATGTAACCTGTTTTGCCATTACATTATCCTTAGTTGTTAGTGGATTAATCTTTAACTTGTAATTTTACTTAACTTTTGTTTTGAACCTGGAACAGTAGTGATTTTAGTATTCTCACAGTGTTCATTATCTCTGTTCCGTAACACTCGTTATAGGAACCAAGAAACAGGGGAGGTGGTTATTTCCTTCATGCCCCATTCTCGTCGCCTTTTAGGACACGTAAGAAATACGATTGCAGAATACTTCTGGTCTAAGAGTGGTAGTGCCTCCCCACAGTGCAGACTGATTGCTCCTCCCCCCTCCGCCACAGGAGGGATATACAAAAAAAAAAAAAAAAAAATGCAGATTTCGATCATTGACATTGTTTTAAATGATGCCTAGAAATCTATTTTTGTCATAATGTCCAGTGAACAACCGTTTTTTCATGGATGAAAAATAGTGTCAATTGTGTTCTTCTTACGAAAGAAAATTCTGAAAACAGTTCTGAAGAGAAAATATTGTGCTTCAGAGAAAAAAAACTAAGCTGGAAGAGAATACATTGTAACATTAAAAATAAACCGGTTCACAAATAAAAAGAGCTGGGATTTGATCAGGGGGAATTATATTCGACCTATATAACTAGGGATTTAAAAGAACATCGAGACTCCAAAACAAATTAAAAAGGAATATTGGCACATTATGAATGATCATGATAGATCAGATACCTTATTTTCCCAAGGTAAAATCACTCGAAACGGTGATAACTCGTAAGAGAGAAAATTTGTTTCTGAAAGATGAAAATGAATAGGAGAATGAAACAACATTGCAAAATAGCCCATTCCGTAGATTCATCATGCATATAAAATTCCAAAAATAAATGAAGCTCGAAGGAGATTTGCAAATTTGTTTGTGTTTGGATATTTATCTTCAAAACGGGGTCTTTTTTTTTATTCACCGTAGGCGTTACTTCAATGATAAAATAATTTGCAAATTGTGATCTTGCTACGATGTAGCAGCCGTGGCTCAGTTGGTTAGGGCGCTGTTCTCTGACCATAAGGTCGGAGGATCCATTCCACCTCAAGGGTCATCGGTAGGCATCAGGAAGGGTATCCGGCCATAAAATGCTACACGCTCCAATCTGAAAGTCCTCTACCCAGGGGTAACGCCTTAGCCCTTCGGAGGTACCAGTCGTATAATCAAATTATTTTTTTTTAATTTTTTATTTTACGATAGAAAGCATCCGCTTTAGGAGTAATTCCAAACTATTTTATTGGATTGACTTAAAAAAATATTTTTTGGGTGAAAACCTTAAATATGCAATTTACAATAATGTACTTTGAATTTGTTGGGAAACACACCCAATGGTTTCTATAATTAAGAAAATGTTTGCATGTGAAAAAAGTACGGCTTAGAGAACAAATCCAGTTCTTTTACGAAATAAAGGAGTATAGGAAGAAATCTACAAGTAGAAAGGGCTGGAATTTTAGGTATTTACAGCCAAAACATTTGTCATTAATGGGGTAATGGAAAAGTGAAATTTAAAGTTACAAATGATTTTATTCATATATGAATGACTGTGGCTTTAAATGGCATACCAAGCCGTCCTATTAAATTAAAAAAAGGAATATTTGCATATTATCGATACTCGTTGTAGACCATTCGGCGAATATCCTTCGGTAAAATGACTCCGAGAGGATAACATAAAATGAAATTAAGGAAATGTTGAGAATCATTAAAATCAATACGAGAATTGGATATGCGATGAAAATCTTAGATACATGTGATAAACATAAATTTGTTCCCCGTCCGATAATTTCTCGATAATGACACAAAAAGAAAGAAAATGCCGCTTCCAGGAGAACTGACGAGTTTTTGTAATTTTATTCATGTTGTTTGAAATTTTACCTAGATTTTTTTTTTTTTTTCATTCATCGTTCCCGTCATTTCAAAGATAAGAAAGAATGACAAATGTGAAGTGATTACGAAAGAAAGCATCAACTTTAGGAGTAATTCAATGTTTAAATTCCTGTACTTTAGGGAGAAAACGGTCAATATGTAAATTTTACAAATATACTCTACGTTTGTTCCAAATTCATTCTACTAGACGAAGTGAAATGTAATAAGAAAGCAATTGACATGAAAAAGATGGCATTTGGAGTGTTTAAACAGAAACTTTCAATTCAAGTGCATGTGCTCTAAAGAATGAGAAATTTAGAGCCAGGGTCGATTTTATTATCTGTAAATTAGAAATTTTGAAATGGTACCTTGAACCTCCCAAGAAAAGATAAGAAAAGGGAATATTTAACTTTATGAAGGTAATTCATTTTGGAAAAAAAAAAACGCTATTATTGATCGGTCTTCTTAGACCATTCCTTGGGAATAATACCTCCGAACAGTGATAATTCCAATGAAATAAAAGTAAAAATATATTGAGTCAGATACAAATTAATGCAAAAAGGAAAAACCTCAGCAATGTTGAGATACGAAATTCATAAACTTTTATAACTTGTTTCTTAAAGTCCACAAATTTCTCGTGCAAAACAAAAGCAAAAAAGCAAAATGCTGCTTAGAGGAGTATTGACATAAAAAGATGCAAATTTTTTTGATAGTTTAGATTTTTACATAAAGAAGCCTGATAAAAGATTTTTGCTTTAATTCATCGCAGCCGTCACATCAAGGATATGAAATACTGCCAATTGCTGACTTGTTAAGGAAGAATGCATATGATTAAGTAATTAAAAAAATCAAGGTTTTTATGTTTACGAAAAATAAATTTCAGTTGGAGAGGTTATTGGAAAAAAAATGGGAAAAACTTAGTTAGAAAGGATTTTATTATTATCTGTATGAGCAGGGTTTTAAAATGGCATCTTAAATCTCATAAAAACTGTATTTTCCAAACTATGAAGGATCTTTTTAGACCATAAGCAACATTTTCTAAGGAAAAATGACTCAAAATGGCAGTAACTCATAAAAGAATTTTGAAAACAAAAATTAATACATGAAAGTAAATCCATCATTGTAATACTATGAATTTGATAAATATTTATATCTTGGTTCCTTAAGGGGTCCTCTTACTTCATGGCCAAACAGTAGTTCAAATGATGAGAAGCCCAGTGATTCATTTGGAGATTCTCTTGCAGCAAATACAACGAATGGAAGACCTTTATCCCAGTCTTTCTGATGTTCCAAATAGTATTTTCTGAGCATCGATTTGAGTGTTTGATGATATCTCTCCAACGCTCCTTGTGTCTGGGGATGGTAAGCTGAAGACGTGATCTGGATGATGCCCAACTCTTTCAGACTGCTTGAAAACATTTGACATGAAATTACTTCCTCGGTCTGACTGCACCTCCTTGGGCAGACCAATCTTGGTGAAGAACTCCAGCATTTCCTTAACCACATTCTTTGCTGAGATATTTCTAAGTGGAATGGCTTCAGGATGACTAGCCATATCAATCAGGGTCAACACAAGAAAATCCTGAAGTCTTAGGAAGAGGGCACTCAATATCCACCAACACACGGGTGAATGGCGCCTCAAAAGGAGGAATGGGAACTAGAGGTGCAACCTTTTCGGTCTGACTACACTTCCTCACAACTTGACAGGTGTGACAAGTCTTACAATACCAGGAAACATCTCTGAAGATACCTGACCAGTAGAAGTGTTTCAAAATGCGTGCCACAGTCTTCCTCACTCCAAGGTGTCCTGCCAAACTGGAATCATGAGCCACTCTAATGATATCCTGCCTACAAACACGAGGGATGACAACTTGATGTACAACCATTCACAGTCGGCTGATGCTGTTGGGGGTCTCCACTTTCTCATAAGTACTCCTGACTTTATATAATAACAAGTAGAAGCACCGGCTGACTCTTCTTCACTGCAAGCAGAGTTAGCTAGACCTTTCAACTCAGGGTCAGCAACCTGCAACTCAACCAACTCTTGAGACAAATTATCAACACTACGGGGTACTGCCTCATCTGGTGAGTGGTCCAAATTAGCAAGAAAAGTGTCAGCTAGGATAACATCATCATCATCATTATCCTCTAAGTCACCAGTAACCTTAGACTTAGCCCTAGTGAGAGCACATGCAGAGAACACCTCAGGGATATCACAGTCCTGGGTCGCAGTCACTGGTTCACTAGACAATTGTGGAGCTGGACACACTTGACTTCCACCAATATCATTTCCAAGTAAGAAAGTTACACCTGACATTGGGAGTGTCTCAACCAACCCAACCATAACGGAACCATTAACAAAACCAGACTAAATTCACTCTGCACAGAGGGACAGAGAAGTAATTATTCCCTACACCTTGTAAGATTACAGTTTCATCAGAGGAATTAACATTAGAGCCTAGAACACTGGTCAGCATAAGGGATTGGCATTCACCTGTATCACGATATATTTTTATTTCCTGTCATTACTGTCCAGAGGACTGACAAAACCATCAGACAAAATTAGCACATGAACTCTTGTCACCCACGTTACTGCTCAAAAGAGGAGCTTCATCATGAGAATTTAATTTACCTCTCAAAGCAGGTTCAGTTAACTCGGTTAAAGAATTCTGGGAACTCTCAAGGGTGGACACTAGACCAACTGACTGAATATTTTAAGACTCCTTTTTGTTCACATCACGCTGTCTCCTGAAACATTTCTCCGTAGTATGACCAAGCTTACTACAATAAGTACATTTACTTTTCTGAAATCTAGAGGTGGAGCTGGTATTTACTTCCTGAGAAACATCATCTTTATTCTCTTTCCTGTTACCTATACTCTGAGTAGGGGCAACGTACTTACTCTCAACTTTCCTTTTTTCTTTAGAATATATCTTGTGAGTGAGAACATATTCATCAGCTAAAACTGCAGCATCAGACAAATTATCTATTCTTTTCTCAAGATATAGGCTTACATCTTTATTAATACACCTTTTGAAGTCCTCCAGCAAATTCAACTGCTTAAATTTATCAAAATCAGAATTTACTGTTCTAACATATCTCTGATTTTTGCGTTCTCATAAGTTGTCCTAAATTTTACTCTATGGGCTTCAGGAACAAGCTCATAGGGCTTAAGAATCAAGCTCTTAACTACATCATAATTATCAGATTGATCCTGAGGCAAAGATGCATAAGTTACTTGAGCTTTACCGGTGAGAACAGTCTGAAGGAGTACTGGCCAATAATTTTTGGGCCAACTAAAACCTGTAGCTACCCTCTCAAACAACTGAAAATACTTTGTTAAATCTGATTCATTAAAAGGAGTGACAAGTTTAACATTTTTAGCCAAATCAAAATAATCAGAGCTAGATGATCTAGTTCCACTTTGTTTCATGCGATACTCATGGTCTCCCTGAATCCTAGCAATTTCAATTTGTTCCTGTGCCTCCTGAATACGAGCCTGAGACTCAGCCTCCTTAGCACGAGCCTCCTGCAGGGCTAGCTGCAACTTTGCTATTTCAATCTGCGTTTGCTCATCTGGAGGAGTTACATTAAACAAGCTTTTATTAATCATGTCAACAATTTGATCTTTATAATGATGAGAGCGAACAATTCCCAATTGTTGAGCAACAAGCTTAAGTTCATTCTTTGTTCTGTTTTCTACATCACACACTGTTTGCACATTTGACAAAAAATCTTTGGCTTCATCAAGAGTAGTAATAGTAGACATCATGAATAAATCACAGTCACAAAATATCAAGCAAAATCCTTATGACAATATCCTGAATATCCTGATAAGAGGTCGCCAAATTTATGTTACTGAACAGAGAGATAATGAACACCAAGTGAGAATACTAAAATCACTACTGTCCCCCAAAGTTCCAGGTTCAAAACAAAAGAGTTAGGTAAAATTACAAGTTAAAGTTTAATGCTCAAACTAACACCTAAACATTCAGGACTCATAAGGATAATGTAATGGCAAAAACAGGTTCAATATATATGTTCAACTGCAATAGCCTCTATTAACACGAATTTAGTAAGAACAAATTTATCTGTCAGCCCTGATGAGAAAACTGGATAATGCTCAAAGTCTATCTATTGCCAGACACCATAATCCCGTAAAGGGTGGCCATTTGACACTTAGTTGTTTTACAGGAAGGGGCACCAACCCTCCACCAACCCACTTGTTGACACGTAGGGAGCACGTATGGTTTATATTATTACGGATACAAAATATTACAAACTCTGGCTGACATTATGAATCACAAAAACCTTACCAGGCCTACGAATTTGCACCTTTGGCCATACAGTACAAGAAAAATGGTAACAACACTTATACTCAAATTATACAGAAGCTAGATGGTAGGAGATTTCCTGAGCACTCAGAAAGATAATACACTATACAGGGGAGGACAGAGATGTGAACAAAATGAGAAATAGATCTAAGTGACTAATGCAGAGACTGAGCTTGATACAACTTGCAAGAAGGACGCGGAAATGAAGGCACAGGGGAGGAAGAGTTGACAGTCCTACTCTGAACAACAGAAAGAACGACTTTACTATAATGGGGAGAAGGGGGTAGTGAGGTAGAACACGCAAGCCCGGTCACTATGGAAGCCACGAGGCGAATCGTGATCAAACATGGAGCATATTGTACATTAAAATTATACAAAGGATGTTGAAATCATAGGCTATGTAACACTCGTATAAAGGAAAATGGGGGAGGAATAGTCAAAATTTAATGAGAAAATTATATCAATGCTAAACTAGTAAACTAAATTGATAATAGTTCATAGTGGGACTCTCAAATCCACAGATGAGAAATGGAACTTGCAGGACTATTGATGTGAACTGATTTAAATGTCGTCTTGAGATTTGTTAGGATTTCTACCTTATCAAGAGTGTTTATTAAATTACTTTCTCAGATATCTTTCTCGTGACATCAAGAATAAAAAATAGTGCCAAAAATGAGTACGTTACGATAGAAAGCATCCGGTTTAGGATTAATTCAATACTGTTACCGGTGAAAAGGCCTAAAAATCTAACTTCCAGAAAACTACTCAAATTTTGTTGGGAGACATCCAATTTTTTTCTGTAAATAAGGAAACATTGATCAATAGAAAGGATTAAAAAAAAAAAAAATTGGTAACGACAAATGATGTATCTTATAAGAAGGAATAGATTGACACGTAAAAAGAAATACCGGGTTTTGATATGTTCAAGCAAAATAAGTTTCAATTGATGACAAGGTAGTTAAAAAAAGGGGGAAAACTTAGA
The DNA here is from genome assembly GCF_032717465.1 of Coenobita brevimanus. Taxonomy (NCBI): domain Eukaryota; kingdom Metazoa; phylum Arthropoda; class Malacostraca; order Decapoda; family Coenobitidae; genus Coenobita; species Coenobita brevimanus. The sequence continues at coordinate 21,001,431 of NC_136972.1, forward strand.
AAGCATTTTATTTTCATCTACATAAGTAGGGCTTTAAAATGGCATTTTAAATCTCCTCATAAACTGTATATTTTTACACTATGAAGGGTCTTAATAGACCATCAGACACATTTCCTTACAAGAAATAACTCAAAATGGTAACTCATAAAAGAATTTTAAAATTGAAAGATAAAAATTAATACGCGACAATAAAACCATCATTACAATACTGATATGAGATTGATAAATAATATATTGGTTCCTTAAGTTCACAGGATTTCTCTTGCACGACAGATACAATAAAGGAAAATAGAGGGAAGAGTTATGACTATCGTTTTATATTGTTTATATTTTTATCTTAGCAAGGGATTCTATTTTTTTTTTTTCCATCACAGCTGTCACATTAATATAAAAAAGAGTTACGTGTGCTCCACTTAGGGCAAAAGGCATCTACTTTAGGATGAATTAAAAACAAATGCTTGCAAACACACACACACACACACACACACACACACACACACACACACACACACACACACACACACACATACTTATTTTCGTGCGGATACGCTATATATACACTTTCCACACCAAATTATTTGTAAAATTCTGAAAACAATGGAATGCGGAAAGAAAAAACAAAAATTCCAGATTTAAGGAGAAATGAAGTATCACATAAGAAGAAATCGACTCAAACGTAGAGAAATCGACTCAACGTTGAGAGGACAGTAAATATGCAGCGTTAGACAATAGGCAATATTTCTAGAGATAAAATCACTCAGCGGTGATAACATTAGAAAAAAAATGACGAGGTTTTGGCTGATAAAACGTAATGCTAGGATGTAAAAAAAAATAATTGCAGTATTGTTATGATATTGATGAATATTAATAACGTGGTTTCTCAAGTCCGCAGACTTCTACTATATGACAAAAAAAAAAAAAAAAAAAAAAAAAAAAAAAAAAAAAACGGAAAATGCAGCTTGAAGGAGCATTGACATGATCTGTCATAAATGTCGCCTTATGTCAAGATGAATAGTAGGTGGTGGCGACCATCATCCACTCAGTCGATGTAGTGCTGCTAATTTCTTCCTTAGCCTTTATCATTCTTTTTCTGTGCCTGTCCTTCCGATTCTCCCATCTTTCCTGTCACTTCTTATTGCTTTTCTTTCCTTTACGTGTGGCTTTACATTGAGTGACAAGCCAAATGGTTTCCTGTAAGCCAAGAAACCATTAACAACGCTGGGTGGTAACCATATAACCAAACCATACGTGTTCCCTACGTGTCAGCAAGTGGGTTGACTCGAAGTCAAATGGCCACCCCTTACGGGATTATGGCGTCTGTCAATAGATATATAGATAGCAAGATGACCTAGTAATTGACTATTTTCATTCATAGCAGCAGTCACCTCAACATACACAATAGTGCCAAGGGTACGCTGCTTACGATCAAAAGCAAATACTATTAAGAATAAATAAAAAATAATAATAGACTGGTGTGATGCTAACAATCCCATATTTTGGGGTGAAAGCGCTATATACTCAACTTCCACAATCACTCTCGAATTTGGCCAACCAAATTAGCATTATTCCATTGTAGATTATTTGTAAACTTCAAAACATTTCTGGGATTGAAAACAGGCGGTTTAGAAAAAAAAAAAAAAAGGGATAAAGAGAAATGAAGTAACATAAGAAATCGATACAAACGTAAAGAGAACGAGAATTTGAGGTGTTTAAGCAATAAGTTGGTTAAGTTAGACCAAAAACCATTGTTTCTTAGGCAAAATCATTCGAACGGCGATTATTTGTAAAACTTAAAATTGAGGAGTCAGGTTAAAAACTATTACTAGAACGTCAAAGCGTCACTACATTGGCTGAGATATCTATCTATCTACAGCCCGACGCCCTAATCCCGCAAAGGGTGGCCGCAGACAAAACGCCTCCAAGTCGCTCTGTCACCCACCATTTGACTACCCTCCCCCCAACACATCCCCTCCCCTCCCTCATATACCTCTCAACTCCATCCCTCCACCTCATCCTCGGTCTACCTCTCCCTCTCCCTCCCTCCACCTCACCTACATACACCCTCTTAGTCTTTCATTCTCCATTCTCTTCACATGTCCAAACCACCTCAGTGTATTTCTCCTAATCTTCTCAACCACATCCACATCCACCCCACATCGTTCCTTCACTTCTTCATTCGTCAACCTGTCCCTCCACGTTACTCCACATGCTCCTCTCATGTAACTCATTTCCACTGCTCTCACTCTTGACTTGTTCCCCTCTTGCAAGGTCCATGCCTCGCTTCCATACCTCAGGGTAGGGATCACAATACTATCATGCAGTGACTTCTTAACTTCCATACTCACATCCCTATTTCTCATCACTGCTTTCAGTGTACCAACGACCTTCCTTCCCTGGTGTACCCTTTCACACACTTCATCCCCCAAAGTTCCATCCTTATCACACTACCCAAGTACTTGAATGCACTCACATTCTCCATATCCTCACCATCCAACGTCACTGCACACTGTGACTTCATTCCTCTCAAACACCATAACTTTACTTTTGTTTACATTAACTTTCATATTCCTCCTCCTACACACTGTCCCAAATTCATTCACCAAACTTTGCAACTCCCATTCATCTTCACTCAAAAGTACTGTATCATCAGCAAACAGCAACACCGGAAGCTTCCAGCTGAGATATGAAACTGATAAATATTTGACTTGAGACCGTCTCATCGTCAAATTTTTCGTCCGTCAGAAAAAAGAAATGAAAATTGCAGGAGCATCATAATGAAATGAAAATGTCATCGAGTCTGTATCGATTTTCTCCCTACCCAGAGGGTCATTTATATGGACTTTTCTTAATGTTCATTGTGGCTGTCACTACAAGGATGAAAAATACTGCCAAATGTTATCTTGGTACGAAAGAAAGCATCGGTTTTACGTGTAATTCAAAACAGCTTTGCTGGTGTAATTCCAAATTCTGCGTACTCTTTTAAGAAAGGGTACAATGAAACCCACAAATGTACTCAAATTGATTGAAAAACACACCGTCTATTCTATCTATTGCCAGACGCCTCAATCCCGTTTGGGGTGGCCACAAACAAATCGCCTCCAAGTCGCCCTGTCCCCCGCCATTTCACTGCCCTACTCCCAACTCACACCCCCCTCTCTCATGTACAGTCGTGGCCATAAATAATCATCTATCATCCTCAACGCCGTGCCTCAGACTGGCTCCTTTATGCGCGTCGTCACACTGGAGTAAGAGGGGCTGAGAGGGAGGGGCCAGAGAGAGAAGGGAAGGTGGGTGGGGGAACGAGCAATGGTGCTGGGGTGGAGTGAGGGAGGGGAGGGAGAATGAAATGCGAAATTGCGACAACATAATTTGTCTCTTTTCTTTCATTCAGGGCATCATATAAAGGAGTAACTATTCGGTAGATAAAGCTGCATTACACCTTGTTTAGCGGCGTCAGATAACAAGCTTTAGATAGGTGGTGATGTCAAGGACTAGCTCGTGAGAGAAATATACTGACGTGACATCAAACATTTGTGCGGAGCCAGATATTTGTGTTTATCCGTGTATTTTGACCTCAGACGGAGAATGGAATCTGGATGGCTTTGACTTCCGTAATGTTTGTATAAGAAACGTCCTCTACCCTTACATGTAATTAATTTTTGGAACTAAATAATATATGCAACTTTTGACATGGCTGTCCACAGTAAATATGATCTCTCTCGCGGTATACGGTACACTCCCTCTATACAGTCACCATCATGATAATTCAATAATTATTTAATGACATCTCTATATGAAAAGGCTTTTTAAAAGAATTGCACAAAAGGTAAATAAATTTGATGTCTGTGCTCATGGGTGGATATGGTAACGTTATCGCTCATAATCTATTAGAGGGAAAATGAAACAAAATCTTACCCAAACTCCCAGAATATATCATTGTCAGTGTCTACCGACACTGGTCAAGCCAGTGGCCTCATGCCTTAAAAACCTCATGCAGACGTCGCGGCACCGGGGAAACAATGTTGTTGATGGTTTGCTGGTTTCGTTTGAACAGCTCCCACTCGTCTTTGGTGAGCTGGAGGAGGCGGGCCCCCTTCGTTCTCTGGCATCCACGCATAAGGTGACCAGATTTATTGGAGCTAAAAGTGGGACAATGTCACGTGTGTGTGTGTGGAGAGAGAGAGAGAGAATGTGAGTGTGCTACGGCTGCTACGCAACACCTCACCCTCGCCCTCGGGCTGCTAATCAAACACTAACGTCTCAAACGAACTCTAGAAACTGAGTAACCAATATACAGCACAGTAGTGACAGTACGGTGAATTGGCCCACCAAAGTTACCAGTTAGTATTATAAATTTTATATTAACAATTTGGTATTTCACTTGGTTTGGATTATGCATAATTATACTAATTCATCATAATTTCATAAAAGGTCTAATGTAATATTAATTTTCTAAAAGCGGGACATTTTACGTAATTTGCCCCAGAAGCAGGACATTTTAGTCACAATTAAAAAAGCGGGACAGGTAAAAAAAAAAAAAAAAAAAAAGAAGCAGGACCGTCCAGCCTTTATAAAGGCGGGAATCTGGTCGCCTTATCCACACATTGACAATCTGGGCCGACAAAATCTCGATGACTCTGCACTAATATTTGATCTGTCACGTCAGGATATTTTTCTCAAGAGCCGGTCCTTGACATCAACACCTATCCAAAGTTTATCTGACGCCGCTATACAAGGTGTAGTGCAACTTTATCTACCGAATAGTAACTCCTTTATATGATGCCCTGAATGAAAGAAAATAGACATTATGTGGCCACAACTTCGCATTTCATTCACCCTCCCCTACCTACCCTCCCTCCCCTCCTCCACTCCACCTAAGCACCATCACTCGTCCCCCCACCCACCTTCCCTTCTCTCTTTGGCCCCTCCCTCTCAGCCCCTTTTACCCCAGTGTGAGTTGCCGCGCGTAAGGGAGCCAGCAAGAGGCACGGGGTACACGAGGATAGGTGATTACTTATGGCCACGACTGTACCTCTCCACCCCATCCCTCCATCTCATCCTCGGCCTCCCCCTCCCTCTTCCCCCCTCCACCTCACTCACATACACTCTCTTCGTCAGTCTTTCACCCTCCATCTCCACATGGCCAAACCACCTCAGTGTGTTCGTCATAACGCTTCCTATCACATCCACATCAACACCACAACGCTCCTTCAATTCCTCATTTGTCTGCCTGTCTCTCCACGTGACTCCACAAGCTCCTCTTAAATAACTCATTTCCACTGCTCTCACTCGACTTGTGTCCTTCCAACAATGTCCAAGCTTCACTTCCGTATCACAATACTGTCATGTAGTAACTTTTTCACTTCCATGCTCACTTCCCTGTTTCTTATCACTGCTTTCAAAGAACCAGCAACCTTCCTTGCTGTACCCTTTCAAGCACTTCACCCTCCAAACCTCCATCCTTACTCATCACACTACTCAAGTACTTAAACGTACTCACATTTTCCAATTTCTCACCATCCAACCTCGCTGTACATTCACTAACTTCACCTCTCTCAAAGACCATCACTTTACTCTTCCCTACATTCGCCTTTAGATTCCGTTTCTTACTCTCCCAAACTCATCCACCAAGCCTTGCAGCTCCCCTTCGTCTTCATCTGCAAACATCAGTACAGGGAGTTTCCAAACACTATCCTCTCTCACCAGGGCCACTCCAACATCCACTACCCTATCTTGTACCTCTTTTATTATCCCATCTATGTTCAGATTGAACACCATGGAGACATGACACATCCCTGTTTCAAACCAACTTTCAAAGAAAAAAATTCACTTAGTTCACCATCCACATGCACTGCAGCCTTCGCACCATTTTACATACTCTTCACAGTATTCAATAACTTCCCATCTACTCCATATATTAACACTTTCCACAATCCTTGTCATTGTATCTAAAAATCAGAAAAATTTCTGATTCTGAAATGCTGCTTGGAAAAAAATGTTATAAAGGGAAATTAAGTAAAAAAAAATTGTTTCACATAAAAAGAGATGGTATGGCATTTGAGGTGTTTAAGCCCAGTGTTTTAACTGATCTTGTTGAAGAAATAGAAAATTAGATTTGGAAAAGACTAAACTTTTATTTGTAAACCTAGATCGTAATATGGCATCATTTGGGAAAAATAATATGTTCACAATATTAAGGATCGTAATATATCATTAGCCATACGATGGATATCCAACTTTCTCAAATCAGAACTTCATTGGTCGAGAAACATACATGATTTATGAAAATAATATGGAATATTTCGGAAGCTGGATGTTGCGATTTTGACATTTCTGAAAATTCTTGCTATCAGTATAGGTGAAATGAAATATATAAAGGAGTCAATTCACACGAAAATGAGCTGATATTTAAGATAAAATCAATAAATTTTGTCATGATGTAATCAAGAATTTTTTTTTTTTTTTTTTCATATGACAAGGCCATTAAGACGGCATCTTGAGGATACTAAATTGAAAATAAAGGAATCTTTGCACATTATGCAGCGTCATATCAGAGCTGAAGACATTTCCGAGAGTTGTCTTCGCTGCTCGGAATAACGCGTAAAACGAAATGGATTTTTTTTTTCCCCCAGTTAGACAAAAAGGAGTTCAATGAAGTAAAAATCTCATTTAGATGTTATATGAAACTGATATACCTTTAGAACTTGGTTTCTGGAGTTTGTTGGAATCTTGCTCATGCTAAATACTAAAAAACTGGCTCTTGTAAGAACGCTGTAGAATGTTTTAAAATGTCGTCTTTGAAACTTGATGACTCTAAGAAGGTCCCAAATGATTTTTTTTTTTCATTCAGTATGCAGATCAATTCAATGGCAAGAAAATAGTGTTGAGTGGGAGCACGATACCATTGAACGTAACCTCATTATGAGTATTTCAAAACCATTCCTCTGAACTGATGCAAAAATTAGCGTCGTACAGGGCATAGATAAAAATTATGCAATTTCTTCAAATGATATAAAAATTCGAAAAAAAAAAAAATTATTCCAACTATTAGGAGTCATTTTAGCCGAGAACTGCGTTTCTTTATTAATAACTATGTCGTCAGAAGGAGAGAAAATGTCAATTAAAATGCTTGTATTTTTATCTATCCTTGCAAAAAAAATTGGAGGTTTTGCACATCATTGCGCATCATTGCATCTAATGCTTAACTGCGAATCGTGATAACCCTCGTTAAAAGACAGGCGATTTTTTTTTTTTAGAAAAAAAAATAAGTTTGATAATAAAAGAAGTGTAACAATTTTTATGAGATGTTTGCTCGAGGCTGTATGTTTCTCCTGCATGACACAAAAAAAAAAAAAAAAAAAAAAAACTGCCACATGCCAGAGCAGTGTAATGAATGGCCAAAATGTCGCCTTTTATATATTTTAATTTATTCTTTAGCAAAGGTTTCAAACTATTTTTTATCACTCAGAAAATAAGCACCTTTACGGGAAATGAAATCGTGACTGGCTGAAATTAGTTAATAGTGAAAGTAACGGCTTCAAGACTAATCCAAAACGATTCTTTTTTACCTGTGCAAAATTGACTTTTAGGGCGAAAACGACATATATACATTTTTTTTTCATGTGAACCCTAAATTAGTCTTGAAACACTCCTAACTGTTGGAAAAGAAATCAGAAATTATCAGAGGATGGTAGAAATGCGATTTTGATAAAGATGAAAAATAACTAACATAGAAGCCACTTCACGTGAAATGAGCAGACATTTGAAGTGAAAATCACGGAAAAAGATTTTGATGGCGTCGCAATAAAAAAACAAAAAAAAAAAACACGGAATTAAACAAGTATATTTTTTTTACCAGTCTGGTTAGGTTTTAAAAATATCTAGAGCATCGAAATATACTTGGAGAAAAAAATAATCAACACTGTACTGCTTCATCTTAGACCGTAAGATATGTCTGTCGGTTGTCACTTCGACTTGTGATAACTCGCATTAAAAGAATTTGGGGAATAGTTCTCAGTCAGATAATGAATTTCGTAAAAAAATTTTTTTCGATGAAAAATGAAACTGATAAAACATTAGAATTTGGTTGATTGAGTTTGTTTGTCGTACAAACAGCAAAAGATTGCCACTTCCATGAGCACTGTTATGAACGGTTAAAAATGTCGCCTTGGAAATATATTGATTTAAACTTTAGCAATGGTGTCTTTTTTTTTTTTTTTTCGACATACGAGGCGCTTCAAGCAGTGTCAAGTGGGAACTCGTCACTACTGAGAGTAACCCCTTTAGGAAATTAAAAAATATTCCATTGGACTGACCCAAAAAAACTGCGTCTTAAGCGTCAAAACAATTAAAATGCGTCTTTTTCAAATGAACTCTGAATTAGTTTCAAAGGACCAAAAAATGCGATTTTGAAAAAGTATGAAAAAATTTTACTGCTCACACGTGAAATGACCTGGCGTTTGACATGAGAATTAAATAAATTTCTCCTCAAAAGTGTGTTAAAAAACAAAAGAAAAATACATCTTTAGATAGGTTCAACTAACAATGACGAGGGTTTGACTCATAAAAGTTAATGCGAAAAAGTATTAAAAAAAAAAAAAAGTTGCAATTCTGTGTGATGAAATTGATGAATATTAATAACTTGGTTTCTAAAGTCCGCAGACTTCTCCAGCATGACAAATACAAAAATGATAAAATGCAGCTTGAAGGAGCATTGATATGAACTGTTATAAATGTCGTCTTATTGCAAGATGTCCTATTAAATGACTTTTTTCATTCACAGTAGCAGTCACCTCAACATACAAAATAATGCCGTGTCACTGCTCACGATAATAAAATATATGCTATTAAGAATAAAAATAATAATAATAACCAGGAGTGATGGAAAAACCTCATATTTTTGGGTGAGATCGCTGTATATTGAACTTAGACAACCACACGAATTTGGCCAACTAAATTAGCATTACTCCAGTGTACATTACATCTAAACTTCAAAAACATTTCTGGGATTGAAAAATATTGGTTTAGGGAAAAAAAAAAAATCCCGGAATAAAGATAAATGAAGTAACAAGAAAAAATCGATACAAACGTAAAGAGAAGGGGAATTTGAGATGTTTAAACAAGTTGGTCGTGTTAGACCCATTTTTTTCTTACGTAAAATTACTTCGAACGGCTATAATTTGTATAAACGAAAATTGAGGAGTAAGGTAAATAACTACGAGAATTTAAAAGTGTCAGAAAAAAAGATATGTAATTTGCAGAAACATCAACATGAACTGATGAAAATGCCATCATGAGTCTGTTTTGATTTTATCCATAGCCAAAGGGTCATTTATACCGATTTTTCTATGTTCATCGTAGCCGTAACTAAAATGAAAAAAAATACTGCTAATTGTTTACTTGGTACCAAAGAAAGCATCGGATTTAGGCGTAATTGAAAACAGTTTTGCCGGATTCAAAATTCTGCTTACTCTTTTCAGAAAGGGAACAAATGAAACTTCCACAAATGTACTCAAAATTGATTAGGAATCACACCTAATTGTAGCTAAAATTCACAACACGTTTCTGATGGTGGAAAAATGCTGCTTGAAAAAAAAAAAAATCATTTGTAAAGAGAAATTAATAAAAAAAAAAAAAAATGGTTCACATGTAAAGGGAGATGTGATGGCATTTTAGGTGTTTAAGCACAATGTTTTAACTGATGTTGGAAAAATAGAAATATAGATTTAGAAAGGATTTAACTTTTGTTTGTATAACTAGTGCGTAATATGGCACTTAGAGCTTCCTTTTTCATTATATATATATATATATATATATATATATATATATATATATATATATATATTAGACAAGGCCATTAAGACGGCAACTTGAGCATACTGACTGAAATGAAATAAGGGAAGCTTTGCACATTATGCAGCGTCATTTCAATGCTGAAGACATAGTTCCGAGAGTTGTCATCGTTGCTCGGGATAACTCGCATAAAAAGAATTGATGGACTTTTTCCCAGTCAGACATAAAAGAGTTCAATGATGTAAAAATCTCATTTGGATGTTATATGAAATTGATATAACTTTAGAACGGTTTCTGGAGTCTATAGGAATCTCGCTTGTCATGTCTAAACCTAACCTAACCAAAGCAAACTTAATTCAGCCAAACCTAATTTGCATATGACAGCCAGCTTTCAAGTAAAAGAATGTTGATTAGGACTGTTAAGGATGGCCGGCTACTGGCGGACGCCAGTAGAATATTTATGCATTGTAAATCCTCAATTACAGCTTTCATCGGTAGGTTTATAAAAATGTCCAGGGGCTGTGGTAATCAACGAACAATAACAAGTAACCTAAGAAAAACTCATTTCAATAGGAAATACGGAAAGGCCATGGTAGTTTGGTAAAGAATTATAAATTTTCCCACCTCTTTTATCTTTTGCTCCCTTGGGTATGCGATGAGCAATTTTTTGAAGTAGATCACTTGCACCTTTCTTGGATACTCGATACCGTTGAATAAATTCCTGGTTGGAATAAAATTCAAAGGGATCCAATCGTTCATATTTCCTTTTTCTCCTAGCTGCACCTAGTTCTTCCCATTCAGCTAACTCCTCCAGCTCGTGGAAATGTTGTTCATACCTTAGTATTCCATGCTGAAACACCCACAATTATAACATTAATACAGTATAAAACTTTACGTATTACGTATATATGAAACATCTACTATAATGTGTACCCTCAAATAACAACCTAACCTATCCTTACCTCAGTCTAAAAAATGTAATGACTAGCCACACCACATATGTCAACAGAGCAGGTTACATTAGATTTATAAAGGTTTAGTTTGACAATAGTGGAAAAGCAAGAAGGAAGTTGGGCATCGTAATGAGTATATAATGTGTGACTTAGGACATTTATCGATTACATTATCATTTCAACCCCAGATTTTTTTTATTTTTCTTTTAATTTTTGAAATTTCGGTCAGAAGTCTTACACAAGGTTAGGTTAGGTTAGGTTTGGTTAGGATAGGTTAGGTTAATGAAAAAAACACGGGGGTTGGGGCTTACACGATAACTTTACCTTATTTTCTTCTATTCCTTATTCACAAATGATGCTACAGTGGCATTTAAACACCTAATAGGTTACACTGAAGGTCTAGCTTGAGGGGAACATTTCCCTTTCTCTTTCTCCCAAGGAGGTTGTCAGAAACCCAAATGAACGGATTAAGAAAGATTATATATATATATATATATATATATATATATATATATATATATATATATATATATATATATATATATATATGTATAAACTGTATGAGATAGTTTATGAATAATTTTGAGTCAGGTGCTACATTCCAATTTCATCTTACCCTTAATTGTGAAAGTATGCTGCTGGTTATTTTTTTCATAATAATATTGAGCAATCTTACATTATGTAAAAGTAGAGATGGTACTTACATGAATAATTTCAAAATTGCTTTGATAATCCTCAATTCCTCCGCGAGACATGCCAGATGTGTTGTTGTTGTGTGTCTGGTCTCATAATTCATGAGCTCAAACATGTTCATTTAAAAAATATTTACATTCGTATAAAAATATTGCTACGGCACTCTTAACTGGTATTTTATTTTATTTTTTATAAAACAGTATGAAATTGAATCTTAGGAATACCTTTTCCCCAAATAATACCTTTTTAACTTTCCTTTGCACATCTTCTCCTGGCCACCCCCTAGCGAAGAAATTTACCATCGTTCCAATACTGTGCTATTGCATGCGTATGGGAGGAGCGAAGACAAACGTTCTGGGAATACGATAACACCAAGACGACGACAATGACGAAGGTCTAGGCATAAGGCCTTAAGTCTGTCAACTTGTCCCTTTCCATCTTGCTGGAAGTTTGCTCTCATTCAGCCAGTCCCAAAGAAGGGTGGCCATTCCCAACCCTTTAGCTGTCGCCCAGTTCCTTTAACATCCTGTCTCTAAAGTTTTCTAGTCCATTCTTAACAGAAAAATTTTAAAGCATCTTTCCTATCACAATCTTCTTTCTATCTATCAGTATGGGTTCCGTCAGGGACTCTCCACTGGCGATCATCTCGCCTACCTTTTAGACTCCAGGTCATCCTCCTTTCGGGAATTTGGGGAATGCTTTGCCACTGCACTTGACATCTTATAGGCTTTCGATGGAGTCTGGCATAAATCTTTAATTTCCAAACTGCCCCCTTACGGTTTCCCTCCTGTGTCGTCATCTCTAGCTTCCTTTCTAGTCGTTCTATAGCTACTGTTGTAGACGGCCACCGTCCTCCTAGATCTATTACCAGTGGTGTTCCTCAGGGCTCTGTCCTATCACCAACTCTCTTCCTTTTATTCATCAATGACCTAAGCTGTACATCTAACACTGTCCACTCATACGCTGATGATTCCACCCTTCACCTTTCCATTCGGTTCTCGCAACGTCCATCTCAGCAGTAGCCAACAAACAAGGGACGAGGCTATGGCACAACTAATATCTGACTTGGCTCGTATCTCTTTCTAGGGTAAGAATAATCTTGTTTTTAATGCATCAGAGACTTATTTCTTACACCTATGAATCCGACAAAATCTTCCTTAGGAGTACCTACTAATGTTTAATAATATCCAGCTCAATCCTGCATCATCCTTGAACATGCATGGGGTTTCATTCTCTCGGGACTTATCTTGGAAAGATCACATTGCATCCCTTGTAAAATCTGCTTCCAAGAAATTAGGTGTGCTAAGTCTACTCTGTACCTTCTTTACCTCTGCACAGTTTTTGTCTTTATACACGGGTTTTATTCGCCCCAGCATAGAATACAACTCTCATGTATGGGGAGGCTCCCCACATACAGCTTTTCTCAATAGAATGGAGTCAAAGACTTCGTCTCATTAACTCTCCTCCTGGATTGGCTCCCCTCAACCTCTGTCTCTTCGCCTCACTGTTGCATCATTCTCATTTCTATCGCTACTTCAATTATCACTACTCTGAATTGTCTCCTTGCATCCTTCCACCTTTACGACGGGCGTGTAACATACTCTCATCCCTTTTCTGTCCAACTCTCTAATGCAAGAGTTAACCGTTACTCCAAGTCCTTCATTTATGCAACAGGTCAACTCTGGAACTGTCTCCCTCTATCTGTATTTCCTACTTCCTATGATCTCCAGTTTTTCATACGCGATGTGTCCAGGCATCTCGAAAAGAATGGATCTTGAATTTGGCTTTTTTTTTTTTTTTTTCTTGGAAGGAAAGGCTTGTGGGCTCCTAGCCATTCATTCCTTCTTTCTTGAAAAAAAAAAAAAAAAGCATGGCATCGCATCTCTTACACCAAAACACAATACCACCGGAAGAATGGATTTGAAATTAATACAATAAATTCGTGATATAACTAATTCATTCACAGTCATAAGTGCAGAACTATATGACAGCACCTTCATGATTGTTGCCAGATGTTCTGTAATAAATGCTAAAACTAAGATAACTTTATAGAAATGGTATCAACTGTCTGAAATATCATAGGAAACCTTTATTATTTTTTTTCGAAAACTTTTTACACAGACTGAACTCAAATTAAACTAGAATGGCACTCAGTAGAGCGCATGCCTCCGCCAAGGTCCAACATGCAATTCCTTCTACCCAATCGTCTGATCCACTATGGAAAAAGACTACCTCATTATAAAAGCATACTTAAATCCGCTAGATCCGGAATTTTATATGGATCAGCGCCAAACTATACACATTCGTAGATACCAACATCCTAAATATGCCTGATTTTTTGGCATCAAGATTCATCCAATATTCACTGAAAAATACGAAAATGTCGAAAAACGACCTATCTTGCAATGTTAAAGAAAATGAAAAAAAAAAAAAAATCATAGATCAGCACCTTGATACGGATCAGCACCAAAATTTAATGGATCTATTCTGGGCTAAGGCCCATTCTACTTCCAAGTTTCGTGGAAATCCGTCCAGTAGTTTTGGTGTAATCTTGCTCACAAGCCAACCAACCAACCAACAAAAGGACAGGGGTGAAAACCTAACCTCCTTGGCGGAGGTAACTGTTATGATAGGTGTTTCTGGGGCAGCTTCCCGTCCCTACAACGCTTACAGTGTAATTGGGTTCCCATGCTAGACCAAAGCTTAGACAAATAAAGAGACGAACAGAGCATAAAAACACAAGGCAACAACCTTACACATGTTGGCAAATTCGTTGCTGTGGAGCAGGCAGACAGTCCTACGCAATATGCTAGACAAAATTAACACGGGCTGATATTTGGGGATCGAGTATCACACAGGATACTAGATGTACAGGAGTCTGGGTCTGGGTCAGGAGGGCAAGGCACTACTTCACTGTCTTTGCATAGAAGGCTCGTTCTCAGGGAGGAGGCAGTAACACGAGTCTCACAAAGGTCTTTCACTCTGGCTCTTGGCTTATGATGGTCACAGGGGTGGTGTCACTGAATTCTATTTCTGATTTTACACAAAGAGAATGCACATTACCACTGAGTTAATGACACTACTGAGCTTTTCCTCTTATCTGCACCGAACGGATGTGCACTGCCTTGGATGTCTTTTCTTACTTTCCAGCCTCATTGTTCTCTTGAAATGCACTGTTCTTGCAGTAACTGTTATGTCACTGGTAGGGCAGAGGGGAAGGAGAGATCCGGGATCTCACAGTCGTCGTCCTGGGGTAGGCAGAGTCCCTGCAGGAGTTCCTTCGTCCAACGGTCACGGGACAACTCTCAGGGGCGTCGTCTCTCGATGGGGGCTCGGCTATGTTCGGCGAAGGGCCTATCGGGGCTCGGGACTGGGGTTTGGCCCTTAGGGCTGGGACCTATAATCCGGAAGTGCTCGCTTAGGCGCCTGATGAAGGACGGGCGTCGTCTTCGTCGGGGAGGGGAGAGGTCTCGCCCTGGGGTCCTGGGGGTGCACTCGGAGATCCATCGGCTTTGGTGTCCTTCCGGCAGCCCTGCCATCAGGGTTGGGCTGCAGCTTCATTCTTTGCCAGAGTCCATCAGGTAGGTGTCCTCCTCGGCTGGCCAGATGGAGAATAGCCCCAGAGATAGTATGGGGCCTCTCCACCAGTCCTTGGGGCAGAAGTCGTCCTTCTGGAGGTTGCCTCGGTCTGGGTGAACAGAGGAGCTGTCAGCACTCTCACCGGTGGGCAGGACCTATCACAGATCGCTCTCTTGTTGCAGTCACAGGGGGTGAGGGACTTTGGCGTCTCTGCCCGGTGCGGCTACCGGCCGTCGCTGGGTTCCCTTGGGTAACAGACGGAGGGCGGCTACAGGCCATTCCTTCACTGTCAGTGTGGCTACAGGCCGTCACCGGGGCCCGACTCCCTGACGGGAATGCAGATGAAGTGCGGCTACTGGCCGCCACTCGCCTGTCAGCGCGGCTACAGGCTGTTGCCGAAGTCCTGCAAAGATTGCAACGTGCGGATGAGGAGAGGCTACAGGCTGTCTCCTGCCCACTGGCATGGTTACAGGCCATTGCCAGTGTCGTACCCTCCAAGGCAACTGCAGAAGGAGAAGGAGAGGGGGCGTACCTGTCTCTACCTGGCATGGCTACAGGCCATTACTGGTTTCTGCAGGGGGTGTGAGCAGCACCTGAAGGAGCAGCTACAGGCCGTCGCCTAATTGGCGGCCCGTCTACAGGCTGTGGGGACTGGCTACAGGCCGTGGCCCTTTGGTCGGAGGGGCTACAGGCCGCCTTCTTGTATGCGCGTCTACTGTCCATCACTGGGGTGCTGCTTGGAGCTAATAGGTCAGCTCCACCCTGATCCTGGTGAGGCTCAGCTCACCCGAAAGGTAGTTCACTTTGACTAGGGTGGTGGCGGTGGGTGGCTTCCGGGGAAAAGGGGTGCGCCGTCTGAGGGAACTTATGTCCCTCTAGACTGGACACGCCACACGCATCATCTACCCGTCCCTTATCTCTTCCTGGGGGTGTATTGGCGCCCTGTTTTGTCACCACCAGTATTTTACCACCGTCATCGGGGAAGAAGTCATGTCCCCGTGACTGGAGGTAGTAGGTCTTTGTGGTGCTGGTGACTTAAGCTGAGTTAGATGTTGTAGGAGGGAGTTCCATATCGTCGTTGGTGGGTTTTCGTCGATTTGAGGGTTGTAGGTGAGGAAGAGGGTGGAGGGCTCGGAGGCTGTGCAGAGGAGTTGGAGGAGGTGGCTAGGGCCCCAGATGAGGTGTTTTCTGCTGTGGGTTGGTGCCCAGGTGGCGCACCATATTTTGATAATTGGAGGTGGTTGTTATGTCAGGGGCCTCAATTGAATGCTGGTGATGCAGGCAGGGGTGGTGGTGTATCTGGCAGAAGGGAGTGAGAGGCGGCCAGAGCGAGTGGTGGTGGTTTCCCAGATAGGAGTGGATGGGAGTGTGGCCTCGCGGTGCCATGGAAGTATAGGGCATTGGGGTGGGGTGGGTGGTGTTGGGTGGCGGTGTTGGAGGTGTGGGCCTGGTGGCGATGGGGGAATGTGGGGCAATGACGGGGGGAGTTGACGTGGGGGTGGAGGCGGCAGGGGGTGGTGTGCAGAAGAGTGAGGGTGCCCTGGTGCTGGAGGTGGGTGGTGGTGGTGAGGTGGCAGGTGATGTGGTGTTAGGCATGCAGGGTGAAGGCGCTGGGGGTAAGGGGGTAGGGGGCTTCCTGGGAAGACGAATGTGCGGCAGTGGTGAGTCGGCGGGTGTCATGGCGTGAGATGTGGAGGGTGAAGGAGGCTGGCTGGTGGAAAGGATTTGTGGCGGTGGTGTGGTGGCGTGAGGTGTGGGTGGTGAGGAGGGAGTGCAGTCTTGTGGCATCATCCTGGTGTTTGTTGGTGGGGTGGCTTGGGTGGTGGCAGGGTTCTGCGCTCGTGGCGTGGGGTGAGCGGTGGGTGTGAAGCAAAGGGATGGTGCAGGTGTGGGGACGGTGACGGGTGGTGTGCAGTGCTGGAACTGTTGTGGCTTGGTTGGGGGTGGTTGTGTTGGTGGCAGTGGTGGGGTAGCAGGAGCTGAGGTGCGGGGTGTGGCGGGTGGTGTGTGGCATCGGAGGTGTGGTGCGATGGCCGTGGTTGGGTGGGGAATCTCTCGGTTGTGAGGCTGGTCCTGCGGTGGTGACGTGGTGGCAGGGCGGTGAGGCGTCTGGTGAGGTTATTCAAGATGAGTTGGGGGTCATTGGGGATGGTGAGGTTCAGGGTGATGCGGGGTGATAGGTGGGAGGCAGTAAACAAAGGGAGATGGTTTTAGGAAGAACGTTAGGGGAGGATGAGGTATGGGTTCTAGGTGGCCTGTTAAAGCTTTGTGTTGAGGGAGGACAGGATGGGGGATGGCGATAGTAGGGGAGAAAGTGGTGTGTGAGGTGGGAAGGTTAGGAATAGGGGAAGGTAAGACAGAAGATATAGTTGGAGAAGAGTCAAATGAAACATTGTTTGCCTTTCTCGTAGAGTGGCGGCGATGTTTTTGTGAGGTAGCCCCCGTCAGTATGGGGAGGTGCTGGGGTAGTGTGGGGCACCTTCTGTGCTGAGCTCTGTGCCTTTTCCATCAAGCTCTATTTCCCTCAGGCTCGGGGCAATCAGCATATGGCGGGGAGGCTTGTAGGCGCCCTTGGGTCATTTTGCTGTGCCGGGCAGCTTTTAGCTGCTCACGGATGTCGTGGATAGCACATCTGGGGCTGCAAGCTGAAAATTCCTGTGGGGTAATAGTAATGATATTCGTGGGGAATTGATTGACTGTGCCGATGTGTTGAGGGGTGGAGTGGATGGCTAGAAGGCACCTCATCAATTGGATGTCTTTATCCAGGGCTCCCGTCGGGTCATGTATTATAAAATGTTCTTTGATGAAGCCAGGGAGGATCCTGAGGAGTATGTTAAACATAAGCTGTTCCCGGATTTCTGTGTCTGACTCCCGGTATGCAGCGGTGACGAGCCTCCTAGCCTGGATCAGAGTGTCGCCCGGGATGCCGTCGTATATTAAACTATCCAACTGGGATACAGCCACTACCCTGGCTAGTGAGGGTGTGACGGCTTGAATTAACAGTTATGTAAAATTCACCCATGTTAGCCCAGGGATGAATTTCGGTGCATTATTGGCTGCAGCTTTTGCCCAGTAATGGTAGTGTGACAGCTATTTTCTGCCTGTCATCTACGAACCCAATATAGAACAACGGGTTAATTAATGATAGATATTTATGGATGTCATACTGTTCTGGGTCGACTTTGGGCAATTGTAAGTGTGGTTTCGTTCCCATTTTACTGATTTCCCTGTTTGTTCCTCTCTGTGTATGCCCGGGTCAAGAACCACTGCTGTCCACCATGCTATGCTAGGTGTTTTGGGGGCAGCTTCCCATCCCAAGAACGCCTAGAGTGTAGCTGGGCTCACTTTCTGGACCGCAGCTTAGAAAATAAGAGAGGAACAGGGCATAAAAACACAATACAACAACCTTATATGTATATTGAGAAATTCATTGCTGTGGAACAGGCAGACAGTCCTACACAATATACTAGACAAAATTAACACATGGGATGATATTTGGGGATCGAGTATCACACATGATACTAGATGTAAAGGAGTCTGGGTCTGGGTCAGGAGGGCAAGGCACTACTTCACTGTCTTTACATAGAAGGCTCGTACTCAGGGAGGAGGCAGTAACACGAGTCTCACAAAGGTCTTTCACTCTGGCTCTTGGCTTATGATGGTCACAGGGGTGGTGTCACTGAATTCTATTTCTGATTTTACACAAAGAGAATGCACATTACCACTGAGTTAATGACTCTATACTGAGCTTTTCCTCTTATCTGCACCGAACGGATGTGCACTGCCTTGGATGTCTTTTCTTACTTTCCAGCCTCACTGTTCTCTTGTAATGCACTGTTCTTGCAGCAACTGTTATGTCACTGGTAGGGCAGAGGGGAAGGAGGGATCTGGGATCTCACAGTCGTCGTCCTGGGGTAGGCAGAGTCCCTGCAGGAGTCCCTTCATCCCACGGTCACGGGACAACTCTCAGGGGCGTCGTCTCTCGACGGGGGCTCGGCTATGTTCGGTGAAGGGCCTATCGGGGCTCGGGACTGGGGTTTGGCCCTTATGGTTGGGACCTATAATCCGGAAGTGCTCGCTTAGGCGCCTGGTGAAGGACGGGCGTCGTCTTCGTCGGGGAGGGGAGAGGTTTCGCCCTGTGGTCCTGGGGGTGCCCTCGGAGGTCCATCGGCTTTGGTCTCCTTCCAGCAGCCCTGCCATCAGGGTTGGGCTGCAGCTTCATTCCTTGCCAGAGTCCATCAGGTAGGTGTCCTCCTCGGCCGGCCAGATGGCGAATAGCCCTAGAGATAGTATGGGGCCTCTCCACCAGTCCTTGGGGCAGAAGTCGTCCTTCTGGAGGTTGCCTCGGTCTGGGTGGACAGAGGAGCTGTCAGCGACCCACCGGTGGGCAGGACCTATCACAGATCGCTCTCTTGTTGCAGTCACAGGGGGTGAGGGACTTTGGCGTCTCTGCCCGGTGCGGCTACCGGCCTTCGCTTGGTTCCCTTGGGTAACAGACGGAGGGCGGCTACAGGCCATTCCTTCACTGTCAGTGTGGCTACAGGTAGTCACCGGGGCCCGACTCCCTGACGGGAATGCAGATGAAGTGCGGCTACTGGTCGCCACTCGCCCGTCAGCGTGGCTACAGGCTGTTGCCGAAGTCCTGCAAGGATGGCAACGTGCGGATGAGGAGCGGCTACAGGCTGTCTCCTGCCCACTGGCATGGTTACAGGCCATTGCCAGTGTTGTACCCTCCAAGGCAACTGCAGAAGGAGAAGGAGAGGGGGCGTACCTGTCTCTCCCTGGCATGGCTACAGGCCATTACTGGTTTCTGCAGGGGGTGTGAGCAGCACCTGACAGAGCAGCTACAGGCCGTCTCCTAATTGGCGGCCCGTCTACAGGCTGTGGCCTCTTTTGTGCACAGGTCATCACTGGGGACTGGCTACAGGCCGTGGCCCTTTGGTCGGAGGGGCTACAGGATGTCTTCTTGTATGCGCAGCTACTGTCCATCACTGGGGTGCTGCTTGGAGCTAATAGGTCAGCTCCACCCTGATCCTGGCGAGGCTCAGCTCGCCCGAAAGGTAGTTCACTTTGACTAGGGTGGTGGTGGTAGGTGCCTACTGGGGAAAAGGGGTGCGCCGTCTGACGGAACTTATGTCCCTCTAGACTGGACATGCCACACGCATCATCTACCCGTCCCTTGTCTCCTCCTGGGGGTATAGTGGCGCCCTGTTTTGTCACCACCAGTATTTTACCACCGTCATCGGGGAAGAAGTCATGTCCCCGTGACTGGAGGTAGTCGGTCTTTGTGGTGCTGGTGACTTAAGCTGAGTCAGATGTTGTAGGAGGGAGTTCCATATCGTCGTTGGTGGGTTTTCGTCGATTTGAGGGTTGTAGGTGAGGAAGAGGGTGGAGGGCTCGGAGGCTGTGCAGAGGAGTTGGTGGAGGTGGCTAGGGCCCTAGATGCGGTGTTTTCTGCTGTGGGTTGGTGCCCAGGTGGCGCACCGTATTTTCATAATTGGAGGTGGTTGTTCTGTCAGGGGCCTCAGTTGAATGCTGGTGATGGAGGCAGGGGTGGTGGTGAATCTGGCAGAAGGGCGTGAGAGGCGGCCAGAGCGAGTGGTGGTGGTTTCCCAGATAGGAGTGGATGGGAGTGTGGCCTCGCGGTGCCATGGAAGTATAGGGCATTGGGGTGGGGTGGGTGGTGTTGGGTGGCGGTGTTGGAGGTGTGGGCCTGGTAGCGATGGGGGAATGTGGGGTAATGACGGGGGGAGTTGACGTGGGGGTGGAGGCGGCAGGGGGTGGTGTGCAGAAGAGTGAGGGTGCCCATGGTGCTGGAGGTGGGTGGTGGTGGTGAGGTGGCAGGTGATGTGGTGTTAGGCATGCAGGGTGAAGGCTCTGGGGGTAAGGGCGTAGGGGGCTGGCTGGGAAGACGAATGTGCAGCAGTGCTGAGTCGGCAGGTGTGATGGCGTGAGATGTGAAGGGTGAAGGAGGCTGGCTGGGGGAAAGGATTTGTGGCGGTGGTGTGGTGGTGTGAGGTGTGGGTGGTGAGGAGGGAGTGCAGTCTTGTGGCATCATCCTGGTGTTTGTTGATGGGGTGGCTTGGGTGGTGGCAGGGTTCTGCGCTCATGGCATGGGGTGAGCGGTGGGTGTGAAGCAAAGGGATGGTGCAGGTGTGGGGATGGTGGCGGGTGGTGTGCAGTGCTGCAACTGTGGTGGCTTGGTTGGGAGTGGTTGTGTTGGCAGCAGTGGTGGGGTAGCAGGAGCTGAGGTGCGGGGTGTGGCGGGTGGTGTGTGGCATCGGAGGTGTGGTGCGATGGCCGTGGTTGGGTGGGGAATCTCTCGGTTGTGAGGCTGGTCCTGCGGTGGTGACGTGGTGGCGGGGCGGTGAGGCGTCTGGTGAGGTTATTCAAGATGAGTTGGGGGTCATTGGGGATATTGAGGTTCAGGGTGGTGCGGGGTGATAGGTGGGAGGCAGTAAAGAAAGGGAGATGGTTTTAGGAAGAAGGTTAGGGGAGGATGAGGTATGGGTTCTAGGAGGCCTGTTAAAGCTTTGTGTTGAGGGAGGACAGGATGGGGGAAGGCGATAGTAGGGGAGAAAGTGGTGTATGAGGTGGGAAGGTTAGGAATAGGGGAAGGTAAGACAGAAGATATAGTTGGAGAAGAGTCATATGAAACATTACGTTTCCCTTTGTCGTAGACTGGCGGCGATGTTTTCGTGAGGTAGCCCCAGTCAGTATGGGGAGGTGCTGGGGTAGTGTGGGGCACCTTCGGTGCCGAGCTCTGTGCCTTTTCCGTCAAGCTCTGTTTCCCTCAGGCTTGGGGCAATCAGCATATGGCGGGGAGGCTTGTAGGCGCCCTTGGGTCATTTTGCTGTGCCGGGCAGCTTTTAGCTGCTCACGGATGTCGTGGATAGCACATCTGGGGCTGCAAGCTGAAAATTCCTGTGGGGTAATAGGAATGATATTCGTGGGGAATTGATTGACTGTGCCGATGTGTTGAGGTGTGGAGTGGATGGCTAGAAGGCACCTCATCAATTGGATATCTTTTTTCAGGGCTCCCCTCGGGTCATGTATTATAAAATGTTCTTTGATGAAGCCAGGGAGGATCCTGAGGAGTATGTTAAACATAAGCTGTTCCCGGGTTTCTGTGTCTGACTCCCGGTATGCACCGGTGACGAGCCTCCTTGCCTGGATCAGAGTTTCGCCCAGTATGCCGTCGTATGTTAAACTATACAGCTGGTATACAGCCACTACCCTGGCTAGTGAGGGTGTGACGGCTTGAAATACCAGTTATGTAAAATTCACCGATGTTAGCCCGGGGATGACTTTCGGTGCATTATTGGCTGCGGCTTTGCCCAGTAATCGTAGTGTGACAGCTATTTTCTGCCTGTCATCTACGAACCCAATATAGAACAATGGCTTAATTAATGATAGATATGTATGGATGTCATACTGTTCTGGGACGACTTTGGGCAATTGTACGTGTGGTTTCGTTCCCATTTTACTGATTTCCCTGTTTGTTCCTCTCTGTGTATGCCCGGGTCAAGAACCACTGCTGTCCACCATGTTATGCTAGGTGTTTTGGGGTCAGCTTCCCATCCCGAGAACGCCTAGAGTGTAGCTGGGCTGTCTTTCTGGACCGCAGCTTAGAAAATAAGAGAGGAACAGGGCATGAAAACACAAGGCAACAACCTTACATGTATATTGAGAAATTCATTGCTGTGGAACAGGCAGACAGTCCTACACAATATACTAGACAAAATTAACACATGGGCTGATATTTGGGGATCCAGTATCACAGAGGATACTAGATGTACAGGAGTCTGGGTCTGGGTCAGGAGGGCAAGGCACTACTTCACTGTCTTTGCATGGAAGGCTCGTTCTCAGGGAGGAGGCAGTAACACGAGTCTCACAAAGGTATTTCACTCTGGCTCTTGGCTTATGATGGTCACAGGGGTGGTGTCACTGAATTCTATTTCTGATTTTACACAAAGAGAATGCACATTACCACTGAGTTAATGACACTATACTGAGCTTTTCCTCTTATCTGCACCGAACGGATATGCACTACCTTGGATGTCTTTTCTTACTTTCCAGCCTCATTGTTCTATTGTAATGGACTGTTCTTGCAGCAACTCTTATGTCACTGGTAGGGCAGAGGGGAAGGAGGGATCCGGGATCTCACAGTCGTCGTCCTGGGGTAAGCAGAGACCCTGCAGGAGTCCCTTCATCCCACGGTCACGGGACAACTCTCAGGGGAGTCGTCTCTCGATGGGGCCTCGGCTATGTTCGGCGAAGGGCCTATCGGGGCTCGGGACTGGGGTTTGGCCCTTAGGGTTGGGACCTATAATCCGGAAGTGCTCGCTTAGGCGCCTGGTGAAGGACGGGCGTCGTCTTCGTCGGGGAGGGGAGAGGTTTCGCTGTGGGGTCCTGGGGGTGCCCTCGGAGGTCCATCAGCTTTGGGCTCCTTCCAGGAACCCTGCCATCAGGGTTGGGCTGCAGCTTCATTCCTTGCCAGAGTCCATCAGGTAGGTGTCCTCCTCGGCCGGCCAGATGGAGAATAGCCCCAGAGATAGTATGGGGCCTCTCCACCAGTCCTTGGGGCAGAAGTCGTCCTTCTGGAGGTTGCCTCAGTCTGGGTGGACAGAGGAGATGTCAGCGCTCCCACCGGTGGGCAGGACCTATCACAGATCGCTCTCTTGTTGCAGAGTCACAGGGGGTGAGGGACTTTGGCATCTCTGCCCGGTGCGGCTACCGGCCGTCGCTGGGTTCCCTTGGGTAACAGACGGAGGGAGGCTACAGGTCATTCCTTCACTGTCAGTGTGGCTACAGGCCATCACTGGGGCCCGACTCCCTGACGGGAATGCAGATGAAGTGCGGCTACTGGCCGCCACTCGCCTGTCAGCGCGGCTGCAGGCTGTTGCCGAAGTCCTGGAAGGATGGCAACGTGCGGATGAGGAGCGGCTACAGGCTGTCTCCTGCCCACTGGCATGGTTACAGGCCATTGCCAGTGTCGTACCCTCCAAGGCAACTGCAGAAGGAGAAAGAGACGGGGCTTACCTGTCTCTCCCTGGCATGGCTACAGGCCATTACTGGTTTCTGCAGGGGGTGTCAGCAGCACCTGACGGAGCAGCTACAGGCCGTCTCCTAATTGGCGGCCCGTCTACAGGCTGTGGCCTCTTTTGTGCACAGGTCATCACTGGGGATTGGCTACAGGCCGTGGCCCTTTGGTCAGAGGGGCTACAGGCCGTCTTCTTGTATGCGCGGCTACTGTCTATCACTGGGGTGCTGCTTGGAGCTAATAGGTCAGCTCCACTCTGATCCTGGCGAGGCTCAGCTCGCCCGAAAGGTAGTTCACTTTGACTAGGGTGGTAGCGGTGGGTGCCTTCCGGGGAAAAGGGGTGCTCCGTCTGAGGGAACTTATTTCCCTCTAAACCGGACACGCCACACGCATCATCTACCCGTCCCTTATCTCCTCCTGGGGGTATAGTGGAGCCCTGTTTTGTCACCACCAGTATTTTACCACCGTCATCGGGGAAGAAGTCATGTCCTGGTGACTGGAGGTAGTAGGTCTTTGTGGTGCTGGTGACTTAAGCTGAGTCAGATGTTGTTGGAGGGAGTTCCATATCGTCGTTGGTGGGTTTTCGTCGATTTGAGGGTTGTAGGTGAGGAAGAGGGTGGAGGGCTCGGCGGCTGTGCAATGGAGTTGGAAGAGGTGGCTAGGGCCCCAGATACGGTGTTTTCTGCTGTGGGTTGGTGCCCAGGTGGCGCACCGTATTTTCATAATTGGAGTTGGTTGTTCTGTCAGGGGCCTCAGTTGATTGCTGGTGATGGAGGCAGGGGTGGTGGTGTATCTGGTAGAAGGGCGTGAGAGGCGGCCAGAGCGAGTGGTGGTGGTTTCCCAGATAGGAGTGGATGGGAGTGTGGCCTCGCGGTGCCATGGAAGTATAGGGCATAGGGGTGGGGTGGGTGGTGTTGGGTGGCGGTGTTGGAGGTGTGGGCATGGTAGTGATGGGGGAATGTGGGGCAATGACGGGGGGAGTTGACGTGGGGGTGGAGGCAGCAGGGGGTGGTGTGCAGAGGAGTGAGGGTGCCCATTGAGCTGGAGGTGGGTGGTGGTGGTGAGGTGTCAGGTGATGTGGTGTTAGGCATGCAGGGTGAAGGCGCTGGGGGTAAGGGGGTAGGGGGCTTCCTGGGAAGACGAATGTACAGCAGTGGTGAGTCGGCGGGTGTGATGGCGTGAGATGTGGAGGGTGAAGGAGGCTGGCTGGGGGAAAGGAATTGTGGCGGTGGTGTGGTGGCGTGAGGTGTGGGTGGTGAGGAGGGAGTGCAGTCTTGTGGCATCATCCTGGTATTTGTTGATGAGGAGGCTTGGGTGGTGGCAGGGTTCTGCGCTCGTGGCGTGAGGTGAGCGGTGGGTGTGAAGCAAAGGAATGGTGCAGATGTGGGGATGGTGGTGGGTGGTGTGCAGTGCTGGAACTGTGGTGGCTTGGTTGGGGGTGGTTGTGTTGGCAGCAGTGGTGGGGTAGCAGGAGCTGAGGTGCGGGGTGTAGCGGGTGGTGTGTGGCATCGGAGGTGTGGTGCGATGGCCGTGGTTGGGTGGGGAATCTCTCGGTTGTGAGGCTGGTCCTGCGGTGGTGACTTGGTGGCGGGGCGGTGAGGCGTCTGGTGAGGTTATTCAAGATGAGTTGGGGGCCATTGGGGATAGTGAGGTTCAGGGTGGTGCAGGGTGATAGGTGGGAGGTAGTAAAGAAAGGCAGATGGTTTTAGGAAGAAGGTTAGGGGAGGATGAGGTATGGGTTCTAGGAGGCCTGTTAAAGCTTTGTGTTGAGGGAGGACATGGTGGGGGAAGGCGATAGTAGGGGAGAAAGTGGTGTGTGAGGTGGGAAGGTTAGGAATAGGGGAAGGTAAGACAGAAGATATAGTTGGGGAAGAGTCAAATGAAACATTACGTTTCCCTTTGTCGTAGACTGGCGGCGATGTTTTCGTGAGGTAGCCCCCGTCAGTATGGGGAGGTGCTGGGGTAGTGTGGGGCACCTTCGGTGCCGAGCTCTGTGCCTTTTCCGTCAAGCTCTGTTTTCCTCAGGCTCGGGGCAATCAGCATATGGCGGGGAGGCTTGTAGGCGCCCTTGGGTCATTTTGTTGTGACGGGCAGCTTTTAGCTGCTCACGGATGTCGTGGATAGCACATCTGGGGCTGGAAGCTGAAAATTCCTGTGGGGTAATAGCAATGATATTCGTGGGGAATTGATTGACTGCGCCGATGTGTTGAGGTGTGGAGTGGATGGCTAGAAGGCACCTCATCAATTGGATATCTTTATCCAGGGCTCTCGTCGGGTCATGTATTATAAAATGTTCTTTGATGAAGCCAGGGAGGATCCTGAGGAGTATGTTAAACATAAGCTGTTCCCGGGTTTCTGTGTCTGCTTCCCGGTATGCAGCGGTGACGAGCCTCCTAGCCTGGATCAGGGTGTCACCCAGGATGCCGTCGTATGTTAAACTATCCAACTGGGATACAGCCACTACCCTGGCTAGTGAGGGTGTGACGGCTTGAATTACCAGTTATGTAAAATTCACCCATGTTAGCCCGGGGATGACTTTCGGTGCATTATTGGCTGCGGCTTTGCCCAGTAATGGTAGTGTGACAGCTATTTTCTGCCTGTCATCTACGAACCCAATATAGAACAACGGTTTAATTAATGATAGATATGTATGGATGTCATACTGTTCTGGGTCGACTTTGGGCAATAGTACGTGTGGTTTCGTTCCCATTTTACTGATTTCCCTGTTTGTTCCTCTCTGTGTATGCCCGGGTCAAGAACCACTGCTGTCCACCATGTTATGCTAGGTGTTTTGGGGGCAGCTTCCCATCCCAAGAACGCCTAGAGTGTAGCTGGGCTCACTTTCTGGACCGCAGCTTAGAAAATAAGAGAGGAACAGGGCATAAAAACACATGGCAACAACCTTACATGTACATTGACAAATTCATTGCTGTGGAACAGGCAGACAGTCCTACACAATATACTAGACAAAATTAACACATGGGCTGATATTTGGGGATCCAGTATCACACAGGATACTAGATGTACAGGAGTCTGGGTCTGGGTCAGGAGGGCAAGGCACTACTTCACTGTCTTTGCATAGAAGGCTCGTTCTCAGGGAGGAGGCAGTAACACGAGTCTCACAAAGGTCTTTCACTCTGGCTCTTGGCTTATGATGGTCACAGGGGTGGTGTCACTGAATTCTATTTCTGATTTTACACAAAGAGAATGCACATTACCACTGAGTTAATGACACTATACTGAGCTTTTCCTCTTATCTGCACCGAACGGATGTGCACTGCCTTGGATGTCTTTTCTTACTTTCCAGCCTCACTGTTCTCTTGTAATGTACTGTTCTTGCAGTAACTGTTATGTCACTGGTAGGGCAGAGGGGAAGGAGAGATCCGGGATCTCACAGTCATCGTCCTGGGGTAGGCAGAGTCCCTGCAGGAGTCCCATCGTCCCACGGTAACGGGACAACTCTCAGGGGCGTCGTCTCTCGATGGGGGCTCGGCTATGTTCGGTGAAGGGCCTATCGGGGCTCGGGACTGGGGTTTGGCCCTGAGGGTTGGGACCTATAATCCGGAAGTGCTCGATTAGGCGCCTGGTGAAGGACGGGCGTCGTCTTCGTCGGGGAGGGGAGAGGTCTCGCCCTGGGGTCCTGGGGGTGCCCTCGGAGGTCCATCGGCTTTGGTCTCCTTCCGGCAGCCCTTCCATCAGGGTTGAACTGCAGCTTCATTCCTTGCCAGAGTCCATCAGGTAGGTGTCCTCCTCGGCCGGCCAGATGGAGATTAGCCCCAGAGATAGTATGGGGCCTCTCCACCAGTCCTTGGGGCAGAAGTCGTCCTTCTGGAGGTTGCCTCGGTCTGTGTGGACAGAGGAGCTGTTAGTGCTCCCACCGGTGGGCAGGACCTATCACAGATTTCTCTCTTGTTGCAGAGTCACAGGGGGTGAGGGACTTTGGCGTCTCTGCCCGGTGCGGCTACCGGCCGTCGCTGGGTTCCCTTCGGTAACAGACGGAGGGAGGCTACAGGCCATTCCTTCACTGTCAGTGTGGCTACAGGCCGTCACCGGGGCCCGACTCCCTGACGGGAATGCAGATGAAGTGCGGCTACTGGCTGCCACTCGCCCGTCAGCTCGGCTGCAGGCTGTTCCCAAAGTCCTGCAAGGATGGCAACGTGCGGATGAGGAGCGCCTACAGGCTGTCTCCTGCCCACTGGCATGGTTACAGGCCATTGCCAGTGTCGTACCCTCCAAGGCAACTGCGGAAGGAGAAGAAGAGGGGGCGTACCTGTCTCTCCCTGGCATGGCTACAGGCAATTACTGGTTTCTGCAGGGGGTGTGAGCAGCACATGACGGAGCAGCTACAGGCCGTCTCCTAATTGGCGGCCCGTCTACAGGCTGTGGCCTCTTTTGTGCACAGGTCATCACTGGGGACTGGCTACAGGCCGTTGCTCTTTGGTCGGAGGGGCTACAGGCCATCTTCTGGTATGCGGGGCTACTGTCCATCACTGGGGTGCTGCCTGGAGCTAATAAATCAGCTCCACCCTGATCCTGGCGAGGCTCAGCTCGCCTGAAAGGTAGTTCACTTTGACTAGGGTGGTGGCGGTGGGTGCCTTCCGGGGAAAAGGGGTGCGCCGTCTGAGGGAACTTATGTCCCTCTAGACTGGACACGCCACATGCATCATCTACCCCTCCCTCATCTCCTCCTGGGGGTGTAGTGGCGCCCTGTTTTGTCACCACCAGTATTTTACCACCGTCATCGTGGGAAGAAGTCATGTCCCCATGACTGGAGGTAGTAGGTCTTTGTGGTGCTGGTGACTTAAGCTGAGTCAGATGTTGTAGGAGGGAGTTCCATATCGTCGTTGGTGGGTTTTCGTCGAGGTGAGGGTTGTAGGTGAGGAAGAGGGTGGAGGGCGCTGAGGCTGAGCAGAGGAGTAGGAGAAGGTGGCTAGGGCCCCAGATGCGGTGGTTTCTGCTGTGGGTTGGTGCCCAGGTGGCACACCGTATTTTCATAATTGGAGGTGGTTGTTATGTCAGGGGCCTCAGTTGAATGCTGGTGATGGAGGCAGGGATGGTGGTGAATCTGGCAGAAGGGCGTGAGAGGCGGCCAGAGCGAGTGGTGGTGGTTTCCCAGATAGGAGTGGATGGTGAGGTGGGAGTTTGGCCTCGCGGTGCCATGGAAGTATAGGGCATTGGGGTGGGGTGGGTGGTGTTGGGTGGCGGTGTTGGAGGTGTGGGCCTGGTGGCGATGGGGGAATGTGGGGCAATGACGGGGGGAGTTGACGTGGGAGTGGAGGCGGCAGGGGGTGGTGTGCAGAAGAGTGAGGGCGCCCTGGTGCTGGAGGTGGGTTGTGGTGGTGAGGTGGCAGGTGATGTGGTGTTAGGCATGTAGGGTGATGGCCCTGGGGGTAAGGGTGAAGTGGGCTGGCTGGGAAGACGAATGTGCGGCAGTGGTGACTCGGAGGGTGTGATGGCGTGAGATGTGGAGGGTGAAGGAGGCTGGCTGGGGGAAAGGATTTGTGGCGGTGATGTGGTGGCGTGAGGTGTGGGTGGTGAGGAGGAAGTGGAGTCTTGTGGCATCATCCTGGTGTTTGTTGATGGGGTGGCTTGGGTGGTGGGAGGGTTCTGCGCTCGTGGCGTGGGGTGAGCGGTGGGTGTGAAGCAAAGGGATGGTGCAGGTGTGGGGATGGTGATGGGTGGTGTGCAGTGCTGGAACTGTGGTGGCTTGGTTGGGGGTGGTTGTGTTGGCGGCAGGGGTGGGGTAGCAGGAGCTGAGATGCGGGGTGTGGCGGGTGGTGTGTGGCATCGGAGGTGTGGTGCGATGGCCGTAGTTGGGTGGGGAATGTCTTGGTTGTGAGGCTGGTTCTGCAGTGGTGACGTGGTGGCGGGGAAGTGAGGCGTCTGGTGAGGTTATTCAAGATGAGTTGGGGGTCATTGGGGATGGTGAGGTTCAGGGTGGTGTGGGGTGATAGGTGGGAGGCAGTAAACAAAAAGAGATGGTTTTAGGAAGTAGGTTAGGGGAGGATGAGGTATGGGTTCTAGGAGGCCTGTTAAATCTTTGTGTTGAGGGAGGACAGGATGTGAGAAGGCGATAGTAGGGGAGAAAGTGGTGTGTTAGGTGGGAAGGTTAGGAATAGGGGTAGGTAAGACAGAAGATATAGTTGGAGAAGAGTCAAATGAAACATTACGTTTCCCTTTGTCGTAGACTGGCGGCGATGTTTTTGTGAGGTAGCTCCCGTCAGTATGGGTAGGTGCTGGGGTAGTGTGGGGCACCTTCCGTACCGAGCTCTGTGCCTATTCCGTCAAGCTCTGTTTCCCTCCGGCTCGGGGCAATCAGCATATGGCGGGGAGGCTTGTAGGCTCCCTTGGGTCATTTTGCTGTGCCGGGCAGCTTTTAGCTGCTCACGGATGTCGTGGATAACACATCTGGGGCTGCAAGCTGAAAATTCCTGTGGGTTAATAGGAGTGATATTCGTGGGGAATTGATTGACTGTGCCGATGTGTTGAGGAGTGGAGTGGATGGCTAGAAGGCACCTCATCAATTGGATATCTTTATCCAGGGCTCCCGTCGGTTCATGTATTATAAAATGTTCTTTGATGAAGCCAGGGAGGATCCTGAGGAGTATGTTAAACAAAAGCTGTTCCCGGATTTCTGTGTCTGATTCCTGGTATGCAGCGGTGACGAGCCGCCTAGCCGGGATGCCGTCGTATGTTAAAGTATCCAACTGAAATACAGCCACTACCTTTGCTAGTGAGTGTGTGACGGCTTGAATTACCAGTTATGTAAAATTCGCCCATGTTAGCCAGGTGATGACTTTCGGTGCATTATTGGCTGCGGCTTTGCCCAGTAATGGTAGTGACAGCTATTTTCTGCCTGTCATGTACGTACCCAATATAGAACAACGGCTAAATTAATGATAGATATGTATGGATGTCATACTGTTTTGGGTCGAATTTGGGCAATTGTACGTGTGGTTTCGTTCCCATTATACTGATTTCCCTGTTTGTTCCTCTCTGTGTATGCCTGGGTCAAGAACCACTGCTGTCCACCATCTTATGCTAGGTGTTTTGGGGGCAGCTTCCCATCCCTAGAAAGCCTAGAGTGTAGCTGGGTTCACTTTCTGGACCGCAGCTTAGAAAATAAGAGAGGAACAGGGCATAAAAACACAAGGCAAATACTTTACATGTATATTGACAAATTCATTGCTGTGGAACAGGCAGACAGTCCTACACAATATACTAGACAAAATTAACACATGGGCTGATATTTGGGGATCCAGTATCACACAGGATACAAGATGTACAGGAGTCTGGGTCTGGGTCAGGAGGGCAAGGCAGTACTTCACTGTCTTTGCATAGAAGGGTCGTTCTCAGGGAGGAGGCAGTAACATGAGTCTCAGAAAGGTCTTTCACTCTGGCACTTGGCTTATGATGGTCACAGGGGTGGTGTCACTAAATTCTGTTTCTGATTTTACACCAAGAGAATGCACATTAAAATTGAGTTAATGACACAATACTGAGCTTTTCCTCTTATCTGCACCAAACGGATGTGCACTGCCTTGGATGTCTTTTCTTACTTTCCAGCCTCACTGTTCTCTTTTAATGCACTGTTCTTGCAGTAACTGTTATGTCACTGGTAGGGCAGAGGGGAAGGAGAGGGCCTATCGGGGCTCGGAAATGGGGTTTGGCCGTTAGGGCTGGGACCTATAATCCGGAAGTGCTCGCTTAGGCACCTGATGAAGGTCGGGCGTCGTCTTCGTCGGGGATGGGAGAGGTTTCGCCCAGGGGTCCTGGGGGTGCCCTCGGAGGTCCATCGGCTTGGGTCTCCTTCCGACAGCCCTGCCATCAGGGTTGGGCTGCAGCTTCATTCCTTGCCAGAGTCCATCAGATAGGTGTCCTCCTCGGCTGGCCGGATGGAGAATAGCCCCAGAGATAGTATGGGGCCTCTCCATCAGTCCTTGGGGCAGAAGTCGTCCTTCTGGAGGTTGCCTCGGTATGGGTGGACAGAGGAGCTGTCAGCGCTCCCACCGGTGGGCAGGACCTATCACAGATCGCTCTCTTGTTGCAGTGTCACAGGGGGTGAGGGACTTTGGCGTCTCTGCCAGGTGCGGCTACCGGCCGTCGTTGGGTTCCCTTGGGTAACAGACGGAGGGCGGCTACAGGCCATTCCTTCACTGTCAGTGTGGCTAAAGGCCGTCACCGGGGCCCGTCTCATTGACGGGAATGCAGATGAAGTGCGGCTACTGGCCGCCACTCGCCCGTCAGCGTGGCTACAGGCTGTTGCCGAAGTCCTGCAAGGATTGCAACGTGCAGATGAGGAGTGGCAACAGGCTGTCTCCTGCCTACTGGCATGGTTACAGGCCATTGCCAGTGTCGTACCCTCCAATGCAACTGCAGAAGGAGAGGGGGCGTACCTGTCTCTCCCTGGCATGGCTACAGGCCATTACTGGTTTCTGCAGGGGGTGTGAGCAGCACCTGACGGAGCAGCTACAGGCCGTCTCCTAATTGGCGGCCCGTCAACAGGCTGTGGCCTCTTTTGTGCACAGGTCATCACTGGGGACTGGCTACAGGCCGTGGCCCTTTGGTCGGAGCGGCTAAGGCCTGATATGCACGGCCACTGTCCATCACTGGGGTGCTGCTTGGAGCTAATAGGTCAGCTCCACCCTGATCCTGGCGAGGCTCAGCTCGCACGAAAGGTAGTTCACTTTGACTAGGGTGGTGGCGGTGGGTGCCTTGCGGGGAAAAGGGGTGCGCCGTCTGAGGGAACTTATGTCCCTCTAGACTGGACACGCCACACGCATCATCTACCCCTCCATCATCTCCTCCTGGGGGTGTAGTGGCACCCTGTTTTGTCAACACCAGTATTTTACCACCGTCATAGGGGGAAGAAGTCATGTCCCCTTGACTGGAGGTAGTAGGTCTTTGTGGTGCTGGTGACTTAAGCTGAGCTAGATGTTGTAGGAGGGAGTTCTATATCTTCGTTGGTGGGTTTTCGTCAAGGTGAGGGTTGTAGGTGAGGAAGAGGGTGGAGGGCTCGGAGGCTGTGCAGAGGAGTTGGAGGAGGTGGCTAGGGCCCCAGATGCGGTGTTTTCTGCTGTGGGTTGGTGCCCAGGTGGCGCACCGTATTTTCATAATTGGAGGTGGTTGTTCTGTCAGGGGCCTCAGTTGAATGCTGGTGATGGAGGCAGGGGTGGTGGTGTATCTGGCAGAAGGGCGTGAGAGGCGGCCAGAGCGAGTGGTGGTGGTTTCCCAGATAGGAGTGGATGGGAGTGTGGCCTCGCGGTGCCATGGAAGTATAGGGCATAGGGGTGGGGTGGGTGCTGTTGGGTGGCGGTGTTGCAGGTGTGGGAATGGTGGCGATGGGGGAATGTGGGGCAATGACGGAGGGAGTTGACGTGGGGGTGGAGGCGGCAGGGGGTGGTGTGCAGAAAAGTGATCGTGCCCTGGTGCTGGAGGTGGATGGTGGTGGTGAGGTGGCAGGTGATGTGGTGTTAGGCATGCAGGTTGAAGGCACTGGGGGTAAGGGGGTAGGTGGCTGGCTGGGAAGACGAATGTGTGGCAGTGGTGAGTCGGCGGGTGTGATGGCGTGAGATGTGGAGGGTGAAGGAGGCTGGCTGGGGGAAAGGATTTTTGGCGGTGGTGTGGTGGCGTGAGGTGTGGGTGGTGAGGAGGGAGTGCAGTCTTGTGGCATCATCCTGGTGTTTGTTGATGGGGTGGCTTGGGTGGTGGCAGGGTTCGCGCTCGTGGCGTGGGGTGAGCGGTGGGTGTGAAGCAAAGGGATGGTGCAGGTGAGGGGATGGTGATGGGTGGTATGCAATGCTGGAACTGTTGTGGCTTGGTTGGGGGTGGTTGTGTTGGCGGCAGTGGTGGGGTAGCAGGAGCTGAGGTGCGGGGTGTGGCGGGTGGTGTGTGGCTTCGGAGGTGTGGTGCGATGGCCGTGGTTGGGTGGGGAATCTCTTGGTTGTGAGGCTGGTCCTGCGGTGGTGACATGGTGGCGGGGCGGTGAGGCGTCTGGTGAGGTTATTCAAGATGAGTTGGGGGTCACTGGGGATGGTGAGGTTCAGGGTGGTGCTGGGTGATAGGTGGGAGGCAGTAAACAAGATGAGATGGTTTTAGGAAGTAGGTTAGGGGAGGATGAGGTATGGGTTCTAGGAGTCCTGTTAAAGCTTTGTGTTGAGGGAGGACAGGATGGGGGAAGGCGATAGTAAGAGAGGAAGTGGTGTGTGAGGTGGGAAGGTTAGGAATAGGGGAAGGTAAGACAGATGATATTGTTGGAGAAGAGTAAAATGAAACATTAGGTTTCCCTTTGTCATAGACTTTCGGCGATGTTTTTGTGAGGTAGACCCCGTCAGTATGGGGAGGTGCTGGTGTAGTGTGGGGCACCTTCCGTGCCGAGCTCTGTGCCTTTTCCGTCAAGCTCTGTTTCCCTCAGGCTCGGGGCAATCAGCATATGGCGGGGAGCCTTGTAGGCGCCCTTGGGTCATTTTGCTGTGCCGGGCAGCTTTTAGCTGCTCACGGATGTCGTGGATAGCACATCTGATGCTGCAAGCAGAAAATTCCTGTGGTTTAATAGCAATGATATTCGTGGGGAATTGATTGACTATGCCGATGTGTTGAGGGGTGGAGTGGATGGCTAGAAGGCATCTCATCAATTGGATATCTTTATCCAGGGCTCCCGTCGGGTCATGTATTATAAAATGTTCTTTGATGAAGCCAGGGAGGATCCTGAGGAGTATGTTAAACATAAGCTGTTCCCGGGTTTCTGTGTCTGATTCCCGGTATGCACCGGTGACGGGCCGCCTAGCCTGGATCAGAGTGTCGTCCAGGATGCCGTCGTATGTTAAACTATCCAACTGAAATACAGCCACTACCTTTGCTAGTGAGTGTGTGACGGCTTGAATTACCAGTTATGTAATATTCACCCATGTTAGCCCGGGGATGACTTTCGGTGCATTATTGGCTGCGGCTTTGCCCAGTAATGGTAGTGTGACAGCTATTTTCTGCCTGTCATGTACGAACCCAATATAGAACAACGGCTTAATTAATGATAGATATGTATGGATGTCATACTGTTCTGGGTCGAATTTGGGCAATTGTACGTGTGGTTTCGTTCCCATTTTACTGATTTCCCTGTTTGTTCCTCTCTGTGTATGCCCGGGTCAAGTACCACTGCTGTCCACAATGTTATGCTAGGTGTTTTTGGGGCAGCTTCCCATCCCTAGAACGCCTAGAGTGTAGCTGGGTTCAATTTCTGGACCGCAGCTTAGAAAATAAGAGAGGAACAGGGCATAAAAACACAAGGCAAATACTTTACATGTATATTGAGAAATTCATTGCTGTGGAACAGGCAGACAGTCCTACACAATATACTAGACAAAATTAACACATGGGCTGATATTTGGGGATCCAGTATCACACAGGATACTAGATGTACAGGAGTCTGAGTCTGGGTCAGGAGGGCAAGGCACTACTTCACTGTCTTTGCATGGAAGGCTCGTTCTCAGGGAGGAGGCAGTAACACGAGTCTCACAAAGGTCTTTCACTCTGGCTCTTGGCTTATGATGGTCACAGGGGTGGTGTCACTGAATTCTATTTCTGATTTTACACAAAGAGAATGCACATTACCACTCAGTTAATGACACTATACTGAGCTTTTCCTCTTATCTGCACCGAACGGATGTGCACTGCCTTGGATGTCTTTTCTTACTTTCCAGCCTCATTGTTCTCTTGTAATGCACTGTTCTTGTAGCAACTCTTATGTCACTGGTAGGGCAGAGGGGAAGGAGGGATCCGGGATCTCACAGTCGTCGTCCTGGGGTAAGCAGAGACCCTGCAGGAGTCCCTTCATCCCACGGTCACGGGACAACTCTCAAAGGCGTCGTCTCTCGATGGAGGCTCGGCTATGTTCGGCGAAGGGCCTATCGGGGCTCGGGACTGGGGTTTGGCCCTTAGGGTTGTGCTCGCTGAGGCGCCTGGTGGAGGACGGGCGTCGTCTTCGTCGGGGAGGGGAGAGGTCTCGCCCTAGGGTCCTGGGGGTGCCCTCGGAGGTCCATCAGCTTTGGTCTCCATCCAGCAACGCTGCCATCAGGGTTGGGCTGTAGCTTCATTTCTTGCCAGAGTCCATCAGGTAGGTGTCCTCCTCGGCCGGCCAGATGGAGAATAGCCCCAAGATAGTATGGGGCCTCTCCACCAGTCCTTGGGGCAGAAGTCGTCCTTCTGGAGGTTGCCTCAGTCTGGGTGGACAGAGGAGATGTCAGCGCTCCCACCGGTGGGCAGGACCTATCACAGATCGCTCTCTTGTTGCAGAGTCACAGGGGGTGAGGGACTTTGGCGTCTCTGCCCGGTGCGGCTACCGGCCGTCGCTGGGTTCCCTTGGGTAACAGACGGAGGGAGGCTACAGGTCATTCCTTCACTGTCAGTGTGGCTACAGGCCATCACTGGGGCCCGACTCCCTGAAGGGAATGCAGATGAAGTGCGGCTACTGGCCGCCACTCGCCTGTCAGCGCGGCTGCAGGCTGTTGCCGAAGTCCTTCAAGGATGGTAACGTGCGGATGAGGAGCGGCTACAGGCTGTCTCCTGCCCACTGGCATGGTTACGGGTCATTGCCAGTGTCGAACCCTCCAAGGCAACTGCAGAAGAAGGAGACGGGGCTTACCTGTCTCTCCCTGGCATGGCTACAGGCCATTAATGGTTTCAGCAGGGGGTGTGAGCAGCACCTGATGGAGCAGCTACAGGCCGTCTCCTAATTGGCGGCCCGTCTACAGGCTGTGGCCTCTTTTGTGCACAGGTCATCACTGGGGATTGGCTACAGGCCGTGGCCCTTTGGTCGGAGGGGCTACAGGCCGTCTTCTTGTATGCGCGGCTACTATCTATCACTGGGGTGCTGCTTGGAGCTAATAGGTCAGCTCCACTCTGATCCTGGCGAGGCTCAGCTCGCCCGAAAGGTAGTTCACTTTGACTAGGGTGGTAGCGGTGGGTGCCTTCCGGGGAAAAGGGGTGCTCCGTCTGAGGGAACTTATGTCCCTCTAAACCGGACACGCCACACGCATCATCTACCCGTCCCTTATCTCCTCCTGGGGGTATAGTGGAGCCCTGTTTTGTCACCACCAGTATTTTACCACCGTCATCGGGGAAGAAGTCATGTCCCCGTGACTGGAGGTAGTAGGTCTTTGTGGTGCTGGTGACTTAAGCTGAGTCAGATGTTGTTGGAGGGAGTTCCATATCGTCGTTGGTGGGTTTTCGTCGATTTGAGGGTTGTAGGTGAGGAAGAGGGTGGAGGGCTCGGAGGCTGTGCAGAGGAGTTGGAAGAGGTGGCTAGGGCCCCAGATGCGGTGTTTTCTGCTGTGGGTTGGTGCCCAGGTGGCGCACCGTATTTTCATAATTGGAGTTGGTTGTTCTGTCAGGGGCCTCAGTTGATTGCTGGTGATGGAGGCAGGGGTTGTGGTGTATCTGGTAGAAGGGCGTGAGAGGCGGCCAGAGTGAGTGGTGGTGGTTTCCCAGATAGGAGTGGATGGGAGTGTGGCCTCGCGGTGCCATGGAAGTATAGGGCATTGGGGTGGGGTGGGTGGTGTTGGGTGGCGGTGTTGGAGGTGTGGGCCTGGTAGTGATGGGGGAATGTGGGGCAATGACGGAGGGAGTTGACGTGGGGGTGGAGGCGGCAGGGGGTGGTGTGCAGAGGAGTGAGGGTGCCCATTGAGCTGGAGGTGGGTAGTGGTGGTGAGGTGTCAGGTGATGTGGTGTTCGGCATGCAGGGTGAAGGCGCTGTTGGTAAGGGGGTAGGGGGCTTCCTGGGAAGACGAATGTGCAGCAGTGGTGAGTCGGCGGGTGTCATGGCGTGAGATGTGGAGGGTGAAGGAGGCTGGCTGGGGGAAAGGATTTGTGGCGGTGGTGTGGTGGCGTGAGGTGTGGGTGGTGAGGAGGGAGTGCAGTCTTGTGGCATCATCCTGGTGTTTGTTGATGAGGAGGCTTGGGTGGTGGCAGGGTTCTGCGCTCGTGGCGTGAGGTGAGCGGTGGGTGTGAAGCAAAGGAATGGTGCAGGTGTGGGGATGGTGGTGGGTGGTGTGCAGTGCTGGAACTGTGGTGGCTTGGTTGGGGGTGGTTGTGTTGGCAGCAGTGGTGGGGTAGCAGGAGCTGAGGTGCGGGGTGTGGCGGGTGGTGTGTGGCATCGGAGGTGTGGTGCGATGGCCGTGGTTGGGTGGGGAATCTCTCGGTTGTGAGGCTGGTCCTGCGGTGGTGACTTGGTGGCGGGGCGGTGAGGCGTCTGGTGAGGTTATTCAAGATGAGTTGGGGGTCATTGGGGATAGTGAGTTTCAGGGTGGTGCAGGGTGATAGGTGGGAGGTAGTAAAGAAAGGCAGATGGTTTTAGGAAGAAGGTTAGGGGAGGATGAGGTATGGGTTCTAGGAGGCCTGTTAAAGCTTTGTGTTGAGGGAGGACAGGATGGGGGAAGGCGATAGTAGGGGAGAAAGTGGTGTGTGAGGTGGGAAGGTTAGGAATAGGGGAAGGTAAGACAGAAGATATAGTTGGAGAAGAGTCAAATGAAACATTACGTTTCCCTTTGTCGTAGACTGGCGGCGATTTTTTCGTGAGGTAGACCCCGTCAGTATGGGGAGGTGCTAGGGTAGTGCGGGGCACCTTCCGTGCCGAACTCTGTGCCTTTTCCGTCAAGCTCTGTTTCCCTCAGGCTCGGGGCAATCAGCATATGGCGGGGAGGCTTGTAGGCGCCCTTGGGTCATTTTGCTGTGCCGGGCAGCTTTTAGCTGCTCATGGATGTCGTGGATAGCACATCTGGGGCTGCAAGCTGAAAATTCCTGTGGGTTAATAGCAATGATATTCGTGGGGAATTGATTGACTGCGCCGATGTGTTGAGGGGTGGAGTGGATGGCTAGAAGGCACCTCATCAATTGGATATCTTTATCTAGGGCTCTCGTCGGGTCATGTATTATAAAATGTTCTTTGATGAAGCCAAGGAGGATCCTGAGGAGTATGTTAAACATAAGCTGTTCCCGGGTTTCTGTGTCTGCTTCCCGGTATTCAGCGGTGACGAGCCTCCTAGTCTGGATCAGAGTGTCGCCAAGGATGCCGTCGTATGTTAAACTATCCAACTGGGATACAGCCACTACCCTGGCTAGTGAGGGTGTGACGGCTTGAATTACCAGTTATGTAAAATTCACCCATGTTAGCCCGGGGATGACTTTCGGTGCATTATTGGCTGCGGCTTTGCCCAGTAATGGTAGTGTGACAGCTATTTTCTACCTGTCATCTACGAACCCAATATAGAACAACGGCTTAATTAATGATAGATATGTATGGATGTCATACTGTTCTGGGTCGACTTTGGGCAATTGTAAGTGTGGTTTCGTTCCCATTTTACTGATTTCCCTGTTTGTTCCTCTCTGTGTATGCCCGGGTCAAGAACCACTGCTGTCCACCATGTTATGCTAGGCGTTTTTGGGGCAGCTTCCCATCCCTAGAACGCCTAGAGTGTAGCTGGGCTGTCTTTCTGGACCGCAGCTTAGAAAATAAGAGAGGAACAGGGCATAAAAACACAAGGCAACAACCTTACATGTATATTGAGAAATTCATTGCTGTGGAACAGGCAGACAGTCCTACACAATATACTAGACAAAATTAACACATGGGCTGATATTTGGGGATCCAGTATCACACAGGATACTAGATGTACAGGAGTCTGGGTCTGGGTCAGGAGGGCAAGGCACTACTTCACTGTCTTTGGATGGAAGGCTCGTTGTCAGGGAGGAGGCAGTAACACGAGTCTCACAAAGGTCTTTCACTCTGGCTCTTGGCTTATGATGGTCACAGGGGTGGTGTCACTGAATTCTATTTCTGATTTTACACAAAGAGAATGCACATTACCACTGAGTTAATGACACTATACTGAGCTTTTCCTCTTATCTGCACCAAACGGATGTGCACTGCCTTGGATGTCTTTTCTTACTTTCCAGCCTCATTGTTCTCTTGTAATGCACTGTTCTTGCAGCAACTCTTATGTCACTGGTAAGGCAGAGGGGAAGGAGGGATCCGGGATCTCACAGTCGTCGTCCTGGGGTAGGCAGAGTCCCTGCAGGAGTCCCTTCATCCCACGGTTACGGGACAACTCTCAGGGGCGTCATCTCTCGAAGGGGGCTCGGCTATGTTCGGCGAAGGGCCTATCGGGGCTCAGGACTGGGGTTTGGCCCTTAGGGTTGGGACCTATAATCCGGAAGTGCTCGCTAAGGCGCCTGGTGAAGGACGGGCGTCGTCGTCGTCGGGGAGGGGAGAGGTCTCGGCCTGTGGTCCTGGGGGTGCCCTCGGAGGTCCATCGGCTTTGGTCTCCTTCCAGCAGCCCTGCCATCAGGGTTGGGCTGCAGCTTCATTCCTTGCCAGAGTCCATCAGGTAGGTGTCCTCCTCGGCCGTCCAGATGGAGAATAGCCCCAGAGATAGTATGGGGCCTCTCCACCAGTCCTTGGGGCAGAAGTCGTCCTTCTGGAGGTTGCCTCGGTCTGGGTGGACAGAGGAGCTGTCAGCGACCTACCGGTGGGCAGGACCTATCACAGATCGCTCTCTTGTTGCAGTCACAGGGGGTGAGGGACTTTGGCGTCTCTGCTCGGTGCGGCTACCGGCCGTCGCTTGGTTCCCTTGGGTAACAGACGGAGGGCGGCTACAGGCCATTCCATCACTGTCAGCGTGGCTACAGGCCGTCACCGGGGCCTGACTCCCTGACAGGAAGGCAGGTGAAGTGCGGCTACTGGCCGCCACTCGCCCGTCAGCGCGGCTACAGGCTGTTGCCGAAGTCCTGCAAGGATGGCAACGTGTGGATGAGGAGCGGCTACAGGCTGTCTCCTGCCCACTGGCATGGTTACAGGCCATTACCAGTGTCGTACCCCCCAAGGCAACTGCAGAAGGAGAAGGAGAGGGGGCGTACCTGTCTCTCCATGGCATGGCTACAGGCCATTACTGGTGTCTGCAGGGGGTGCGAGCAGCACCTGACGGAGCAGCTACAGGCCGTCTCCTAATTGGCGGCCCGTTTACAGGCTGTGGCCTCTTTTGTGCAGAGGTCATCACTGGGGACTGGCTACAGGCCGTGGCTCTTTGGTCGGAGGGGCTACAGGCCGTCTTCTTGTATGCGCGGCTACTGTCCATCACTGGGGTGCTGCTTGGAGCTAATAGGTCAGCTCCACCCTGATCCTGGCGAGGCTCAGCTCGCCCGAAAGGTAGTTCACTTTGACTAGGGTGGTGGCGGTGGGTGCCTTCCGGGGAAAAGGGGTGCCCCGTTTGAGGGAACTTATGTCCCTCTAGACTGGACACGCCACACGCATCATCTACCCCTGCATCATCTCCTCCTGGGGGTGTAGTGGCACCCTGTTTTGTCACCACCAGTATTTTACCACCGTCATCGGGGAAGAAGTCATGTCCCCGTGACTGGAGGTAGTGGGTCTTTGTGGTGCTGGTGACTTAAGCTGAGTCAGATGTTGTAGGAGGGAGTTCCATATCGTCGTTGGTGGGTTTTCGTCGAGGTGACGGTTGTAGGTGAGGAAGAGGGTGGATGGCTCGGAGGCTATGCAGAGGAGTTGGAGGAGGTGGCTAGGGCCCAAGATGCGGTGTGTTCTGCTGTGGGTTGTTGCCCAGGTGGCGCATCGTATTTTCATAATTGGAGTTGGTTGTTCTGTCAGGGGCCTCAGTTGATTGCTGGTGATGGAGGCAGGGGTGGTGGTGTATCTGGTAGAAGGGCGTGAGAGTCGGCCAGAGCGAGTGGTGGTGGTTTCCCAGATAGGAGTGGATGGGAGGTGGGAGTGTGGCCTCGCTGTGCTATGGCTGTGTGGGGCATTGGGGTGGGGTGGGTGGTGTTGGGTGGTGATGTTGGAGGTGTGGGCCTAGTGGCGATAGGGGAATGTGGGGCAATGACGGGGGGAGTTGACGTGGGAGTGGAGGCGGCAGGGGATGGTGTGCAGAAGAGTGAGGGTGCCCTGGTGCTGGAGGTGGGTGGTGGTGGTGAGGTGGCAGGTGATGTGGCGTTAGGCATGCAGGGTGAAGGTGCTGGGGGTAAGGGAGCAGGGGGCTGGCTGGGAAGACGAATGTGCGGCAGTGGTGAGTCGGCGGGTGTCATGGCGTGAGATGTGGAGGGTGAAGGAGGCTGGCTGGGGGAAAGGATTTGTGGCGGTGGTGTGGTGGCGTGAGGTGTGGGTGGTGAGGAGGGAGTGCAGTCTTGTGGCATCATCCTGGTGTTTGTTGATGGGGTGGCTTGGGTGGTGGTAGGGTTCTGCGCTCGTGTCGTGGGGTGAGCGGTGGGTGTGAAGCAAAGGGATGGTGCAGGTGTGGGGATGGTGACGGGTGGTGTGCAGTGCTGGAACTATGGTGGCTTGGTTGGGGGTGGTTGTGTTGGCAGCATTGGTGGGGTAGCAGGAGCTAAGGTGCGGGGTGTGGCGGGTGGTGTGTGGCATCGGAGGTGTGGTGCGATGGCCGTGGTTGGGTGGGGAATCTCTTGGTTGTGAGGCTGGTCCTGCGGTGGTGACATGGTGGCGGGGCGGTGAGGCGTCTGGTGAGGTTATTCAAGATGAGTTGGGGCTCATTGGGGATGGTGAGGTTCAGGGTGGTGCGGAGTGATAGGTGGGAGGCAGTAAACAAAGGGAGATGGTTTTTTAGGTTAGGAGAGGATGAGGTATGGGTTCCAGGAGTCCTGTTAAAGCTTTGTGTTGAGGGAGGACAGGATAGGAGAAGGCGATAGTAGGGGAGAAAGTGGTGTGTGAGGTGGGAAGGTTAGGAATAGGGGAAGGTAAGACAGAAGATATAGTTGGAGAAGAGTCAAATGAAACATTACGTTTCCCTTTGTCGTAGACAGGCGGCGATGTTTTTGTGAGGTAGCTCCCGTCAGTATGGGTAGGTGCTGGGGTAGTGTGGGGCACCTTCCGTGCCGAGCTCTGTGCCTTTTCCGTCAAGCTCTGTTTCCCTCAGGCTCGGGGCAATCAGCATATGGCGGGGAGGCTTGTTGGCGCCCTTGGGTCATTTTGCTGTGCCGGGCAGCTTTTAGCTGCTCACGGATGTCGTGGATAGCACATCTGGGGCTGCAAGCTGAAAATTCCTGTGGGTTAATAGCAATGATATTCGTGGGGAATTAAATGACTGTGCCGATGTGTTGAGAGGTGGAGTGGATGGCTAGAAGGCACCTCATCAATTGGATATCTTTATCCAGGGCTCCCGTCGGGTCATGTATTATAAAATGTTCTTTGATGAAGCCAGGGAGGATCCTGAGGAGTATGTTAAACATAAGCTGTTCCCGGGTTTCTGTGTCTGCTTCCCGGTATGCAGCGGTGACGAGCCGCCTAGCCTGGATCAGAGTGTCGTCCAGGATGCCGTCGTATGTTTAACTATCCAACTGGGATACAGCCACTTCCCTTGCTAGTGAGGGTGTGACGGCTTGAATTACCAGTTACGTAAAATTCTCCTATGTTAGCCTGGGGATGACATTCGGTGCATTATTGGCTGCGGCTTTGCCCAGTAATAATAGTGTGACAGCTTTTTTCTGCCTGTCATGTACGAAGCCAATATAGAACAACGGCTTAATTAATGATAGATATGTATGGATGTCATATTGTTCTGGGTCGAATTTGGGCAATTGTACGTGTGGTTTCGTTCCCATTTTACTGATTTCCCTGTTTGTTTCTCTCTGTGTATGCCCGGGTCAAGAACCACTGCTGTCCACTATTTTATGCTAGGTGTTTTGGGGGCAGCTTCCCATCCCTAGAACGCCTAGAGTGTAGCTTGGTTCACTTGCTGTACCGCAGCTTAGAAAATAAGGGAGTAACAGGGCATAAAAACACAAGCCAACAACCTTACAGGAATATTGACAAAATTCATTGCTGTGGAACAGGCAGACAGTCCTACACAATATCCTATTCAAAATTAACACATGGGCTGATATTTGGGGATCCAGTATCACACAGGATACTAGATGTACAGGAGTCTGGGTCTGGGTCAGGAGGGCAAGGCACTTCTTCACTGTCTTTGCATAGAAGACTCGTTCTCAGGGAGGAGGCAGTAACACGAGTCTCACAAAGGTCTTTCACTCTGGCTCTTGGCTTATAATGATCACAGAGGTGGTGTGACTGAATTCTATTTCTGATTTTACACAAAGAGAATGTACATTACCACTGAGTTAATGACACTATACTGAGCTTTTCCTCTTATCTGCACCGAATGGATGTGCACTGCCTTGGTTGTCTTTTCTTACTTTCCAGCCTCACTGTTCTCTTATAATGCACTGTTCTTGCAGTAACTGTTATGTCACTGGTAGGGCAGAGGGGAAGGAGAGATCCGGGATCTCACAGTCGTCGTCCTGGGGTAGGCAGAGTCCCTTCAGGAGTTCCTTTGTCCCACGGTCACGGGACAACTGTCAGGGGCGTCGTGTCTCGATGGGGGCCTAGCTATGTTCGGCGAAGGGCCTATATGGGTCAGGACTGGGGTTTGGTCCTTAGGGCTGGGACCTATAATCCGAAAGTACTCGCTTAGGCGCCTGGTGAAGGACGGGCGTCGTCTTCGTCGGGGAGGGGAGAGGTCTCGCCCTTGGGTCCTGGGGTTGCCCTAGGAGGTCCATCGGCTTTGGTCTCCTTCTGTCAGCCCTGCCAT
Source organism: Coenobita brevimanus (assembly GCF_032717465.1). Classification (NCBI taxonomy): domain Eukaryota; kingdom Metazoa; phylum Arthropoda; class Malacostraca; order Decapoda; family Coenobitidae; genus Coenobita; species Coenobita brevimanus. The sequence goes on from NC_136972.1 coordinate 21,046,094, forward strand.
CAGGGCTGGGCTGCAGCTTCATTCCTTGCCAGAGTCCATCAGGTAGGTGTCCTCCTCGGCCGGCCAGATGGAGAATAGCCCCAGAGATAGTATGGGGCCTCTCCACCAGTCCTTGGGGCAGAAGTCGTCCTTGTGGAGGTTGCCTCAGTCTGGGTGGACAGACGAGCTGTCAGCGCTCCCACCGGTGGGCAGGACCTATCACAGATCGCTCTCTTGTTGCAGAGTCACAGGGGGTGAGGGACTTTGGCGTCTTTGCCCAGTGCGGCTACCGGTTGTCGCTGGGATCCCTTGGGTAACAGACGGAGGGAGGCTACAGGCCATTCCTTCACTGTCAGTGTGGCTACAGACCGTCACCGGGGCCCGACTCCCTGACATGAATGCAGATGAAGTGCGGCTACTGGCCGCCACTCGCACGTCAGCACGGCTACAGGCTGTTGCCGAAGTCCTGCAAGGATGGCAACGTACAGATGAGGAGCAGCTAGAGGCTGTCTCCTGCCTACAGGCATGGTTACAGGCCATTGGCAGTGTCGTACCCTCCAAGGTAACTGTAGAAGGAGAGGGGGCATACATGTCTCTCCCTGGCATGGCTACAGACCATTACTGGTTTCTGCAGGGGGTGTGAGCAGCACCTGACTGAGCAGCTACAGGCCGTCTCCTAATTGGCAGCCCGTCAACAGGCTGTGGCCTCTTTTGTGCACAGGTCATCACTGGGGACTGGCTACAGGCCGTGGCCCTTTGGTCGGAGCGGCTAAGGCCTGATATGCGCGGCTACTGTCCATCACTAGGGTGCTGCTTGGAGCTAATAGGTCAGCTCCACCCTGATCCTGGCGAGGCTCAGCTCGCACGAAAGGTAGTTCACTTTAACTAGGGTGGTGGCGGTGGGTGCCTTCCGGGGAAAAGGGGTGCGCCGTCTGAGGGAACTTATGTCCCTCTAGACTGGATACGCCACACGCATCATCTACTCCTTCATCATCTCCTCCTGGGGGTGTAGTGGCACCCTGTTTTGTCAACACCAGTATTTTACCACCGTCATAGGGGGAAGAAGTCATGTCCCCTTGACTGGAGGTAGTAGGTCTTTGTGGTGCTAGTGACTTAAGCTGAGCTAGATGTTGTAGGAGGGAGTTCTATATCTTCGTTGGTGGGTCTTCGTCAAGGTGAGGGTTGTTGGTGAGGAAGAGGGTGGAGAGCTCGGAGGCTGTGCAAAGAAGTTGGAGGAGGTGGCTAGGGCCCCAGATGCGGTGTTTTCTGCTGTGGGTTGGTGCCCAGGTGGTGCACCGTATTTTCATAATTGGAGGTGGTTGTTTTGTCAGGGGCCTCAGTTGAATGCTGGTGATGGAGGCAGGGGTGGTGGTGTATCTGGCAGAAGGGCGTGAGAGGCGGCCAGAGCGAGTGGTGGTGGTTTCCCAGATAGGAGTGGATGGGAGTGTGGCCTCGCGGTGCCATGGAAGTATAGGGCATAGGGGTGGGGTGGGTGCTGTTGGGTGGCGGTGTTGCAGGTGTGGGAATGGTGGCGATGGGGGAATGTGGGGCAATGACGGGGGGTGTTGACGTGGGGGTGGAGGCGGCAGGGGGTGGTGTGCAGAAAAGTGATCGTGCCCTGGTGCTGGAGGTGGATGGTGGTGGTGAGGTGGCAGGTGATGTGGTGTTAGGCATGCAGGTTGAAGGCACTGGGGGTAAGGGGGTAGGTGGCTAGCTGGGAAGACGAATGTGTGGCAGTGGTGAGAAGGCGGGTGTGATGGCGTGAGATGTGGAGGGTGAAGGAGGCTGGCTGGGGGAAAGGATTTTTGGCGGTGGTGTGGTGGCATGAGGTGCAGGTGGTGAGGAGGGAGTGCAGTCTTGTGGCATAATCCTGGTGTTTGTTGATGGGGTGGCTTGGGTGGTGGCAGGGTTCTGCGCTCGTGGCGTGGGGTGAGCGGTGGGTGTGAAGCAAAGGGATGGTGCAGGTGTGGGGATGGTGATGGGTGGTGTGCAATGCTGGAACTGTGGTGGCTTGGTTGGGGGTGGTTGTGTTGGCGGCAGTGGTGGGGTAGCAGGAGCTGAGGTGCAGGGTGTGGCGGGTGGTGTGTGGCTTCGGAGGTGTGGTGCGATGGCCGTGGTTGATTGGGGAATCTCTTGGTTGTGAGGCTGGTCCTGCGGTGGTGACATGGTGGCGGGGCGGTGATGCATCTGGTGAGGTTATTCAAGATGAGTTGGGGGTCACTGGGGATGGTGAGGTTCAGGGTGGTGCTGGGTGATAGGTGGGAGGCAGTAAACAAGATGAGATGGTTTTAGGAAGTAGGTTAGGGGAGGATGAGGTATGGGTTCTAGGAGTCCTGTTAAAGCTTTGTGTTGAGGGAGGACAGGATGGGGGAAAACGATAGTAAGAGAGAAAGTGGTGTGTGAGGTGGGAAGGTTAGGAATAGGGGAAGGTAAGACAGATGATATTGTTGGAGATGAGTAAAATGAAACATTAGGTTTCCCTTTGTCGTAGACTTTCGGCTATGTTTTTGTGAGGTAGACCCCGTCAGTATGGAGAGGTGCTGGGGTAGTGTGGGGCACCTTCCGTGGCGAGCTCTGTGCCTTTTCCGTCAAGCTCTGTTTCCCTCAGGCTCGGGGCAATCAGCATATGGCGGGGAGGCTTGTAGGCGCCCTTGGGTCATTTTGCTGTGCCGGGCAGCTTTTAGCTGCTCACGGATGTCGTGGATAGCACATCTGGGGCTGCAAGCAGAAAATTCCTGTGGGTTAATAGCAATGATATTCGTGGGGAATTGATTGACTATGCCGATGTGTTGAGAGGTGGAGTGGATGGCTAGAAGGCACCTCATCAATTGGATATCTTTATCCAGGGCTCCCGTCGAGTCATGTATTGAAAATTTGTTCTTTGATGAAGCCAGGGAGGATCCTGAGGAGTATGTTAAACATAAGCTGTTCCCGGGTTTCTGTGTCTGATTCTCGGTATGCACCGGTGACGGGCCGCCTAGCCTGGATCAGAGTGTCGTCCAGGATGCCGTCGTATGTTAAACTATCCAACTGAAATACAGCCACTACTTTTGCTAGTGAGTGTGTGACGGCTTGAATTACCAGTTATGTAAAATTCACCCATGTTAGCCCGGGGATGACTTTCGGTGCATTATTGGCTGCGGCTTTGCCCAGTAATGGTAGTGTGACAGCTATTCTCTGCCTGTCATCTACGAACCCAATATAGAACAACGGCTTAATTAATGATAGATATGTATGGATGTCATACTGTTCTGGGTCGAATTTGGGCAATTGTACGTGTGGTTTCATTCCCATTTTACTGATTTCCCTGTTTGTTCCTCTCTGTGTATACCCGGGTCAAGTACCACTGCTGTCCACCATGTTATTCTAGGTGTTTTTGGGGCAGCTTCCCATCCCTAGAACGCCTAGAGTGTAGCTGGGTTCACTTTCTGGACCGCAGCTTAGAAAATAAGAGAGGAACAGGGCATAAAAACACAAGGCAAATACTTTACATGTATATTGACAAATTCATTGCTGTGGAACAGGCAGACAGTCCTACACAATATACTAGACAAAATTAACACATGGGCTGATATTTGGGGATCCAGTTTCACACAGGATACTAGATGTACAGGAGTCTGAGTCTGGGTCAGGAGGGCAAGGCACTACTTCACTGTCTTTGCATAGAAGGCTCGTTCTCAGGGAGGAGGCAGTAACATGAGTCTCACAAAGGACTTTCACTCTGGCTCTTGGCTTATGATGGTCACAGGGGTGGTGTCACTAAATTCTATTTCTGATTATACACAAAGAGAATGCACATTACCGTTGAGTTAATGACACTATACTGAGCTTTTCCTCTTATCTGCACCGAACGGATGTGCACTGCCTTGGATGTCTTTTCTTACTTTCCAGCCTCACTGTTCTCTTTTAATGCACTGTTCTTGCAGTAACTGTTATGTCACTGGTAGGGCAGAGGGGAAGGAGAGGGCCTATCGGGGCTCGGGACTGGGGTTTGGCCGTTAGGCTGGGACCTATAATCCGGAAGTGCTCGCTTAGGCGCCTGATGAAGGACGGGCGTCGTCTTCGTCGGGGAGGGGAGAGGTCTCGCCCTGGGGTCCTGGGGGTGCTCTCGGAGGTGCATCGGCTTTGGTCTCCTTCTGGCAGCCCTGCCATCAGGGTTGGGCTGCAGCTTCATTCCTTGCCAGAGTCCATGAGGTAGGTGTTCTCCTCGGCCTGCCAGATGGAGAATTGCCCCAGAGATAGTATGGGGCCTCTCCATCAGTCCTTGGGGCAGAAGTCGTCCTTCTGGAGGTTGCCTCGGTCTGGGTGGACAGAGGAGCTGTCAGCGCTCCCACTGGTGGGCAGGACCTATCACAGATTGCTCTCTTGTTCTAGAGTCACAGGGGGTGAGGGACTTTGTGGTCTCTGCCAGGTGCGGCTACCGGCCGTCGCTTGGTTCCCTTGTGTAACAGACGGAGGGTGGCTACAGGCCATTCCTTCACTGTCAGTGTGGCTACAGGCCGTCACCGGGGCCCGACTCCCTGACGGGAATGCAGATGAAGTGCGGCTACTAGCCGCCACTCGCCCGTCAGCGCGGCTACAGGTTGTTGCCAAAGTCCTGCAAGGATGGCAACGTGGAGATGAGGAGTGGCTAAAGGCTGTCTCCTGCCTACTGGCATGGTTACAGGCCATTGGCAGTGTCGTACCCTCCAAGGTAACTGCAGAAGGAGAGGGGGTGTACCTGTCTCTCCCTGGCATGGCTACAGGCCATTACTGGTTTCTGCGGGGGGTGTGAGCAGCACATGACGGAGCAGCTACAGGCCGTCTCCTAATTGGCGGCCTGTCTACAGGCTGTGGCCTCTTTTGTGCACAGGTCATCACTGGGGACTGGCTACAGGCCGTGGCCTTTTGGTCGGAGCGGCTAAGGCCTGGTATGCGCGGCTACTGTCCATCACTGGGGTGCTGCTTGGAGCTAATAGGTCAGCTCCACCCTGATCCTGGCGAGGATCAGCTCGCACGAAAGGTAGTTCACTTTGTCTAGGGTGGTGGCGGTGAGTGCCTTCTGGGGAAAAGGGGTGCGCCGTCTGAGGGAACTTATGTCTCTCTAGACTGGACACGCAACAGGCATCATCTACCTCTCCATCATCTCCTCCTGGGGGTGTAGTGGCACATTGTTTTGTCACCACCAGTATTTTACCACCGTCATCGGGGAAGAAGTTATGTCCCCGTGACTGGAGGTAGTAGGTCTTTGTGGTGCTGGTGACTTAAGCTGAGTTATATGTTGTAGGAGGGAGTTCCATATCGTCGTTTGTGGGTTTTCGTCGAGGTGAGGGTTGTAGGTGAGGAAGAGGGTGGAGGGCTCGGAGGCTGTGCAGAGGAGTTAGAGGAGGTGGCTAGGGCCCCAGATGCGGTGTTTTCTGCTGTGGGTTGGTGCCCAGGTGGCGCACCGTATTTTGATAATTGGAGGTGGTTGTTCTGTCAGGGGCCTCAGTTGAATGCTGGTGATGGAGGCAGGGATGGTGGTGAATCTGGCAGAAGGGAGTGAGAGGTGGCCAGAGCTATTGGTGGTGGTTTCCCAGATAGGAGTGGATGGCGAAGTGGGAGTGTGGCCTTGTGGTGCCATGGAAGTATAGGGCATTCGGGTGGGGTGGGTGGTGTTGGGTGGCGATGTTGGAGGTGTGGGCCTAGTGGCGATAGGGGAATGTGGGGCAATGACGGGGGGAGTTGATGTGGGAGTGGAGGCGGCAGGGGATGGTGTGCAGAAGAGTGAGGGTACCCTGGTGCTGGAGGTGGGTGGTGGTGGTGAGGTGGCAGGTGATGTGGTGTTAGGCATGCAGGGTGAAGGTGCTGAGGGTAAGGGGGCAGGGGGCTGGCTGGGAAGACGAATGTGTGGCAGTGGTGAGTCGGCGGGTGTGATGGCGTGAGATGTGGAGAGTGAAGGAGGCTGGCTGGGGGAAAGGATTTGTGGCGGTGGTGTGGTGGCATGAGTTGTGGGTGGTGAGGAGGGAGTGCAGTCTTGTGGCATCATCCTGGTGTTTGTTGATGGGGTGGCTTGGGTGGTGGCAGGGTTCTGCGCTCGTGTCGTGGGGTGAGCGGTGGGTGTGAAGCAAAGGGATGGTGCAGGTGTGGGGATGGTGACGGGTGGTGTGCAGTGCTGGAACTATGGTGGCTTGGTTGGGGGTGGTTGTGTTGGCAGCAGTGGTGGGGTAGCAGAAGCTGAGGTGCAGGGTGTGGCGGGTGGTGTGTGGCATCGGAGGTGTGGTGCGATGGCCGTGGTTGGGTGGGGAATCTCTTGGTTGTGAGGCTGGTCCTCCAGTGGTGACGTGGTGGTGGGGCGGTGAGGCCTCTGGTGAGGTTATTCAAGATGAGTAGGGGCTCATTGGGGATGGTGAGGTTCAGGGTGGTGCGGAGTGATAGGTGGGAGGCAGTAAACAAAGGGAGATGGTTTTAGGAAGTAGGTAAGGAGAGGATGAGGTATGGGTTCCAGGAGGCCTGTTAAAGCTTTGTGTTGAGGGAGGACAGGATGGGAGTAGGCGATAGAAGGGGAGAAAGTGGTGTGTGAGGTGGGAAGGTTAGGAATAGGGGAAGGTAAGACAGAAGATATAGTTGGAGAAGAGTCAAATGAAACATTACGTTTCCCTTTGTCGTAGACTGGCGGCGATGTCTTTGTGAGGTAGCTCCCGTCAGTATGTGTAGGTGCTGGGGTAGTGTGGGGCACCTTCCGTGCCGAGCTCTGTGCCTTTTCCGTCAAGCTCTGTTTCCCTCAGGCTCGGGGCAATCAGCATATGGCGGGGAGGCTTGTTGGCGCTCTTGGGTCATTTTGCTGTGCCGGGCAGCTTTTAGCTGCTCACGGATGTCGTGGATAGCACATCTGGGGCTGCAAGCTGAAAATTCCTGTGGGTTAATAGCAATGATATTCTTGGGGAATTGAATGACTGTGTCGATGTGTTGAGAGGTGGAGTGGATGGCTAGAAGGCACCTCATCAATTGGATATCTTTATCCAGGGCTCCCGTCGGGTCATGTATTATAAAATGTTCTTTGATGAAGCCAGGGAGGATCCTGAGGAGTATGTTAAACATAAGCTGTTCCCGGGTTTCTGTGTCTGCTTCCCGGTATGCAGAGGTGACGAGCCGCCAAGCCTGGATCAGAGTGTCGTCCAGGATGCCGTCGTATGTTTAACTATCCAACTGGGATACAGCCACTACCCTTGCTAGTGAGGGTGTGACGGCTTGAATTACCAGTTACGTAAAATTCTCCTATGTTAGCCTGGGGATGACTTTCGGTGCATTATTGGCTGCGGCTTTGCCCAGTAATAGTAGTGTGACAGCTATTTTCTGCCTGTCATGTACGAACCCAATATAGAACAACGGCTTAATTAACGATAGATATGTATGGATGTCATACTGTTCTGGGTCGAATTTGGGCAATTGTACGTGTGGTTTCGTTCCCATTTTACTGATTTCCCTGTTTGTTTCTCTCTGTGTATGCCCGGGTCAAGAACCACTGCTGTCCACCATTTTATGCTAGGTGTTTTGGGGGCAGCTTCCCATCCCTAGAACGCCTAGAGTGTAGCTTGGTTCACTTGCTGTACCGCAGCTTAGAAAATAAGGGAGTAACAGGGCATAAAAACACAAGCCAACAACCTTACAGGAATATTGACAAAATTCATTGCTGTGGAACAGGCAGACAGTCCTACACAATATACTAGACAAAATTAACACATGGGCTGATATTTGGGGATCCAGTATCACACAGGATACTAGATGTACAGGAGTCTGGGTCTGGGTCAGGAGGGCAAGGCACTACTTCACTGTCTTTGCATAGAAGGCTCGTTCTCAGGGAGGAGGCAGTAACACGAGTCTCACAAAGGTCTTTCACTCTGGCTCTTGGCTTATAATGGTCACAGGGGTGGTGTGACTGAATTCTATTTCTGATTTTACACAAAGAGAATGTACATTACCACTGAGTTAATGACACTATACTGAGCTTTTCCTCTTATCTGCACCGAATGGATGTGCACTGCCTTGGTTGTCTTTTCTTACTTTCCAGCCTCACTGTTCTCTTGTAATGCACTGTTCTTGCAGTAACTGTTATGTCACTGGTAGGGCAGAGGGGAAGGAGAGATCCGGGATCTCACAGTCGTCGTCCTGGGGTAGGCAGAGTCCCTGCAGGAGTTCCTTTGTCCCACGGTCACGGGACAACTCTCAGGATCGTCGTGTCTCGATGGGGGCCTAGCTATGTTTGGCGAAGGGCCTATCGGGGCTCAGGACTGGGGTTTGGTCCTTAGGGCTGGGACCTATAATCCGAAAGTACTCGCTTAGGCGCCTGGTGAAGGACGGGCGTCGTCTTCGTCGGGGAGGGGAGAGGTCTCGCCCTTGGGTCCTGGGGTTGCCCTAGGAGGTCCATCGGCTTTGGTCTCCTTCTGTCAGCCCTGCCATCAGGGTTGGGCTGCAGTTTCATTCCTTGCCAGAGTCCATTAGGTAGGTGTCCTCCTCGGCCGACCAGATGGAGAATAGCCCCAGAGATAGTATGGGGCCTCTCCACCAGTCCTTGGGGCAGAAGTCGTCCTTGTGGAGGTTGCCTCAGTCTGGGTGGACAGAGGAGCTGTCAGCGCTCCCACCGGTGGGCAGGACCTATCACAGATCGCTCTCTTGTTGCAGAGTCACAGGGGGTGAGGGACTTTGGCGTCTTTGCCCGGTGCGGCTACCGGCTGTCGCTGGGATCCCTTGGGTAACAGACGGAGGGAGGCTACAGGCCATTCCTTCACTGTCAGTGTGGCTACAGACCGTCACCGGGGCCCGACTCCCTGACGGGAATGCAGATGAAGTGCGGCTACTGGCCGCCACTCGCCCGTCAGCGCGGCTACAGGCTGTTGCCGAAGTCCTGCAAGGATGGCAACGTGCAGATCAGGAGCAGCTACAGGCTGTCTCCTGCCTACTGGCATGGATACAGGCCATTGCCAGTGTCGTACCCTCCAATGCAACTGCAGAAGGAGAGGGGGCATACCTGTCTCTCCCTGGCATGGCTACAGGCCATTACTGGTTTCTGCAGGGGGTGTGAGCAGCACCTGACGGAGCAGCTACAGGCCGTCTCCTAATTGGCGGCCCGTCATAAGGCTGTGGCCTCTTTTGTGCACAGGTCATCACTGGGGACTGGCTACAGGCCGTGGCCCTTTGGTCGGAGCGGCTAAGGCCTGATATGCGCGGCTACTGTCCATCACTGGGGTGCTGCTTGGAGCTAATAGGTCAGCTCCACCCTGATCCTAGCGAGGCTCAGCTCGCCTGAAAGGTAGTTCACTTTGACTAGGGTGGTGGCGGTGGGTGCCTTGCGTGGAAAAGGGGTGCGCTGTCTGAGGGAACTTATGTCCCTCTAGACTGGACACGCCACACGCATCATCTACCCCTCCATCATCTCCTCCTGGGGGTGTAGTGGCACCCTGTTTTTTGTCAACACCAGTACTTTACCACCGTCATAGGGGGAAGAAGTCATGTCCCCTTGACTGGAGGTAGTAGGTCTTTGTAGTGCTGATGACTTAAGCTGAGCTAGATGTTGTAGGAGGGAGTTCTATATCTTCGTTGGTGGGTTTTCGTCAAGGTGAGGGTTGTAGGTGAGGAAGAGGGTCGAGGGCTCGGAGGCTGTGCAGAGGAGTTGGAGGAGGTGGCTAGGGCCCCAGATGCGGTGTTTTCTGCTGTGGGTTGGTGCCCAGGTGGTGCACCGTATTTTCATAATTGGAGGTGGTTGTTTTGTCAGGGGCCTCAGTGGAATACTGGTGATGGAGGAAGGGGTGGTGGTGTATCTGGCAGAAGGGCGTGAGAGGCGGCCAGAGCGAGTGGTGGTGGTTTCCCAGATAGGAGTGGATGGGAGTGTGGCCTCGCGGTGCCATGGAAGTATAGGGCATAGGGGTGGGGTGGGTGCTGTTGGGTGGCGGTGTTGCAGGTGTGGGAATGGTGGCCATGGGGGAATGTGAGGCAATGATGGGGGGAGTTGACGTGGGGGTGGAGGCGGCAGGGGGTGGTGTGCAGAAGAGTGAGGGTGCCCTGGTGCTGGAGGTGGATGGTGGTGGTGAGGTGGCAGGTGATGTGGTGTTAGGCATGCAGGTTGAAGGCACTGGGGGTAAGGGGGATGGTGGCTGGCTGGGAAGACGAATGTGCGGCAGTGGTGAGTCGGCAGGTGTGATGGCGTGAGATGTGGAGGGTGAAGGAGGCTGGCTGGGGGAAAGGATTTGTGGCGGTGGTGTGGTGGCATGAGGTGCGGGTGGTGAGGAGGGAGTGCAGTCTTGTGGCATCATACTGGTGTTTGTTGATGGGGTGGCTTGTGTGGTGGCAGGGTTCGCGCTCGTGTCGTGGGGTGAGTGGTGGGTGTGAAGCAAAGGGATGGTGCAGGTGTGGGGATGGTGATGGGTGGTGTGCAATGCTGGAACTGTGGTGGCTTGGTTGGGGTGGTTGTGTTGGCGGCAGTGGTGGGGTAGCAGGAGCTGAGGTGCGGGGTGTGGCGGGTGGTGTGTGGCATCGGAGGTGTGGTGCGATGGCCGTGGTTGGGTGGGGAATCTCTTGGTTGTGAGGCTGGTCCTGCGGTGGTGACATGGTGGCGGGGAGGTGAGGCGTCTGGTGAGGTTATTCAAGATGAGTTGCGGGTCACTGGAAATGGTGAGGTTCAGGATGGTGCGGGGTGATAGGTGGGAGGCAGTAAAAGAGAGGAGATGGTTTTAGGAAGTAGGTTAGGGGAGGATGAGTTATGGGTTCTAGGAGTCCTGTTAAAGCTTTGTGTTGAGGGAGGACAGGATGGGGGAAGGCGATAGTAAAGGAGAAAGTGGTGTGTGAGGTGGGAAGGTTAGGAATAGGGGAAGGTAAGACAGATGATATAGTTGGAGAAGAGTAAAATGAAACATTAGGTTTCCCTTTGTCGTAGACTTTCGGCGATGTTTTTGTGAGGTAGACCCCGTCAGTATGGGGAGGTGCTGGTGTAGTGTGGGGCACCTTCCGTGCCGAGCTCTGTGCCTTTTCCGTCAAGCTCTGTTTCCCTCAGGCTCGGGGCAATCAGCATATGGCGGGGAGGCTTGTAGGCGCCCTTGGGTCATTTTGCTGTGCCGGGCAGCTTTGGCTGCTCACGGATGTCGTGGATAGCACATCTGGGGCTGCAAGCAGAAAATTCCTGTGGGTTAATAGCAATGATATTCGTGGGGAATTGATTGACTATGCCGATGTGTTGAGGGGTGGAGTGGATGGCTAGAAGGCACCTCATCAATTGGATATCTTTATCCAGGGCTCCCGTCGGGTCATGTATTATAAAATGTTCTTTGATGAAGCCAGGGAGGATCCTGAGGAGTATGTTAAACATAAGCTGTTCCCGGGTTTCTGTGTCTGATTCCCAGTATGCACCGGTGACGGGCCGCCTAGCCTGGATCAGAGTGTCGTCCAGGATGCTGTCGTATGTTAAACTATCCAACTGAAATACAGGCACTACCTTTGCTAGTGAGTGTGTGACGGCTTGAATTACCAGTTATGTAAAAGACACCCATCTTAGCCCGGGAATGACTTTCGGTTCATTATTGGCTGCGGCTTTGCCCAGTAATGGTAGTGTGACAGCTATTTTCTGCCTGCCATGTTCGAACCCAATATAGAACAACGGCTTAATTAATGATAGATATGTATGGATGTCATACTGTTCTGGGTCGAATTTGGGCAATTGTACGTGTGGTTTCGTTCCCATTTTACTGATTTCCCTGTTTGTTCCTCTCTGTGTATGCCCGGGTCAAGTACCACTGCTGTCCACCATGTTATGCTAGGGGTTTTGGGGGCAGCTTCCCATCCCTAGAACGCCTAGAGTGTAGCTGGGTTCACTTTCTGGACCGCAGCTTAGAAAATAAGAGAGGAACAGGGCATAAAAACACAAGGCAAATACTTTACATGTATATTGACAAATTCATTGCTGTGGAACTGGCAGACAGTCCTACACAATATACTAGACAAAATTAACACATGGGCTGATATTTGGGGATCCAGTAACACACAGGATACTAGATGTACAGGAGTCTGAGTCTGGGTCAGGAGGGCAAGGCACTACTTCACTGTCTTTGCAAAGAAGCCTCGTTCTCAGGGAGGAGGTAGTAACATGAGTCTCACAAAGGTCTTTCACTCTGGCTCTTGGCTTATGATGGTCACAGGGGTGGTGTCACTAAATTCTATTTCTGATTTTACACAAAGAGAATGCACATTACCATTGAGTTAATGACACTATACTGAGCTTTTCCTCTTATCTGCACCGAATGGATGTGCACTGAATTGGATGTCTTTTCTTACTTTCCAACCTCACTGTTCTCTTTTAATGCACTGTTCTTGCAGTAACTGTTATGTCACTGGTAGGGCAGAGGGGAAGGAGAGATCCGGGATCTCACAGTCGTCGTCCTGGGGTAGGCAGAGTCCCTGCAGGAGTTCCTTTGTCCCACGGTCACGGGACAACTCTCAGGATCGTCGTGTCTCGATGGGGGCCTAGCTATGTTTGGCGAAGGGCCTATCGGGGCTCGGGATTGGGGTTTGGCCGTTAGGCTGCGACCTATAATCCGGAAGTGCTCGCTTAGGCGCCTGATGAAGGACGGGCGTCGTCTTCGTCGTGGATGAGAGAGGTCTCGCCCAGGGTTCCTGGGGGTGCCCTCGGAGGTGCATCGGCTTTGGTCTCCTTCTGGCAGCCCTGCCATCAGGGTTGGGCTGCAGCTTCATTCCTTGCCAGAGTCCATCAGGAAGATGTCCTCCTCGGCCGGCCAGATGGAGAATAGCTCCAGAGATAGTATGGGGCCTCTCCATTAGCCCTTGGGGCAGAAGTCGTCCTTCTGGAGGTTGCCTCGGTCTGGGTGGACAGAGGAGCTGTCAGCGCTCCCACCGGTGGGCAGGACGTATCACAGATCGCTCTCTTGTTCTAGAGTCACAGGGGGTGAGGGACTTTGGGGTGTCTGCCAGGTGCGGCTACCGGCCGTCGTTGGGTTCCCTTGGGTAACAGACGGAGGGTGGCTACAGGCCATTCCTTCACTGTCAGTGTGGCTACAGGCCGTCAACGGGGCCCGACTCCCTGACGGGAATGTAGATGAATTGCGGCTACTGGCCGCCACTCGCCCGTCAGCGCGGCTACAGGTTGTTGCCAAAGTCCAGCAAGGATGGCAACGTGGAGATGAGGAGTGGCTAAAGGATGTCTCCTGCCTACTGGCATGGTTACAGGCCATTGGCAGTGTCGTACCCTCCAAGGAAACTGCAGAAGGAAAGGGGGTGTACCTGTCTCTCCCTGGCATGGCTACAGGCCATTACTGGTTTCTGCAGGGGGTGTGAGCAGCACATGACGGAGCAGCTACAGGCCGTCTCCTAATTGGCGGCCCGTCTACAGGCTGTGGCCTCTTTTGTGCACAGGTCATCACTGGGGACTGGCTTCAGGCCCTGGCCCTTTGGTCGGAGCGGCTAAGGCCTGGTATGCGCGGCTACTGTCCATCACTGGGGTGCTGCTTGGAGCTAATAGGTCAGCTCCACCCTGATCCTGGCGAAGCTCAGCTCGCACAAAAGGTAGTTCACTTTGACTAGGGTGGTGGCGGTGGGTGCCTTGCGGGGAAAAGGGGTGCGCCGTCTGAGGGAACTTATGTCCCTCTAGACTGGACACGCCACACGCATCATCTTCCCCTCCATCATCTCCTCCTGGGGGTGTAGTGGCACCCTGTTTTGTCAACACCAGTACTTTACCACCGTCATAGGGGGAAGAAGTCATGTCCCCTTGACTGGAGGTAGTAGGTCTTTGTGGTGCTGGTGACTTAAGCTGAGCTAGATGTTGTAGGAGGGAGTTCTATATCTTCGTTGGTGGGTTTTCGTCAAGGTGAGGGTTGTAGGTGAGGAAGAGGGTCGAGGGCTCGGAGGCTGTGCAGAGGAGTTGGAGGAGATGGCTAGGGCCCCAGATGCGGTGTTTTCTGCTGTGGGTTGGTGCCCAGGTGGCGCACCGTATTTTCATAATTGGAGGTGGTTATTTTGTCAGGGGCCTCAGTTGAATGCTGGTGATGGAGGCAGGGGTGGTGGTGTATCTGGCAGAAGGGCGTGAGAGGCGGCCAGAGCGAGTGGTGGTGGTTTCCCAGATAGGAGTAGATGTGAGTGTGGCCTCGCGGTGCCATGGAAGTATAGGGCATAGGGGTGGGGTGGGTGCTGTTGGGTGGCGGTGTTGCAGGTGTGGGAATGGTGGCGATGGGGGAATGTGGTGCAATGACCGGGGGGAGTTGACATGAGGGTGGAGGCGGCAGGGGGTGGTGTGCAGAAGAGTGAGGGTGCCCTGGTGCTGGAGGTGGATGGTGGTGGTGAGGTGGCAGGTGATGTGGTGTTAGGCATGCAGGGTGAAGGCACTGGGGGTAAGGGGGTAGGTGGCTGGCTGGGAAGACGAATGTGCGGCAGTGGTGAGTCGGCGGGTGTGATGGCGTGAGATGTGGAGGGTGAAGGAGGTTGGCTGGGGGAAAGGATTTTTGGCGGTGGTGTGGTGGCATGAGGTGCGGGTGGTGAGAAGGGAGTGCAGTCTTGTGGCATCATCCTGGTGTTTGTTGATGGGGTGGCTTGGGTGGTGGCAAGGTTCGCGCTCGTGGCATGGGGTGAGCGGTGGGTGTGAAGCAAAGGGATGGTGCAGGTGTAGGGATGGTGATGGGTGGTGTGCAGTGCTGGAACTGTGGTGGCTTGGTTGGGGGTGGTTTTGTTGGCGGCAGTGGTGGGGTAGCAGGAGCTGAGGTGCAGGGTGTGGCGGATGGTGTGTGGCATCGGAGGTGTGGTGCGATGGCTGTGGTTGGGTGGGGAATCTCTTGGTTGTGAGGCTGGTCCTGCGGTGGTGACATGGTGGCGGGGCGGTGAGGCGTCTGGTGAGGTTATTCAAGATGAGTTGCGGGTCACTGGAAATGATGAGGTTCAGGGTGGTGCGGGGTGATAGGTGGTAGGCAGTAAACAAGAGGAGATGGCTTTAGGAAGTAGGTTAGGAGAGGATGAGTTATGGGTTCTAGGAGGCCTGTTAAAGCTTCGTGTTGAGGGAGGACAGGATGGGGGAAGGCGATAGTAAGGGAGAAAGTGGTGTGTGAGGTGGGAAGGTTAGGAATAGGGGAAGGTAAGACAGATGATATAGTTGGAGAAGAGTAAAATGAAACATTAGGTTTTCCTTTGTCGTAGACTTTCGGCGATGTTTTTGTGAGGTAGACCCCGTCAGTATGGGGAAGTGCTGGGGTAGTGTGGGGCACCTTCCGTGCCGAGCTCTGTGCTTTTTCCCTCAAGCTCTGTTTCCTTCAGGCTCGGGGCAATCAGCATATGGCGGGGAGGCTTCTGGCGCCCTTGGGTCATTTTGCTGTGCCGGGCAGCTTTTAGCTGCTCACGGATGTCGTGGATAGCACATCTGGGGCTGCAAGCAGAAAAATTCCTGTGGGGTAATAGCATTGATATTCGTGGGGAATTGACTGACTATGCCGATGTGTTGAGGGGTGGAGTGGATGGCTAGAAGGCATCTCATCAATTGGATATTTTTATCCAGGTCTCCCGTCGGGTCATGTATTATAAAATGTTCTTTGATGAAGCCAGGGAGGATCCTGAGGAGTATGTTAAACATAAGCTGTTCCCGGGTTTCTGTGTCTGATTCCCGGTATGCACCGGTGACGGGCCGCCTAGCCTGGATCAGAGTGTCGTCCAGGATGCCGTCGTATGTTAAACTATCCAACTGAAATACAGCCACTACCTTTGCTAGTGAGTGTGTGACGGCTTGAATTACCAGTTATGTAAAATTCACCCATCTTAGCCCGGGAATGACTTTCAGTGCATTATTGGCTGCGGCTTTGCCCAGTAATGGTAGTGTGACAGCTATTTTCTGCCTGTCATGTTCGAACCCAATATAGAACAACGGCTTAATTAATGATAGATATGTATGGATGTCATACTGTTCTGGGTCGAATTTGGGCAATTGTACGTGTGGTTTCGTTCCCATTTTACTGATTTCCCTGTTTGTTCCTCTCTGTGTATGCGCGGGTCAAGTACCACTGCTGTCCACCATGTTATGCTAGGGGTTTTGGGGGCAGCTTCCCATCCCTAGAACGCCTAGAGTGTAGCTGGGTTCACTTTCTGGACCGCAGCTTAGAAAATAAGAGAGGAACAGGGCATAAAAACACAAGGCAAATACTTTACATGTATATTGACAAATTCATTGCTGTGGAACAGGCAGACAGTCCTACACAATATACTAGACAAAATTAACACATGGGCTGATATTTGGGGATCCAGTAACACACAGGATACTAGATGTACAGGAGTCTGAGTCTGGGTCAGGAGGGCAAGGCACTACTTCACTGTCTTTGCATAGAAGCCTCGTTCTCAGGGAGGAGGCAGTAACATGAGTCTCACAAAGGTCTTTCACTCTGGCTCTTGGCTTATGATGGTCACAGGGGTGGTGTCATTAAATTCTATTTCTGATTTTACACAAAGAGAATGCACATTACCAATGAGTTAATGACACTATACTGAGCTTTTCCTCTTATCTGCACCGAATGGATGTGCACTGCCTTGGATGTCTTTTCTTACTTTCCAGCCTCACTGTTCTCTTTTAATGCACTGTTCTTGCAGTAACTGTTATGTCACTGGTAGGGCAGAGGGGAAGGAGAGGGCCTATCGGGGCTCGGGACTGGGGTTTGGCCGTTAGGCTGCGACCTATAATCCGGAAGTGCTCGCTTAGGCGCCTTATGAAGGACGGGCGTCGTCTTCGTCGGGGATGGGAGAGGTCTCGCCCAGGGTTCCTGGGGGTGCCCTCGGAGGTGCATCGGCTTTGGCCTCATTCTGGCAACCCTGCCATCAGGGTTGGGCTGCAGCTTCATTCCTTGCCAGAGTCCATCAGGTAGGTGTCCTCCTCGGCCGGCCAGATGGAGAATAGCTCCAGAGATAGTATGGGGCCTCTCCATCAGTCCTTGGGGCAGAAGTCGTCCTTCTGGAGGTTGCCTCGGTCTGGGTGGACAGAGGAGCTGTCAGCGCTCCCACCGGTGGGCAGGACCTATCACAGATCGCTCTCTTGTTCTAGAGTCACAGGGGGTGAGGAACTTTGGGGTCTCTGCCAGGTGCGGCTACCGGCCGTCGTTGGGTTCCCTTGGGTAACAGACGGAGGGTGGCTAAAGGCCATTACTTCACTGTCAGTGTGGCTACAGGCCGTCACCGGGGCCCGACTCCCTGACGGGAATGCAGATGAAGTGCGGCTACTGGCCGCCACTCGCCCGTCAGCGCGGCTACAGGTTGTTGCCAAAGTCCTGCAAGGAAGGCAACGTGATGAGGAGTGGCTAAAGCCTGTCTCCTGCCTACTGGCATGGTTACAGGCCATTGGCAGTGTCGTACCCTCCAAGGCAACTACAGAAGGAGAGGGGGTGTACCTGTCTCTCCCTGGAATGGCTACAGGCCATTACTGGTTTCTGCAGGGGGTGTGAGCAGCACATGACGGAGCAGCTACAGGCCGTCTCCTAATTGGCGGCCCGTCTACAGGCTGTGGCCTCTTTTGTGCACAGGTCATCACTGGGGACTGGCTTCAGGCCGTGGCCCTTTGGTCGGAGCGGCTAGGGTCTGGTATGCGCGGCTACTGTCCATCACTGGGGTGCTGCTTGGAGCTAATAGGTCAGCTCCACCCTGATCCTGGCGAGGATCACCTCGCACGAAAGGTAGTTCACTTTGACTAGGGTGGTGGCTGTGGGTGCCTTGCGGGGAAAAGGGGTGCGCCGTCTGAGGGAACTTATGTCCCTCTAGACTGGAAACGCCACAGGCATCATTTACAACTCCCTCATCTCCTCGGGGTGTAGTGCCACCTTGATTTGTCACCACCAATATTTTACCACCGTCATCGGGGAAGAAGTTATGTCTCCGTGACTGGAGGTAGTAGGTCTTTGCGGTGCTGGTGACTTAAGCTGAGTTAGATGTTGTAGGAGGGAGTTCCATATTGTCGTTGGTGGGTTTTC
This sequence comes from Coenobita brevimanus, assembly GCF_032717465.1. NCBI lineage: Eukaryota > Metazoa > Arthropoda > Malacostraca > Decapoda > Coenobitidae > Coenobita > Coenobita brevimanus. The sequence continues at coordinate 21,064,018 of NC_136972.1, forward strand.
GTCAAGGTGAGGATTGTAGGTGAGGAAGAGGGTGGAGGGCTCAGAGGCTGTGCAGAGGAGTTGGAGGAGGTGGCTAGGGCCCCAGATGCGGTGTTTTCTGCTGAGGGTTGGTGCCCAGGTGGCGCACCGTATTTTCATAATTGGAGGTGGTTGTTCTGTCAGGGGCCTCAGTTGAATGCTGGTGATGGAGGCAGGGGTTGTGGTGTATCTGGGAGAATGGCGTGAGAGGCTGCCAGAGTGAGTGGTGGTGGTTTCACAGATAGGAGTGGATGGGAGTGTGGCCTCGCGGTGCCATGGAAGTATAGGGCATAGGGGTGGGGTGGGTGCTGTTGGGTGGCTGTGTTGCAGGTGTGTAAATGGTGGCGATGGGGGAATGTGGGGCAATGACGGGGGGAGTTGACGTGGGGGTGGAGGCGGCAGGGGGTGGTGTGCAGAAGAGTGAGGGTGCCCTAGTGCTGGAGGTGGATGGTGGTGGTGAGGTGGCAGGTGATGTGGTGTTAGGCATGCAGGTTGAAGGCACTGGGGGTAAGGGGGTAGGTGGCTGGCTGGGAAGACGAATGTGCGGCAGTGGTGAGTCAGCGGGTGTGATGGCGTGAGATGTGGAGGGTGAAGGAGGCTGGCTGGGGAAAGGATTTTTGGCGGTGGTGTGGTGGCGTGAGGTGCGGGTGGTGAGGAGGGAGTGCAGTCTTGTGGCATCATCCTGGTGTTTGTTGATGGGGTGGCTTGGGTGGTGGCAGGGTTCGCGCTCGTGGCGTGGGGTGAGCGGTGGGTGTGAAGCAAAGGGATGGTGCAGGTGTGGGGATGGTGATGGGTGGTGTGCAGTGCTGGAACTGTGGTGGCTTGGTTGGGGGTGGTTTTGTTGGCGGCAGTGGTGGGGTATCAGGAGCTGAGGTGCGGGGTGTGGCGGGTGGTATGTGGCATCGGAGGTGTGATGCGATGGCCGTGGTTGAGTGTGGAATCTCTTGGTTGTGAGGGTGGTCCTGCGGTGGTGACATGGTGGCGGGGCGGTGAGGCGTCTGGTGAGGTTATTCAAGATGAGTTGGGGGTCACCGGGGATGGTGAGGTTCAGGGCGGTGCGGGGTGATAGGTGGGAGGCAGTAAACAAGAGGAGATTGTTTTAGGAAGTAGCTTAGGGGAGGATGAGGTATGGGTTCTAGGAGTCCTGTTAAAGCTTTGTGTTGAGGGAGGACAGGATGGGGGAAGGCGATAGTAAGGGAGAAAGTGGTGTGTGAGGTGGGAAGGTTAGGAATAGGGGAAGGTAAGACAGATGATATAGTTGGAGAAGAGTAAAATGAAACATTACGTTTCCCTTTGTCGTAGACTGGCGGCTATGTTTTTGTGAGGTAGCTCCCGTCAGTATGGGGAGGTGCTGGGGTAGTGTGGGGCACCTTCTGTGCCGAGCTTTGTGCCTTTTCCGTCAAGCTCTGTTTCCCTCAGGCTCGGGGCAATCAGCATGTGGCGGGGAGGCTTGTAGGCGCCCTTGGGTCATTTTGCTGTGCCGGGCAACTTTTAGCTGCTCACGGATGTCGTGGATAGCACATCTGGGGCTGGAAGCACAAAATTCCTGTGGGTTAATAGCAATGATATTCGTGGGGAATTGATTGACTGTGCCGATGTGTTGAGGGGTGGAGTGGATGGCTAGAAGGCACCTCATCAATTGGATATCTTTATCCAGGGCTCCCGTCGGGTCATGTATTATAAACTGTTCTTTGATCAAGCCAGGGAGGATCCTGAGGAGTATGTTAAACATAAGCTGCTCCCAGGTTTCTATGTCTGCTTCCCGGTATGTAGCGGTGATGAGCCGCCTAACCTGGATCAGAGTGTCATCCAGGATGCCGTCGTATGTAAAACTATCCAACTGGGATACAGCCACTACCCTTGCTAGTGAGGGTGTGACAGCTTGAATTACCAGTTATGTAAAATTCACCCATGTTAGCCCAGGGATGACTTTCGGTGCATTATTGGCTGCGGCTTTGCCCAGTAATGGTAGTGTGACAGCTATTTTCTGCCTGTCATCTACGAACCCAATATAGAGCAACGGCTTAAGTAATGATAGATACGTATGGATGTCATACTGTTCTGGATCGAATTTGGGCAATTGTTCGTTTGGTTTCGTTCCCATTTTACTGATTTCCCTGTTTGTTCCTCTCTGTGTATGCCCGGGTCAAGAACCACTGCTGTCCACCATTTTATGGTAGGTGTTTTTGGGGCAGCTTCCCATACCTAGAACGCCTAGGGTGTAGCTGGGCTCACTTTCTGGACCGCAGCTTAAAAAATAAGAGAGGAACAGGGCATAAAAACACAATGCAACAACCTTACATGTATATTGACAAATTCATTGCTGTGGAACAGGCAGACATTCCTACACAATATACCAGACAAAATTAACACATGGGCTGATATTTGGGGATCCAGTATCACACAGGATACTAGATGTACAGGAGTCTGAGTCTGGGTCAGGAGGGCAAGGCACTACTTCACTGTCTTTACATAGAAGGCTCGTTCTCAGGGAGGAGGCAGTAACATGAGTCTCACAAAGGTCTTTCACTCTGGCTCTTGTCTTATGATGGTCACAGGGGTGGTGTCACTAAATTCTATTTTTGATTTTACACAAAGAGAATGCACATTACCATTGAGTTAATGACACTATACTGAGCTTTTCCTCTTATCTGCACCGAACGGATGTGCACTGCCATTGATGTCTTTTCTTACTTTCCAGCCTCACTGTTCTCTTTTAATGCACTGTTCTTGCAGTAACTGTTATGTCACTGGTAGGGCAGAGGGGAAGGAGAGGGCCTATCGGGGCTCGGGACTGGGGTTTGGCCGTTAGGCTGCGACCTATAATCCGGAAGTTCTCGCTTAGGCGCCTGATGAAGGACGGGCGTCGTCTTCGTCTGGGATGTAAGAGGTCTCGCCCAGGGTTCCTGGGGGTGCCCTCGGAGGTCCATCGGCTTTGGTCTCCTTGTGGCAGCCCTGCCATCAGGGTTGGGCTGCAGCTTCATTCCTTGCCAGAGGCCATCAGGTAGGTGTCCTCCTCGGCCGGCCAGATGGAGAATAGCCCCAGAGATAGTATGGGGCCTCTCCATCAGTCCTTGGGGCAGAAGTCGTTCCTTCTGGAGGTTGCCTCGGTCTGGGTGGACAGAGGAGCTGTCAGCGCTCCCACCGGTGGGCAGGACCTATCACAGATCGCTCTCTTGTTCTAGAGTCACAGGGGGTGAGGGACTTTGGGGTCTCTGCCAGGTGCGGCTACCGGCCGTCGTTGGGTTCCCTTTTGTAACAGACGGAGGGTGGCTACAGGCCATTACTTCACTGTCAGTGTGGCTACAGGCCGTCACTGGGGCCCGACTCCCTGACGGGAATGCAGATGAAGTGCGGCTACTGGCCGCCACTCGCCCGTCAGCGCGGCTACAGGTTGTTGCCAAAGTCCTGCAAGGATGGCAACGTGGAGATGAGGAGTGGCTAAAGGCTGTCTCCTGCCTACTGGCATGGTTACAGGCCATTGGCAGTTTCGTACCCTCCAAGGCAACTGCAGAAGGAGAGGGGGTGTACCTGTCTCTCCCTGGCATGGCTACAGGCCATTACTGGTTTCTGCAGGGGGTGTGAGCAGCACATGACGGAGCAGCTACAGGCCGTCTCCTAATTGGCGGCCCGTCTACAGGCTGTGGCCTCTTTTGTGTGCAGGTCATCACTGGGGACTGGCTTCAGGCCGTGGCCCTTTGGTCGGAGCGGCTAAGACCTGGTATGCGCAGCTACTGTCCATCACTGGGGTGCTGCTTGGAGCTAATAGGTCAGCTCCACCCTGATCCTGGCGAGGATCAGCTCGCACGAAAGGTAGTTCACTTTGACTAGGGTGGTGGCGGTGGGTGCCTTCTGGGGAAAAGGGGTGCGCCGTCTGAGGGAACTTATGTCCCTCTAGACTGGACACGCCACAGGCATCATCTACCCCTCCCTCATCTCCTCCTGGGGGTATAGTGGCACCTTGTTTTGTCACCACCAGTATTTTACCACGGTCATCGGTGAAGAAGTTATGTCCCCGTGACTGGAGGTAGTAGGTCTTTGTGGTGCTGGTGACTTAAGCTGAGTTAGATGTTGTAGGAGGGAGTTCCATATTGTCGTTGGTGGGTTTTCGTCAAGGTGAGGATTGTAGGTGAGGAAGAGGGTGGAGGGCTCAGAGGCTGTGCAGAGGAGTTGGAGGAGGTGGCTAGGGCCCCAGATGCGGTGTTCTCTGCTGTGGGTTGGTGCCCAGGTGGCGCACCGTATTTTCATAATTGGAGGTGGTTGTTCTGTCAGGGGCATCAGTTGAATGCTGGTGATGGAGGCAGGGGTGGTGGTGTATCTGGCAGAAGGGCTTAAAGGCGGCCAGAGCGAGTGGTGGTGGTTTCCCAGATAGGAGTGGATGGGAGTGTGGCCTCGCGGTGCAATGGAAGTATAGGGCATTGGGGTGGGGTGGGTGGTGTTGGGTGGCGGTGTTGGAGGTGTGGGCCTGGTGGCGATGGGGGAATGTGGGGCAATGACGGGGGGAGTTGACGTGGGGGTGGAGGCTTCAGGGGGTGGTGTGCATAAGAGTGAGGGTGCTCTGGTGCTGGAGGTGGGTGGTGGTGGTGAGGTTGCAGGTGATGTGGTGTTAGGCATGCAGGGTGAAGGCACTGGGGGTAAGGGGGTAGGGGGCTGGCTGGGAAAACGAATGTGCGGCAGTGGTAAGTCGGCGGGTGTGATGGCGTGAGATGTGGAGGGTGAAGAAGGCTGGCTGGGGGATAGGATTTGTGGCGGTGGTGTGGTGGCGTGAGGTGTGAGTGGTGAGAAGGGAGTGCAGTCTTGTGGCATCATCCTGGTGTTTGTTGATGGGGTGGCATGGGTGGTGGCAGGGTTCGTGCTCGTGGCGTGGGGTGAGCGGTGGATGTGAAGCAAAGGGATGGTGCAGGTGTGGGGATGGTGATGGGTGGTGTGCAGTGCTGGAACTGTGGTGGCTTGGTTGGGGGTGGTTGTGTTGGCGGCAGTGGTGGGGTAGCAGGAACTGAGGTGCGGGTTGTGGCGGGTGGTGTGTGGCATCGGAGGTGTGGTGCGATGGCCGTGGTTGGGTGGGGAATCTCTCGGTTGTGAGGCTGGTCCTGCAGTGGTGACGTGGTGGCGGGGCTTTGAGGCGTCTGGTGAGGTTATTCAAGATGAGTTGGGGGTCACTGGGGATGGTGAGGGTCAGGGTGGTGCGGGGTGATAGATGGGAGGCAGTAAACAAGAGATGGTTTTAGGAAGTAGGTTTGGGGAGGATGAGGTATGGGTTCTAGGAGGCCTGTTAAAGCTTTGTGTTGAGGGAGGACAGGATGGGGGAAGGCGATAGTAAGGGAGAAAGTGGTGTGTGAGGTGGGAAGGTTAGGAATAGGGGAAGGTAAGACAGATGATATAGTTGGAGAAGAGTAAAATGAAACATTAGGCTTCCCTTTGTCGTAGACTGGCGGCGATGTTTTTGTGAGGTAGCCCCCGTCAGTATGGGGAGGTGCTGGGGTAGTGTGGGGCACCTTCCGTGGCGAGCTCTGTGCCTTTTCCGTCAAGCTCTGTTTCCCTCAGGCTTGGGGCAATCAGCATATGGCGGGGAGGCTTCTAGGCGCCCTTGCATCATTTTGCTGTGCCGGGCAGCTTTTAGCTGCTCACGGATGTCGTGGATAGCACATCTGGGGCTGCAAGCTGAAAATTCCTATGGGTTAATAGCAATGATATTAATGGGGAATTGATTGATTGTGCCGATGTGTTGAGGGGTGGAGTGGATGGCTAGAAGGCACCTCATTAATTGGATATCTTTATCCAGGGCTCCCGTCAGGTCATGTATTATAAAATGTTCTTTGATGAAGTAAGGGAGGATCCTGAGGAGTATGTTAAACATAAGATGTTCCCGGGTTTCTGTGTGTGCTTCCCGGTATGCACCGGTGACGAGCCGCCTAGCCTGGATAAGAGTGTCGTCCAGGATGCCGTCGTATGTTAAAGTATCCAACTGGGATACAGCCACTGCCCTTGCTAGTGAGGGTGTGATGGCTTGAATTACCAGTTATGTAAAATTCACTCATGTTAGCCCGGGGATGACTTTCGGTGCATTGTTGGCTGCGGCTTTGCCCAGTAATGGTAGTGTGACAGCTATTTTCTGCCTGTCATCTACGATCCCAATGTAGAACAACGGCTTAATTAATGATAAATATGTATGGATGTCATACTGTTCTGGGTCGAATTTGGGCAATTGTTCGTGTGGTTTCGTTCCCATTTTTCTGATTTCCCTGTTTGTTCCTCTCAGTGTATGCCCAGGTCAAGAACCACTGCTGTCCACCATGTTATGCTAGGTGTTCTGGGGGCAGCTTCCCATCCCTAGAACGCCTAGAGTGTAGCTGGGCTCACTTTCTGGACCGCAGCTTAGAAAATAAGAGAGGAACAGGGCATAAAAACACAAGGCAACAACCTTACATGTATATTGACAAATTCATTGCTGTGGAACAGGCAGACAGTCCTACACAAAATACTAGACAAAATTAACACATGGGCTGATATTTGGGGATCGAGTATCACACAGGATACTAGATGTACAGGAGTCTGGGTCTGGGTCAGGAGGGCAAGGCACTACTTCACTGTCTTTGCATAGAAGGCTCGTTCTCAGGGAGGAGGCAGTAACACGAGTCTCACAAAGGTCTTTCACTCTGGCTCTTGGCTTATGATAGTCACAGGGGTGGTGTCACTGAATTCTATTTCTGATTTTACACAAAGAGAATGCACATTACCATTGAGTTAATGACACTATACTGAGCTTTTCCTCTTATCTGCACCGAACGGATGTGCACTGCCTTGGATGTCTTTTCTTACTTTCCAGCCTCACTGTTCTCTTGTATTGCACTGTTATTGCAGTAACTGTTATGTCACTGGTAGGGCAGAGGGGAAGGAGAGATCCGGGATCTCACAGTCGTCGTCCTGGAGTAGGCAGAGTCCCTGAAGGAGTCCCTTCGTCCCACGGTCAAGGGACAACTCTCAGGGGCATTGTCTCTCAATGGGGGCTCGGCTATGGTCGGCGAAGGGCCTATCGGGGCTCGGGACTGGAGATTGGCCCTTAGGGCTGGGACCTATAATCCGCAAGTGCTCGCTTAGGTGCCTGCTGAAGTACGGGCGTCGTCTTCGTCAGGGAGGGGAGAGGTCTCGCCCTGGGGTCCCGGGAGTGCCCTCGGAGGTCCATCGGCTTTGGTCTTCTTCCGGCAGCCCTGCCATCAGGGTTGGGCTGGAGCTTCATTCCTTGCCAGAGTTCATCAGGTAGGTGTCCTCCTCTGCCTGCCAGATGGAGAATAGCCCCAGAGATAGTATGGGGCCTCTCCACCAGTCCTTGGGGCAGAAGTCGTCCTTCTGGAGGTTGCCTTGGTCTGGGTGGACAGAGGAGCTGTCAGCGCTCCCACCTGTGGGCATGACCTATCACAGATCGCTCTCTTGTTGCAGAGTCACAGGGGGTGAGGGACTTTGGCGTCTCTGCCCGGTGCGGCTACCGGCCGTTGCTGGGTTCCCTTGGGTAACAGACGGAGGGCGGCTACAGGCCAGTCCTTCACTGTCAGTGTGGCTACAGGCCGTCACCGGGGCTCGACTCCCTGACGGGAATGCAGATGAAGTGCGGCTACTGGCCGCCAATCGCCCGTCAGCGCGGCTACAGGCTGTTGCCGAAGTCGTGCAAGGATGGCAACGTGCAGATGAGGAGCGGGTACAGGCTGTCTCCTGCCTACTGGCATGGTTACAGGCCATTGCCAGTGTCGTACCCTCCAAGGCAACTGAAGAAGGAGAAGGAGAGGGGGCGTACCTGTCTCTCCCTGGCATGGCTACAGGCCATTACTGGTTTCTGCAGGGGGTGTGAGCAGCAACTGACGGAGCAGCTACAGGCCGTCTCCTAATTGGCGGCCCGTCTACAGGCTGTGGCCTCTTTTGTGCACAGGTCATCACTGGGGACTGGCTACAGGCCGTGGCCCTTTGGTCGAAGCGGCTACAGGTCATCTTCTGGTATGCGCGGCTACTGTCCATCACTGGGGTGCTGCTTGGAGCTAATAGGTCAGCTCCACCCTGATCCTGGGGAAGGTCAGCTCACCCGAAAGGTAGTTCACTTTGACTAGGGTGGTGGCGGTGGGTGCCTTCCGGGGAAAAGGGGTGCACCAACTGAGGGAACTTATGTCCCTCTAGACTGGACACGCCACACGCATCATCTACCCCTCCCTCATCTCCTCCTGGGGGTGTATTGGTGCCCTTTTTTTGTCACCACCAGTATTTTACCACCGTCACTGGGGAAGAAGTCATGTCCCCTTGACTGGAGGTAGTAGGTCTTTGTGGTGGTGGTGACTTAAGCTGAGTTAGATGTTGTAGGAGGGAGTTCCATATCGTTGTTGGTGGGTTTTCGTCAAGGTGAGGGTTGTAGGTGAGGAAGAGGGTGGAGGGCTTGAAGGCTGTGCAGAGGAGTTGGAGGAGGTGGCTAGGGCCCCAGATGCGGTGTTTTCTGCTGTGGGTTGGTGCCCAGGTGGCGCAACGTATTTTCATAATTTGAGGTGGTTGTTCTGTCAGGGGCCTCAATTGAATGCTGGTGATGGAGGCAGGGGTGGTGGTGTATGTGGCAGAAGGGCGTGAGAGGCGGCCAGAGCGAGTGGTGGAGGTTTCCCAGATTGGAGTGGATGGCGAGGTGGGAGTGTGGCCTCGCGGTACCATGGAAGTATAGGGCATTGGGGTGGGGTGGGTGTTGTTGGTTAGCGGTGTTGGAGGTGTGGGCCTGGTGGCGATGGGGGAATGTGGGGCAATGACGGGGGGAGTTGATGTAGGGGTGGAGGCGGCAGGGGGTGGTGTGCAGAAAAGTGAGGGTGCCCTGGTGCTGGAGGTGGGTGGTGGTGGTGAGGTGGCAGGTGATGCGGTGTTAGGCATGCAGGGTGAAGGCGCTGGGGGTAAGGGGGAAGGGGGCTGGCTGCGAAGAAGAATATGCGGCAGTGGTGAGTCAGTGAGTGTGATGGCGTGAGATGTGGAGGGTGAAGGAGGCTGGCTGGGGGAAAGGATTTGTGGCGGTGGTGTGGTGGCGTGAAGTGTAGGTGGTGAGAAGGGAGTGCAGTCTTGTGGCATCATCCTGGTGTTTGTTGATGGGGTGGCTTGGTGGTGGCAGGGTTTTGCTCTCGTGGCGTGGGATGAGCGGTGTGTGTGAAGCAAAGGGATGGTGCAGGTGTGGGGATGGTGACGGGTGGTGTGCAGTGCTGGAACTGTGGTGGCTTGGTTGGGGGTGGTTGTGTTGGCGGCAGTGGTGGGGTAGCAGGAGCTGAGGTGCGGGGTGTGGCGGGTGGTGTGTGGCATCGCAGGTGTGGTGCGATGGCCGTGGTTGGGTAGGGAATCTCTTGGTTGTGAGGCTGATGCTACGGTGGTGACGTGGTGGTTTGGCGGTGAGGCGTCTGGTCAGGTTATTCAAGATGAGTTGGGGGTCATTGGGGATGGTGAGGTTCAGGGTGGTGCGGGGTGATAGGTGGGAGGCAGTAAACAAGAGGAGATGGTTTTAGGAAGTAGGTTAGGGGAGGCTGAGGTATGGGTTCCAAGAGGCCTGTTAAAACTTTGTGTTGAGGGAGAACAGGATGGGGGAAGGCGATAGTAGGGGAGAAAGTGGTGTGTGAGGTGGGAAGGTTAGGAATCGGGGAAGGTAAGACAGAAGATATAGTGGGAGAAGAGTCAAATGAAACATTACGTTTCCGTTTGTCGTAGACTGGCGGCGATGTTTTTGTGAGGTAGCTCCCGTCAGTATGGGGAGGTGCTGGAGTAGTGTGGGGCACCTTCTGTGCCGAGCTCTGTGCCTTTTCCGTCAAGCTCTGTTTCCCTCAGGCTCGGGGCAATCAGCATGTGGCGGGGAGGCTTGTAGGCGCCCTTGGGTCATTTTGCTGTGCCGGGCAACTTTTAGCTGCTCACGGATGTCGTGGATAGCACATCTGGGGCTGGAAGCACAAAATTCTGTGGGTTAATAGCAATGATATTCGTGGGGAATTGATTGACTGTGCCGATGTGTTGAGGGGTGGAGTGGATGGCTAGAAGGCACCTCATCAATTGGATATCTTTATCCAGGGCTCCCGTCGGGTCATGTATTATAAACTGTTTTTTGATCAAGCCAGGGAGGATCCTGAGGAGTATGTTAAACATAAGCTGTTTCCAGGTTTCTGTGTGTGCTTCCCGGTATGTAGCGGTGATGAGCCGCCTAGCCTGGATCAGAGTTTCGTCCAGGATGCCGTCGTATGTAAAACTATCCAACTGGGATACAGCCACTACCCTTGCTAGTGAGGGTGTGACAGCTTGAATTACCAGTTATGTAAAATTCACCCATGTTAGCCCGGGGATGACTTTCGGTGCATTATTGGCTGCGGCTTTGCCCAGTAATAGTAGTGTGACAGCTATTTTCTGCCTGTCATCTACGAACCCAATATAGAGCAACGGCTTAAGTAATGATAGATACGTATTGATGTCATTCTGTTCTGGATCGAATTTGGGCAATTGTTCGTGTGGTTTCGTTCCCATTTTTCTGATTTCCCTGTTTGTTCCTCTCTGTGTATGCCCGGGTCAAGAACCACTGCTGTCCACCATGTTATGCTAGGTGTTCTGGGGGCAGCTTCCCATCCCTAGAAGCCTAAAGTGTTGCTGGGCTCACTTTCTGGACCGCAGCTTAGAAAATAAGAGAGGAACAGGGCATAAAAACACAAGGGAGCAACCTTACATGTATATTGACAAATTCATTGCTGCGGAACAGGCAGACAGTCCTACACAATATACTAGACAAAATTAACACATGGGCTGATATTTGGGGATCGAGTATCACACAGGATACTAGATGTACAGGAGTCTGGGTCTGGGTCAAGAGGGCAAGGCACTACTTCACTGTCTTTGCATAGTAGGCTCGTTCTCAGGGAGGAGGCAGTAACACGAGTCTCACAAAGGTCTTTCACTCTGGCTCTTGGCTTATGATGGTCACAGGGGTGGTGTCACTGAATTTTATTTCTGATTTTACGCAGAGAATGCACATTACCACTGAGTTAATGACACTATACTGAGCTTTTCCTCTTATCTTCACCGAACGGATGTGCACTGCCTTGGATGTCATTTCTTACTTTCCAGCCTCACTGTTCTCTTGTAATGCACTGTTCTTGCAGTAACTGTTATGTCACTGGTAGGGCAGAGGGGAAGGAGAGATCCGGGATCTCACAGTCGTGGTCTTGGGGTAGGTAGAGTCCCTGCGGGAGTCCCTTCGTCCCACGGTCACGGGACAACTCTCAGGGGCGTCGTCTCTCGATGGGGGCTCGGCTATGTTCGACGAAGGGCCTATCGGGGCTCAGGACTGGGGTTTGCCCTCAGGGCTGGGACCTATAATTCGGAAGTGCTCGCTTAGGCACCTGGTTAAGGACGGGCGTCGTCTTCGTCGGGGAGGGGAGAGGTCTCGCCCTGGGGTCCTGGGGGTGCCCTCGGAGGTCCATTGGCTTTGGTCTCCTTCCAGCAGCCCTGCCATCAGGGTTGGGCTGCAGCTTCATTCCTTGCCAGAGTCCATCAGGTAGGTGTCCTCCTCAGCCGGCCAGATGGAGAATAGCCCCAGAGATAGTATGGGGCCTCTCCACCAGTCCTTGGGGCAGAAGTCGTCCTTCTGAAGGTTGCTTCGTTCTGGGTGGACAGAGGAGCTGTCAGCACTCCCACCGGTGGGCAGGGCTTATCACAGATCGCTCTCTTGTTGCAGAGTCACAGGGGGTGAGGGACTTTGGCGTCTCTGCCCACTGTGGCTACCGGCCGTCGCTTGGTTCCCTTGGTTAACAGACGGAGGGCGGCTATGGGCCATTCCTTCACTGTCAGTGTGCCTACAGACTGTCACCAGGGCCCGACTCCCTGACGGGAATCCAGATGATGTGCGGCTACTGGCCGCCACTCGCCCGTCAGCGTGGCTACAGGCTGTTGCCAAAGTCATGCAAGGATGGCAACTTGCAGATAAGGAGCGGCTATAGGCTGTCTCCTGCCTACTGGCATGGTTACAGGCCATTGCCGGTGTCGTACAATCCAAGGCAACTGCAGAAGGAGAGGGGGCGTACCTGTCTCTCCCTGGCATGGCTACAGGCCATTACTGGTTTCTGCAGGGGGTGTGAGCAGCACCTGACGGAGCAGCTACAGGCCATCTCCTAATTGGCGGCCCGTCTACAGGCTGTGGCCTCTTTTGTGCACAGGTCATCACTGGGGACTGGCTACAGGCCGTGGCCCTTTGGTCGGAGGGGCTACAGGCCGTCTTCTTGTATGCGCGGCCACTGTCCATCACTGGGGTGCTGCTTGGAGCTAATAGGTCAGCTCCACCCTGATCCTGGCGAGGCTCAGCTCGCCCAAAAGGTAATTCACTTTGACTAGGGTGGTGGCTGTGGGTGCCTTCCGGGGAAAAGGGGTGCGCCGTCTGAGGGAACTTATGTCCCTCTAGACTGGACATGCCACACGCATCATCTACCCCTCCCTCATCTCCTCCTGGGGGTGTAGTGGCGCCCTGTTTTGTCACCACCAGTATTTTACCACCGTCATCGGGGAAGATGTCATGTCCCCGTGACTGGAGTTTTTTTTTTTTATGCGAGGAAGAAGGAACCAAAGGCCATGAGCCCGCAGTAACAGTTCCCTCCAAGAGAAAAACAAAATACAATAGAGAGCCAAATTCAAGATCCGATCATTTTGAGATGCCTGGACACACTGTGTTTGAAAGACTGGAGATCACAGGCAGCAGGAAATACAGACAGAGGGAGACAGTTCCAGAGCTGACCTGTTGCATAAATGAAAGACTGAGAGTAACGGTTAACTCTTGCATTAGAGAGTTGGACAGAAAAAGGATGAGAGTTTGCTGCCAGTATTTGGTGCTACGCACCCGTCGTAGAGGTGGAGGAATGCAAGCAGACAATTCAGAGGAGCAGTGACCATTAAAGTAGCGATAGAAAAGAGATAAAGATGCAACAGTGCGGCGAAGAGACAGAGGTTGAAGGGAGTCAGTAAGAGGAGGAGAGTTAATGAGACGAGAAGCCTTTGACTCCACCCTATTGAGAAGAGTTGTATGTGAGGAGCCTCCCCACACATGAGAGTTGTACTCCACACAGGAGCGGATAAAACCCCTGTATAGAGTCAACAATTGTGCAGGGGTAAGGAAAGAGCAGAGTCGGCTTAGCACACCCAATCTCTTGGAAGCAGATTTTATAAGAGATGTAATATGATCTTTCCAAGATAAGTCCTGAGTAAATGAAACCCCAAGCATGTTCAAGGATGATGCAGGATTAAGCTGAATATTATTAAACATTAGTGGGTATACCTGTGGAAGATTTTGTCGGGTTGATAGGTGTAAGAACTGAGTCTTAGATGCATTAAAGACAACCATATTACTTTTACCCCAGACAGTGATACGAGCTAAGTCAGACATTAGGTGTGCCATAGCCTCATCCCTTGTTTGTTGAAGTAACTATTGAGATGGGCGTTGCGGGAACCGAATGGAAAGGTGAAGGGTGGAGTCATCAGCGTATGAGTGGATAGGGTTAGATGTACAGTTTAGAAGATCATTGATGAATAAAAGGAAGAGAGTTGGTGATAGGACAGAGCCCTGAGGAACACCACAGTTGATAGATCTAGGAGAAGAACGATGGCAGTCTAAAACAGCGGCTATAGAACGACCAGAAAGGAAGCTAGCGATGAAGGCACAGATAGAAGGATAGAAACCATAGGAGGGCAGTTTGGAAATTAAAGATTTATGCCAGACTCGATCGAAAGCCTTTGAGATGTCAAGTGCAATGGCAAAGCTTTCGCCAAAGTCCCGAAAGGAGGATGACCAGGAGTCTGAAAGGTAGGTGAGAAGATCGCCCGTGGAGCGTCCCTGACGGAACCCATACTGACGATCAGAAAGAAGGTTGTGATAGGAAAGATGTCTTAAAATTTTTCTATTAAGAATTGACTCAAAAACTTTTGAAATACATAACGTTAAAGCAATTGGACGATAGTTGGAGGGTTGGGAGTGGTCACCCTTCTTTGGGACTGGCTGAATGAGAGCAAACTTCCAGCAAGAAGGAAAGGTACAAGTTGACAGACAAAGGTGAAAGAGTTTGCCTAGGCAGGGTGTAAGCACAGAAGCACAGTTCTTGAGAACAACAGGAGGGACCCCATCAGGTCCATATGCCTTGTTAGTACTGAGGCCAGTAGTGGCAGAAAATACATCAACTGAAGAAATTTTAATGTCAGCCATGAGGAAGTCAGAGGGGGGAAGTGATGGAGGAACAGCACCGGAATCGTCTAAGGTGGAATTGGAGGAGAAAGTCTGTGCGAAGAGATCTGCTTTATCAGTAGAAGAAATAGCTACAGAACCATCAGAGTAGAAAAGAGGAGGGAAGGATAATGAGGTAAAGTTGTTAGAAAGATTTTTGGCAAGGTGCCAGAAGGAGCGGGAAGAATTCGAGTTGGAGAGTTGAGAGCATTTAGTATGGATGAAATTATTTTTAGTAGAGCAAAGAACAGACTTAGCACGATTCCGGGCAGAAACGTAAAGAAGATGTGATTCAGGGGTGGGTTGGCTCCTGTACCTTTTGTAGGCCCTCTCCTTGTTGCGGACAGCATTAGAACAAGCGTGATTAAACCAAGGCTTTCTTGCGTTAGTCAAAGGATATGAGAAAGGAATGTATGCTTCCATGCCCGAGAGAATAACCTCCGTAATGCGCAAGGCACACTCAGATGGCTCACGGCCATGGAAGCAATAATCATTCCAGGGAAAATCAAAGAAGTACTGCCTGAGGGCCTCCCAGTCCGTGGCTCTAAAATGCCACAGACGACGTTTCCCTGGAGGGTCCACAGGCCGTACCGGAGTGATAGGACAGGTTAAGGTAATAAGGTTGTGATCGGAGGAGCCCAACGGAGAGAAAAGATTAACAGAGTAAGCAGAAGGATTAGTTGTGAGGAAGAGGTCAAGTATGTTGGAGCTCTCTCCAAGGCGGTCAGGGATATGGGTAGGGTGCTGTACAAGCTGCTCTAGGTCATTAAGGATAGAAAAGATGTAGGCTTGTTCACCAGGTGGATCCGTGAAAGGAGAGGAGAGCCAAAGGTGGTGGTGAACATTGAAATCTCCAAGAATGCAGATTTCAGAGAAAGGAGAAATGGATAGAATGTGTTCCATCATAGAAGTAAGATAGTCGAAGAATTTTTGATAGTCAGTAGAATTAGGGGATAAGTAAACAGCACAGATATATTTAGTCAGAGAATGACAGGAAAGCCGAAGCCAGAGTGTGGAGAATTCAGAAGAATCAAGTTCAGGAACACGAGAGCAAGATAAGTCGTTGCGTATATATACACAACAGCCACATTTGGCTTTGAAATGAGAATAGAGAAAGTAGGAGGATACAGAAAAGGGTTTGCTGTCAATTGCCTCAGACAGCTGAGTCTCCGTTAGAAAAAGAAGGCGAGGTTTAGAGGAGGAGAGGTGGTGCTCAACAGATCGAAAGTTAGAGGAAGGGCCACGAATGTTGCAGAAATGAAGAAGAAGAGAGTCAGACAGTGGTTCCAGGCACCTTGAGTCGTCACCGGGAGAGGGGCAGATGGTGTGGGTTATGGTCCACCCCCCTGGGGACTCCGAGGCTTGATAAATCGACGCCATTTTTGGTGAATTTTGAACAGGAAGTGTAGTGTGTACTGTGCATGTAGTTTGGTGAAGATAGAGAAATTTGTACTGGAGAGCATGCTGGCCTACTCTCTGTGTAACTGAGACACTGAAAAAGTTCAGCAAAGGGGGATGGTCAGGAACTAGTCCTGAGGCTTGATGAAACGGGAGCTCCAGCACTTCCTGTCATCAGCTTTCCATCCACCTTGGGAGTACTGCCCTGCTCGACTGGTGCTACAGTCTACTTCACATAGTAGTAGGTCTTTGTGGTGCTGATGACTTAAGCTGAGTTAGATGTTGTAGGAGGGAGTTCCATATCGTCGTTGGTGGGTTTTCGTCAAGGTGAGGGTTGTAGGTGAGGAAGAGGGTGGAGGGCTCGGAGGCTGTGCAGAGGAGTTGGAGGAGGTGGCTAGGGCCCCAGATGCGGTGTTTTCTGCTGTGGGTTGGTGCCCAGGTGGCGCACCGTACTTTCGTAATTGGAGGTGGTTGTTCTGTCAGGGGCCTCAGTTGAATGCTGGTGATGGAGGCAGGGGTGGTGGTGTATCTGGCAGAAGGGCGTGAGAGGTGGCCAGAGCGAGTGGTGGTGGTTTCCCAGATAGGAGTGAATGGCGAGGTGGGAGTGTGGCATCGCGGTGCCATGGAAGTATAGGGCATTGGGGTGGGGTGGGTGGTGTTGGGTGGTGGTGTTGGAGGTGTGGGCCTGGTGGCGATAGGGGAATGTGGGGCAATGACGGGGGGAGTTGACGTGGGGGTGGAGGTGGCAGGGGGTGGTGTGAAGAAGAGTGAGGGTGCCCTGGTGCTGGAGGTGGGTGGTGGTGGTGAGGTGGCAGGTGATGTGGTGTTAGGCATGCAGGGTGAAGGCGCCGGGGGTAAGGGGGTAGGGGGCTGGCTGGGAAGACGAATGTGCGGCAGTGGTGATTCGGCGGGTGTGATGGCGTGAGATGTGGAGGGTGAAGGAGGCTGGCTGGGGGAAAGGATTTGTGGCGGTGGTATGGTGGCGTGAGGTGTGGGTGGTGAGGTAGGAGTGCAGTCTTGTGGCATCATCCTGGTGTTTGTTGATGGGGTGGCTTGGGTGGTGGCAGGGTTCTGCGCTCGTGGCGTGGGGTGAGAGGTGGGTGTGAAGCAAAGGGATGGTGCAGGTGTGGGGATGGTGACGGGTGGTGTGCAGTGCTGGAACTGTGGTGGCTTGGTTGGGGGTGGTTGTGTTGGCGGCAGTGGTGGGGTAGCAGGAGCTGAGGTGCGGGGTGTGGCGGGAGGTGTGTGGCATCGGAGGTGTGGTATGATGGCCGTGGTTGGGTGGGGAATCTCTTGGTTGTGAGGCTTGTCCTGCGGTGGTGACATGGTGGCGGGGTGGTGAGGCATCTGGTGACGTTATTCAAGATGAGCTGGGGGTCATTGGGAATGGTGAGGTTCAGGGTGGTGCGGGGTGATGGGTGGGAGGCAGTAAACAAGAGGAGATGGTTTTAGGAAGTAGGTTAGGGGAGGCTGAGGTATGGGTTCTAGGAGGCTTCTTAAAGCTTTGTGTTGAGGGAGGACAGGATGAGGGAAGGCGATAGTATGGGAGAAAGTTGTGTGTGAGGTGGGAAGGTTAGGAACAGGGGAAGGTAAGACAGAAAATATAGTTGGAGAAGAGTCAAATGAAACATTACATTTGCCTTTGTCGTAGACTGGCGGCGATGTTTTTGTGAGGTAGCCCCCGTCAGTATGGGGAGGTGCTGGGGTAGTGAGGGGCACCTTCCGTGCCGAGCTCTGTGCCTTTTCCATCAAGCTCTGTTTCCCTCAGGCTCGGGGCAATCAGCATATGGCGGGGAGGCTTGTAGGCGCCCTTGGGTCATTTTCCTGTGCCGGGCAGCTTTTAGCTGCTCACGGATGTCGTGGATAGCACATCTGGGGCTGCAAGCAGAAAATTCCTGTGGGTTAATGATATTCGTAGGGAATTGACTGACTGTGCCGATGTGTTGAGGGGTGGAGTGGATGGCTAGAAGGCACCTCATCAATTGGATATCTTTATCCAGGGCTCCCGTCGGGTCATGTATTATAAAATGTTCTTTGATGAAGCCAGGGAGGATCCTGAGGAGTATGTTAAACATAAGCTGTTCCCGGGTTTCTGTGTCTGACTCCCGGTATGCAGCTGTGACGAGCCGCCTAGCCTGGATCAGAGTGTCGTCCAGGATGCCGTCGTATGTTAAACTATCCAACTGGGATACAGCCACTACCCTTGCTACTGAGGGTGTGACGGCTTGAATTACCAGTTACGTAAAATTCTCCTATGTTAGCCCGGGGATGACTTTCTGTGCATTATTGGCTGCAGCTTTGCCCAGTAATACTAGTGTGACAGCTATTTTCTGCCTGTCATCTACGAACCCAATATAGAACATTGGCTTAATTAATGATAGATATGTATGGATGTCATACTGTTTAGGGTCGAATTTGGGCAATTGTTCGTGTGGTTTCGTTCCCATTTTACTGATTTCCCTGTTTGTTCCTCTCTCTGTATGTCCGGGTCAAGAACCACTGCTGTCCACCATTTTATGCTAGGTGTTTTGGGGGCAGCTTCCCATCCCTAGAACGCCTAAAGTGTAGCTGGGCTCACTTTCTGGACCGCAGCTTGGAAAATAAGAGAGGAACAGGGCATAAAAACACAAGGCAACAACCTTACATGTATATTGACAAATTCATTGCTGTGGAACAGGCAGACAGTCCTACACAATATAGTAGACAAAATTAACACATGGGCTGATATTTGGGGATCGAGCATCACACAGGATACTAAATGTACAGGAGTCTGGGTCTGGGTCAGGAGGGCAAGGCACTACTTCACTGTCTTTGCATAGAAGGCTCGTTCTCAGGGAGGAGGCAGTAACATGAGTCTCACAAAGGTCTTTCACTCTGGCTCTTGGCTTATGATGGTCACAGGGGTGGTCACTGAATTCTATTTCTGATTTTACAAAAAGAGAATGCACATTACCATTGAGTTAATGACACTATACTGAGCTTTTCCTCTTATCTGCACCGAACGGATGTGCACTGCCTTGGATATCTTTTCTTACTTTCCAGCCTCACTGTTCTCTTGTAACGCACTGTTCTTGCAGTAACTGTTATGTCACTGGTAGGGCAGAGGGGAAGGAGAGATCCGGGATCACACAGTCGTGGTCTTGGGGTAGGCAGAGTCCCTGCGGGAGTCCCTTCGTCCCACGGTCACGGGACAACTCTCAGGGGCATTGTCTCTCAATGGGGGCTCGGCTATGTTCGGCGAAGGGCCTATCGGGGCTCGGGACTGGGGTTTACCCTCAGGGCTGGGACCTATAATCCGGAAGTGCTCGCTTAGGCGCCTGGTGAAGAACGGGCGTCGTCTTCGTCGGGGAGGGGAGAGGTCTCGCCCTGGGGTCCTGGGGTTGCCCTAAGAGGTCCATCGGCTTTGGTGTCCTTCCGGCAGCCCTGCTATCAGGGTTGGGCTGCAGCTTCATTCCTTGCTAGAGTCCATCAGGTAGGTGTCCTCCTCGGCCGGCCAGATGGAGAATAGCCCCAGAGATAGTATGGGGCCTCTCCACCAGTCCTTGGGGAAGAAGTCATCCTTCTGGAGGTTGCCTTGTTCTGGGTGGACAGAGGAGCTGTCAGCGCTCCCACCGGTGGGCAGGACCTATCACAGATCACTCTCTTGTTGCAGAGTCACAGGGGGTGAGGGACTTTGGGGTCTCTGCCCGGTGCGGCTACCAGCCGTCGCTGGGTTCCCTTGGGTAACAGACGGAGGGAGGCTACAGGTCATTCCTTCACTGTCAGTGTGGCTACAGGCCGTCACCGGGGCCCGACTCCCTGACGGGAATGCAGATGAAGTGCGGCTACTAGCCGCCACTCGCCCGTCAGCGCGGCTACAGGCTGTTGCCGAAGTAATGCAAGGATGGCAACTTGCAGATGAGGAGCGGCTACAGGCTGTCTCCTGCCTACTGGCATGGTTACAGGCCATTGCCAGTATCGTACCCTCCAAGGCAACTGCAGAAGGAGAGGGGGCGTATCTGTCTCTCCCTGGCATGGCTTTAGGCCATTATTGGTTTCTGCAGGGGGTGTGGGCAGCACCTGACGGAGCAGCTACAGGCCATCTCCTAATTGGCGGCCCGTCTACAGGCTGTGGCCTCTTTTGTGCACAGGTCATCACTGGGGACTGGCTACAGGCCGTGGCCCTTTGGTCGGAGCGGCTACAGGCCGTCTTCTGGTATGCGCGTCTACTGTCCATCACTGGGGTGCTGCTTGGCGCTAATAGGTCAGCTCCACCCTGATCCTGGCGAGGGTCAGCTCGCCCGAAAGGTAGTTCACCTTGACTAGGGTGGTGGCTGTGGGTGCCTTCCAGGGAAAAGGGGTGCACTGTCTGAGGGAACTTATGTCCCTCTAGACTGGACACGCCACACGCATCATCTACCCCTCCATCATCTCCTCCTGGGGGTGTAGTGGCGCCCTGTTTTGTCACCACCAGTATTTCACCACCGTCATCGGGGAAGAAGTCATGTCCCCTTGACTGGAGGTAGTAGGTCTTTGTGGTGCTGGTGACTTAAGCTGAGTTAGATGTTGTAGGAGGGAGTTCCATATCGTCGTTGGTGGGTTTTCGTCGAGGTGAGGGTTGTAGGTGAGGAAGAGGGTGGAGGGCTCGGAGACTGTGCAGAGGAGTTGGAGGAGGTGGCTAGGGCCCCAGATGCGGTGTTTTCTGCTGTGGGTTGGTGCCCAGGTGGCGCACCGTATTTTCATAATTGGAGGTGGTTGTTCTGTCAGGGGCCTTAGTTGAATGCTGGTGATGGAGGCAGGGATGTTGGTGTATCTGGCAGAAGGGCGTGAGAGGTGGCCAGAGCGAGTGGTGGTGGTTTCCCAGATAGGAGTGGATGGGAGTGTGGCCTCGCGGTGCCATGGAAGTATAGGGCATTGGGGTGGGGTGGGTGGTGTTGGGTGGCGGTGTTGGAGGTGTGGGCCTGGTGGCGATGGGGGAATGTGGGGCAATGACGGGGGGAGTTGACGTGGGGGTGGAGGCGGCAGGGGGTGGTGTGCAGAAGAGTGAGGGTGCCCTGGTGCTGGAGGTGGGTGGTGGTGGTGAGGTGGCAGGTGATGTGGTGTTAGGCATGCAGGGTGAAGGCGCTGGGGGTAAGGGGGTAGGTGGCTGGCTGGGAAGACGAATGTGCGGCAGTGGTGAGTCGGCGGGTGTGATGGCGTGAGATGTGGAGGGTGAAGGAGGCTGGCTGGGGGAAAGGATTTGTGACGGTGGTGTGGTGGCGTGATGTGTGGGTGGTGAGGAGGGAGTGCAGTCTTGTGGCATCATCCTGGTGTTTGTTGATGGGGTGGCTTGGGTGGTGGCAGGGTTCTGCGCTCGTGGCGTGGGGTGAGCGGTGGGTGTGAAGCAAAGGGATGGTGCAAGTGTGGGGATGGTGGCGGGTGGTGTGCAGTGCTGGAACTGTGGTGGCTTGGTTGGGGGTGGTTGTGTTGGCGGCAGTGGTGGGGTAGCAGGAGCTGAGGTGCGGGGTGTGGCGGGTGGTGTGTGGCATCGGAGGTGTGGTGCGATGGCCGTGGTTGGGTGGGGAATCTCTTGGTTGTGAGGCTGGTCCTGTGGTGGTGACGTGGTGGCGGGGCGGTGAGGCGTCTGGTGAGGTTATTCAAGATGAGTTGGGGGTCATTGGGGATGGTGAGGTTCAGGGTGGTGCGGGGTGATAGGTGGGAGGCAGTAAACAAGAGGAGATGGTTTTAGGAAGTAGGTTAGGGGAGGCTGAGGTATGGGTTCTAGGAGGCCTGTTAAAGCTTTGTGTTGAGGGAGGACAGGATGGGGGAAGGCGATAGTATGGGAGAAAGTGGTGTGTGAGGTGGGAAGGTTAGGAACAGGGGAAGGTAAGACAGAAAATATAGTTGGAGAAGAGTCAAATGAAACATTACGTTTGCCTTTCTCGTAGAGTGGCGGCGATGTTTTTGTGAGGTAGCCCCCGTCAGTATGGGGAGGTACTGGGGTAGTGAGGGGCACCTTCCGTGCCGAGCTCTGTGCCTTTTCCATCAAGCTCTGTTTCCCTTAGGCTCGGGGCAATCAGCATATGGCGGGGAGGCTTGTAGGCGCCCTTGGGTCATTTTCCTGTGCCGGGCAGCTTTTAGCTGCTCACTGCAAGCAGAAAATTCCTGTGGGTTAATAGCAATGATATTCGTGGGGAATTGATTGACTGTGCCGATGTGTTGAGGGGTGGAGTGGATGGCTAGAAGGCACCTCATCAATTGGATATCTTTATCCAAAGCTCCCGTCGGGTCATGTATTATAAAATTTCTTTGATGAAGCCAGGGAGGATCCTGAGGAGTATGTTAAACATAAGCTGTTCCCAGGTTTCTGTGTCTGCTTCCCGGTATGCAGCGGTGACGAGCCGCCTAGCCTGGATCAGAGTGTCGTCCAGGATGCCGTCGTATGTTAAACTATCCAACTGGGATACAGCCACTACCCTTGCTACTGAGGGTGTGACGGCTTGAATTACCAGTTATGTAAAATTCACCCATGTTAGCCCAGGGATGACTTTCGGTGCATTATTGGCTGCGGCTTTGCCCAGTAATGGTAGTGTGACAGCTATTTTCTGCCTGTCATCTACGAACCCAATATAGAACAACGGCTTAATTAATGATAGATATGTATGGATGTCATACTGTTCTGGGTCGAATTTGGGCAATTGTTCGTGTGGTTTCGTTCTCATTTTACTGATTTCCCTGTTTGTTCCTCTCTGTGTATGTCCGGGTCGAGAACCACTGCTGTCCACCATCTTATGCTAGGTTTTTTTGGGGCAGCTTCCCATCCCTAGAAGCCTAAAGTGTAGCTGGGCTCACTTTCTGGACCGCAGCTTAGAAAATAAGAGAGGAACAGGGCATAAAAACACAAGGCAACAACCTTACATGTATATTGACAAATTCATTGCCGTGGAACAGGCAGACAGTCCTACACAATATACTAGACAAAATTAACACATGGGCTGATATTTGGGGATCGAGTATCACACAGGATACTAGATGTACAGGAGTTTGGGTCTGGGTCAGGAGGGCAAGGCACTACTTCACTGTCTTTGCATAGAAGGCTCGTTCTCAGGGAGGAGGCAGTAACACGAGTCTCACAAAGGTCTTTCACTCTGGCTCTTGGCTTATGATGGTCACAGGGGTGGTGTCACTGAATTCTATTTCTGATTTTACACAAAGAGAATGCACATTACCACTCAGTTAATGACACTATACTGAGCTTTGCCTCTTATCTGCACTGAACAGATATGCACTGCCTTGGACGTCTTTTCTTACTTTCTGGCCTCAATGTTCTTTTGTAATGCACTGTCCTTGCACTAGCTGTTGTCACTGGTAGGGCAGAGGGGAAAGGGAGATCCGGGGACTCACAGTCGTCGCCCTGGGGTAGGTGGAGTCCCTGCAGGAGTCCCTTTGTCCCACGGGCACGGGACAACTCTCAGAGGGCGTCATCTCTCGTTGGGGGCTTGGCTATGTGCGGTAAAAGGCCCCTCAGTATCAGGGCTGGGGACTGGGGTCTGGCCCTTAGGGATGGGACCAAATAGACTCTGGATGTGATCTCTCAGGCTCCTTGTGGAGGACGGGCATTGTTTTCATCCAGGAGGGGAGAGGTCTCACCCTGGAGTCCTGGGGGTGCCCTCGGAGGTCCGTTGGCTGTGGTCTTCTTCTGGCAGCGCCATCGTCAAGGTTGGGCTGCGGCATCGTTCCCTGCCGGAGTCCATCAGGTAGGTGTCCTCCTCAGCCGGCCGGATGGAGAATAACCCTGGGGATAGTACAGGGCCTCTCCACCAGTCCTTGAGGCAGAAGTCCTCCTCCTGGAGGCTGCCTCAGTCTGGGTGGACAGAGGAGCAGTCTGCACTCCCACCAGTGGGCAGGACTGATAGCAGATCATTCTCTCATTGTGGAGTCACAGGGGGCAAGGGACTTTGGCATCTCTCCCCAGCGGGGCTACCGGCTGTCACTGGATTCCCCTGGGCAACAGACGGAGGGCAGCTACAGGCCGCCCCTTCGCTGTCGGTGTGGCTACAGGCCGTGACTGGGGCCCGACTCCCTGACGGGAATGCAGACGAAGGACAGCTACTGGCTGTTGTTCACCTGTCAGCACAGCTACAGGCCGTCGGCTAAGTCCCGCAAGGAGGGCGACGTGCAGACAAGGAGCAGCTACAGGCCGTCTCCTGCCTACTGGTTTGGCTACAGGCTGTCACCAGTGTTGTGCCCTCCGAGACAACTGCAGAAGGAGAGGGGGCGTACCTGACTCTCCCCGGCGTGGCTACAGGCTGTCGCTGGTTTCTGCAGGGGATGTGGGCAGCACCTGATGGAGCGGCTACAGGCCGTCTCCTAATTGGTGTCCTGGGTACAAACCATGGCCTTTTTTGTGTGCGGCTACAGGCCATCACTGGGGCCAGGCTACAGGCCATGGCCATTTTTGTGTGCGTCTACAGGCCGTTACTGGGATCCAGCTACAGGCCATGGCCCTTTGGTCAGAGCCGCTACAAGCCATCTCCTGTTTTTCAGAGCGACTACAGGCCGTCTCTTGGTATGTGCGGCTACTGGCCGTCGCTGGGGTGCTGCTCGAGCTAATAGGTCAGCTCCACCCCGATCCTGGCAAGAGTCAGCTCACCCGAAAGGTAGTTCACTTTGACTAGGGTGGTGGCGGCAGGTGCCTTCAGGGAAAAGGGGCGCGTGGCCCGGAGGAATTTATGTCCCTCTAGATTGAATGCTCTGCGCCCATCGTCTACCCCTCCATCATCTCCTTCTGGGGGTGTAGTGGCGCCCTGTGTTGTCACCACCGGTATTTTAGTAACAAATAGGAATAATCCATTTATCCCATGAAAATCTTGTATTATCCATTACATCTAAATTCTTGGAATAAACAATTTATTTCAATTAATTCGATTTTTGTTTCCATTCCAATTCGACTGTTTTTCGACAAAAAAAAAAAAAAAAGTAAGTTCAGTTCACAGCTGATCCAATGATTCGTCTACTGGCATCACGGGATGTTGGTGCTGGTGCTGCCGCAGCTTCTGCATCAGAGGTTTGGTTTTGGTTTGGTAACATTACAGGATCGGCGCCGGTTCCAGCACTTTTGGAAACGGAAGAGGGGGGGGGGACCGTTATTCCAAGTGGAATTATCACAAGATTAAATTAATGGTGACTCATTGCCAGATTCCTTATCATTTCTTATCAAATTCCATTTTTCACTTGATTCTGTAAGTTTATGCAAGTTATTTATTGCATATATTTTGGTCAAATAAATCATCTCTAGTCATAGGTAATCATCGGTCTGTCGAAAATGGAAGAGGTGTACTCCCTCCAACCCACCGATCCAAAAAATCCATGCCTGCTTGATGACGCTACACTTGTCACTATTGTTGTTGTTGTCGTGTTTATGATTGGTCATTAACTTGATGGTGGTGTGGCCGGGCATGGAGCTTGTGTGTAGAGCTAAACTCTGTGGTATCCGAGCCTGTGGCAGTGTGGGACGAGGACATAACAATAATATTCAACATTCAGTCTCCTGCTGTAATTATGATAGAAACTTCAAATTTGCTGTATAATCTTCGTAGTGAGTTGTAGCCTACTTTACGATTCTGTTATATATATATATATATATATATATATATATATATATATATATATATATATATATATATATATATATATATATTACCGGGTATATTATACTATAATACTGGCTCCAGAAAAATGCTGACATGGCATTTCGTCCCAGGCCAAGATTTGCCTGGAAAGCTGGTAACACCAAGTTTTGCCAGGGGTATGACGATCACTTCATTTTTCCTTACCGTCTTTTTTAAAGGAAGTATTGCTTTCATCTTCCGTACAGGATATTAAAATTTTTCTCCTTATCATCGACGTAGCATATAACAAAGGTCTGTTAACAGAGTGAATATTATTTTAATTAAAATCAAACACTTCCCGTCAAACATAGCCGAAGCTCCCCACCTTGCCTATTTCTGCCCTCTCTTATTGATTCCCTTCTCCCCCTTTCCCCTGCACTTGCTCCTTCATCCAGCATTAATTCTCTGTTTACCAGATAGAATTTCAAAATATTTAATGAAGACAGTTCAATGTGTAGCAACCAACTGTTTTTCCTTTCCTGAAATATAATCACATGACTATATGCATTGTAAAACCAGGATGTAAAGGGTAGTCGAGTTTGTATTCCTGTCCGTTCCATGTGACTCAAATCTATAAATACTAATGGTAAAGCCTGTACTAAGTGGAGTGTGTTGACTGAAATGTTAATTGATAGCGGTGAGCAGGGCAGATGTATCCGTAAATGTTGGGAGTGATACTAATAATACTTGGTCTTACTCTTTACCGAACATTCGAAAACATTTTGTGTATGTGTGTGTGTGTGTGTGTGTGTGTGTGTGTGCTCGCGCGCCACCTACTGCTTTGAGCAACAGACGTTTCGCTTGCATCTTGTAACTTTATATCCGTCTGATAATCTACATTCCGATATGAATTAAACACACACACACACACACACACACACACACACACACACAGTTTTGGAACACCGGACAGAGCGGACGTGTGTCGATGAGCTCTGCTCTGCTGCAAAATACCTTGGTGTAGCTAGAAATGAGTCAAGTTCGGTGCTAAGCTAAATTATAGATGGTTGTAGATTAAGCAGAAACGAGAAAGTGCTGCCCAAAGGAAGTATATAAATGTTCAGAGCCCGCAGCGTTGGGTAAACAGAGGAGCCCCTGGTAAATTTCAAGACTGACGGAACGAGATGCTAAACTGTAAGTGATGTATGTTTCTATAAGATGGAGTACTTTCAAGAAGTGCAACTAAGTAAGAGGAAGGGAAACAGTAAAAAAAAAAAAAATGACTACACAGACCTGGTGGAACTGGTTACATTCAATAAATCAGCAGAGAAAGTGAATAAACTGGAGGAAACTTTCAAACTGGAATTGGAAGAAATAAGGAACTGTACAAACAAAAGAGGAAAAAATGAGCTGGTAAAGGAATTAAACAGAAAAGATGCAACAACAGGTGAGCAACAAGCTGAGGTAAACATCTGAGGAAGAAAATGAACAAAATGTGAAATGTTTTGAAGGAGTACAATAATGAGAAATACATAATTAGAAAAGCAGGTAATCTAACAGAGTAGAGACAATGATGAGAAGATAACTCATGCAAATGAAATGATGAGAAACTGCACAAAGGAAGTAAAAAATACATGAACAGAAGCAGCCAAAGCAAGTTAGGATCTAAAAAACACGGCTAAAGCAAAAAATATGACGAGAGGCAAAAGACACCATAAAGAAGAACCCAAAGTTGATAAAGGAAACAACTGGGATTAAGAGATCTATAGTTACCTCTGGTAAAGGTGAAAATGTAATGAATATAAATATAATGAACATAATGAAAGTAGTATCAGACGAAATCTGTGAGAAAGATGTAGAGGAATTTAAGAGATCAAGGAAATATGAGAAACAAGGCCTGTGAAAGTAACCTTCCAAAGTGTGAACACTGTAAAAGAGGTATTAAAAAGTGCTAACAAAATTATGGAATCAGAGGAGTACAAAGAAATGTGGATAAAAAGGTGCCTAACTCAAGAGGAATTGGGAATACTAAAGGGAAAGAGGGAAGAAGCAAAAAGAAAGAATGATGCGAGATCGGATGAAGAGAAGTATTTTCTTTCTTTCTTTTTTTTTTTTTTTTACAAAATAGTAGGATTGCAAGTAAAAAAACTGGCTAATAAACAGCAGAGACTAAATGAAAGCGAGATAGTAGACTCATCCAGTGTCAAATATGTGAACAATATGGCTAAGTTAATGTACTCAAATGTAGATGGAATGGTATCCAAATTATTAGAGATTAAAGACTATATCATAGAAAATGAGCCTCATATTATTTGTTAAACAGAAACAAAATGAACCCCAAGGGTATCAAACGACTCTTTAAATTTGAATGAGTACAATATTTGGCGAAAAGACAGAATTAAAAAAAAAAAAAGAGGAGTTATGATACTAACAGAGAAAACACTCCAAGTAAAGGAGATAGAAATAGACATACCTTCACAAGTATAATTAGTTGCAGTAGAGATTAGTACATCAGAAGGGATAATAACTGTGGCAAATTTTTATATGCCATCCAGGACAAACACATAGGATAGAGGTGAATATGAAGACCTGGCAGAAAAGACATTTCAGGGTTTACGAACCCTACCATACAGAATGGAAGTAAAATCTGAAAGAATTATATTAACAAGAAATTTTTACACAAATATGAACTGGAATACGAAAAAGCCATGAAAGTTGTTGGAATGAAAAGCCTTTGGATCTTATACAGGATATTTTTCTAACACAACATGTAAAAGAGAACACCAGAAAAAGAGAACCAGAAGACCCCTCATTTTTTGATCTCATTTACTAGGCAAGAAAATGAAACTGACAATATAATCTGTCATCCCCCATTCGGCAAGAGAGACCATGCAGTACTAGATGACAATTTCAGGATAGCATATGACAGAGGTAATGGAAATTACAAAAAGAGGCTAAACTACAAAAAGGGCAACTATCATGACCTAAAAAAGTACTTCAACGATATTGATTGGGAAAAGGCGCTAAGAGGACAAGATGTAAATGTTATATATAACAAAAATCTGTGAACTTTACGAAACACGACTCCGTAATTATGTCCCATTGCACAAAGACACAGAAATAAAGATAAAGAACTGGTTTAATACTGACTGTAATAATGCAAAAAAGAGATTTGCTGTGGATCGGATACAGACGACGTAAAAGTGAGAGAGCATATAACAACTAAGCAGGGAAAAAATGATTATACAAAGATAAGAAGAGAAGCTCAAAGGCAGTTTGAGGAAGCCATTGTAAATAAAAGTATTGATCAGCTGAAGTTATTTTACAGCTACATACGATGCAAAGCAAAACTTAAAGATAAAATACAATCCATCATGGATGAGGGGAAAATCTATATCAATGAAGAAGATAAATTTTGAGAAGTACTAAATAAAAACTTCCAGTCAGTTTTTACTAAATAATAAAAAAAGTAGTTTTGTAAGAGATGAAAACGAATAAGCATGCCCACACATAATAACAAATATACGCATAACAAAACAAGAGGTCCCGGAAGAGATGAGGAAATCAGGGGAAAAGCCAATGGCCCTGACGAGATTTTGTGTCGTGTATTACACGAATGTGCAAAAGAGCTATGCAGTCCATTACAATTAATATTCACAGAATCCGTATTACAAGGAAAACTACCTGATATTTGGAAAAAAAACAAACTGCCACTTTTCAAAAGAGGAAATAGACAAAATCCACTTATATCAATGATCAGCGTCGTAAGCAAGATGTTAGAAACTGATACGAAGAATTTGGGTATATCACCTGGAAATACACACTATGATAACAGAAAGACGATTTGGTTTTAAAAAAGGGAAAATCATGTGTTACTAACCTATTAAGTTACAATGACAGAGTTGCAGAAATAATATAGAAAAGAGATGGGTGGGTATACAGCATAAATTTGGATTTCAAGAAGGCATTTGACAGAGTGCCACACTAAAGACTTTTATGGAAACTGTACAATCAAGGAGGAATCTAAGGTAAAATATACTACTGGATGCAAGATTTTTTCAGTAAAATGAAAATGGAAATGAGAACAGTACTAAGGGCAAATTACTCATCATGGAGAGAAGTGGCAAGTGGAGTTCCTCGTTGCTAGCACCAATTATGTTTTTAGTATATATAAATGACAAACAGCAACATTGGAAATGGAAGCTACCTAAATACGTTTGCTGATGTTGCAAAAATACAAAGGGAAATTACAAACACAGACACTTGCATAGAGCTACAAGAGAAATGAAATAAGCTTCATGAATGGCGCAATAGATGGCAAAAGGAATTCAGTGTGGACAATTGTCATGTAGTAAAATTTGGTTAAAGTTAAGAGACCAGACTGGGACTATAAGTTAGGAAGTTCAACCCTACACACATCAGGAAGGGAAAAGGATTTAGGAGTCATTATCAATAACAAACTATCACCGGCTGACCATATAAATGAAAAAGTAAGGAACATGTACACAATGTTTGCTAATATGAGGGTAGCATTCATATAAATAAACGAAGACATGCTGAGAAAGATAATAACATCATTCATCAGACCAGCTTTGGAGTATGCATCAGTAGTCTGGATTCCACATCTCAAGAAACACACAGATAAGATTGAAAAGGTACAAAGGGCTGCTACAAGATGGACACCAAGTTTAAGGGACCTAGACTATGAAAAATGACGAAAAATTAAACCTATAAACCTACCAACATTACAGGAGAGAAGGAAAAGAGGAAACATGATTTTTTTAAACAATGCATCACACGAAAAGAGAAAATAGACGTAAATGAGTATATTACCTACGGGAAAGCAACATTAAGAGGACACCGTAGAAAACTGTACAAAAAGGGAGGTGATAAAGACGTAAGGAAATTCAGTTTCCCAAATAGAGCAGTTGATCAGTGGAATGCACTACCGAATGAAATATTGTGTACCAAAACAATTCTTAGCTTTAAAGACGTATGATAAAAATGGTTCAAAACACGGGACAGTACGAGCTTGACTCATTCCTGTAAAGATATAATTAGGTATGAACAATTAGGTAAACACAGGATAGACTGATTGATTGCGTTAGATACAGATATAAACCTATGCACAATTTGTTTGGAGAAAAGGACATGTTCGTTAATGAAGAGCTTTTTCTTTAGGGGGGGGGATCCATATGGCCGTGTTTATTTTTCCTTGGAGCCTAGCTGGTAAAGTAATTTTCTACCGTACATATTTGCTTTATTTATATATAACATGTATGTGCGCGTACAGTAGATAGGCTGCCAGATAGACAGATATACATTAATGAATAGATATCCTACTACATAACAAAAATAAAATCTACATGCTTGTTAGGATGAAGGGTTATAATCAATGCAGAATGAAGATATGAATGCAGAACAGAAACAAGCGAGCAGTTCGGATGGGAGAAAGAATCAGTTTTGTACCCATTATCACACTTCACACTCTTTTCAGAAAGCTTTTGTAGCCGGTGAAATGAAGAAACTGGTATCTAACGCTTACTCTCCTCCCATCCGGAATGCTCTCTTGTTTCTAGCCTATATTTGTCTCATGTTTCTGCCATTTTTTAAAATCCCTTCATCTTGAAAATCCTCTCGGAATAAAGTTTTTGTTTTCTATTTTTTTATGGGAATCAAATACACGATAAGTGTGCTAAAAAGAAGCGATTTTAACTGTATAATGATCGCTAGTCTTTAGATCTTAACTGATACATTACAGTATACGTAAACTGCTTACTTGGAATGGGGCAACACGAATCCATGGAGTTATTTAAATTCTGAAAGAGGGAATAATGAATAACTAGCATCATCCCATAATATAGCTGTATGGCACAAGGCAGAAAGGAGGAGAGGAAATAATTATATTATATGTATGATGTGAAGAGCAGTAAGAAAAGTGATTAAATTAGAAACAGAAACAATGGGAGAGATCTAGGAAATCAGTAAGTTGTCGGGGCCAACGAAGTGAGGAAGGGAGGAAAGATGAGAGACAGCGATGGAGTGTTGACAAGCAATGAAGAAAAAAGTAATTGATAGTTATGGGACAGTTATAGTGTGAATAGAGGGGCTGACGACCATGACTCGATAAATGACCATGAGTGAGACGAGTATGACCCAAACGCAAACGAGCACGAATACTCTCCCATCGACGACTGGGAGTGGAATGATGTGTGCCAGGGAAGAACTGAGGGTGTAACTACGAAGCTTGTTGTGAACCTGCATATACTATGAGGATTGCCAACATCCACGGAAAAGACGAGCAGAAGAGAAAAATAATCAAGAGCAGGAATGGGGCAGAGAGAGGACGTAAAAGAGAGAGTAGCAGAACGTGCCAGCGAGTCAACCTGTTTATTTCCAGCAAATCCTGATATTGTTAGGATCCAAACAGAAGTGAATTGAAGGAAATCGACTTTTTCCAGTCAGAAAAATGGAACATCCACTAGTGAATTTGGGTGATCAGGGGATGAGAAGAAGGCGAGGTGTCCAAGGAAGCGAGAGCACTGAGAGAATCAGAAAATATAACTAGATGGAGGAAGAGAACCTAGGAAAATACTTCAGAGTAAAAAGAACAGCATATAGTTCTGCAGTGAGAATATTATCACTGGAATAAAGAGTAATTTAGAAGGAGGAGTCAGGGAACACAACATTAAACCTGACACCATGGCAAAATTTGGAGTCGTCAGTAAAGATATGCGTAGCCAAAAAGTGACATGACAAATTATGTTCGAGAAAAAGGGGGCGAGTATCTGAGGAAAGGAGACACTTAGAACAAGGCAGAAAAGAAGCACAGACCTCATCAGAAAGCAGCAGCCAAAGTAGGAGGGATACTGGAGCAGTGGAAGAACAGCAGGAATGGTGAAATCAATAGACTGAAAAAGGGTGGAGACCCGAAGGGAGAACGGAAGAAGATGGGAGATCATATGAAAAGAGCTTTGGAGAGGGCTGGGATTAGTACGAAATTGAAGGAGACGTGTGCATAGGATTTAAATGAAAAAAAAAAAAAGACGATAAGGGGGGGGGATGCCTGATTCAACACAAAGACTTGTAGAGGGAGTTGACCAAAAAGCACCACTTGCTAAAGAATTCCTGTATGATGAACGAAATCCAGCTTTGAAAGACTGCGAGTGGAGGCAGAAGAATAGACTTGGCAACCATAATCGAGTTTAGACAAAATAATGAAGAGTCGTCACTACCACGTATGATATCTTGGGCCGTTCTTCTTCTTCTTCTTGTGGGTTTAAGGGTCACGGCCAAAACAATGGCCTAATGCCCTGCTAATGCAAATTGCTTAGGGCCTCACATTGTATACGGGACAGCTGTCAAGATTTTCGGATAAAGTCAGACGTGCACGCACGACCTGTTCTCCTAACCGAGGGTCCCCGATACCTCCTCCCAGGAGCGTGTGGAGAGACAAATTGAAAACTCCCAGAGATGTCAAACGTTCCCGCAAAAGTGTGCGAAGGGAGTGGAACCTAGGGCACCATAACATGAAATGTTCTATCGTTTCTTCAACCTGAGGACACCATTGGCACCAAGGGTGCTCTATCATACCCAAACGGTACAGGTGGCTTTGCAAGGCCAGTGTGGCCCAACCATAACCTAGTGATGGCTACATCAACGTCTCTACAAGGATGGCATGCCCAAGGGTGTTCAGAGGAGTGTTAAATTATTCGGTTAAGATATTCTTCAGGATTGTAAGGCGTAGTGAGAGACCTTGTAAGTTGGTATGTCTATTGGGCTATGGTACAGCAGCAATTGAGCTCGTGCCTACCATCACGAAACAAGTAAACAATGAACGCCAACACTTGGTTTCGAACCATTAGATTTCAAACCACATTATGGAAGCTTCATATTCTAACATCCTTCCCTTTACATTTTTTTTTTTAATAGACTGCCTAAACTACATCATTAAGTTCCACAATGATCACCAACAGTGTTCACATACATGCTTACCATTAGTAGACACCCATCTCTTGAGGACAATTAGATAATTAAAAGATATGTTCACTCTCACAGGGACGTTACACATACTAATATAAAAACCTATAAACATAAAGCAGAAAAAAGACATCATACAGCATATGCAAAATATAGGACAAAACATAAAATCGTTTCACTTTTACAAACATATGGTAAATGACACTGAACAAACCTATCAACATAAAACACATAAACTATTATTATAAAGAATGTACACATCAAGAGTATGTGTTCTCCATAACATTGTTACCAAGCCTGACCGGAGGCCTAACAACGCGGCCATACCTTGTTTTCGTTACTGCTTTAGGATGTGGTCCACCGTTCATATTTTGTTCTTTATTTCTCCTCCCTTGACCTGTATCAGAGTTTACATCCTCAGAGCTACTTTTATCATGGCTCTGCATGTCCTCTCTGTTCTCGTCCTCTGTGATCACATTACCCTCATCTACTTCGATATATGAACCACTGAATAAGGGCTCTCTTGTTAGCTTTAAGTGACACCTGTTTCTACGATAAACCACCCCATCATCCGTCTTCACCTCATACGACCGATCCTTTAACCTCCTAACAACCCTTGCTTTCTTCCACTCCTTAACTCCTAACTTAAAGGGTTTCATCCTAACTACATCACCCTCTCGTAACTCTGGTAGTTCATGGGCACTCCTGTCAGTGTAATATGCCTGCTTTTGCTGCAACTCCTTCATTCTATCCAGATCCTCAGTCACAGTTACTCGTGGCCTCAACAAGCCTTCCTTAGTTGGCAACACTGTCTTGGTCCTCCGACACATCATCCTTTGAACTGGACTAGTGTTCATTCCTTGAGTCGGGGTATTTCTTATATTAAGTAAAGCAAGATATTGATCCTCACCTGTTCTCAAAGTTTTCCTCAACATTTTCTTAGCAGATTTCACTGCAGACTCTGCTTTACCATTTGACTTGCTATTGTAAGGGGATATAGTGGTATGCTGAATGCCCCACTTCCTAGTGAATTTTCTCATCCCTGAGGAGACAAACTGAGGCCCATTATCACTTACAATCTCATCAGGGATACCATAACGTGCACAGTGAGCTTTTGCTTTCCCAATTACAGTTCTCGACCTCGTGTCATATACCCTGTCTATCTCCCAAAAGTTGGAATAGTAGCAAACAGTTATAAGATACTGTCTCCCTTCCAGATCAAACAAGTCAATGCCAATTCTACTCCAAGGCCGCCCTGGACACTCATAACTATGAAAAGGTTGTCTGGGATTAGAAATCTCATAAGATCTACATGTTTCACATGCTTGTATCATTTCCTTTATGTCAGCATTCATGTTTGGCCAGTACACATACTCCCTGGCCCTGCGTAAACAACCCTCTATACCTGAATGTCCTATATGAATATCATCCTTAATCTTGGCTCTCATCCTCTTAGGAATAACTATCCTCTCTCCTCTGAAAATCAAGCCATCTGAAACAGTTAACTCATCTCTGAAATTGAAATATGGGGTCACAGCTGGCTGTAGTTTTGACCTGTTTTCTGGCCAGCCATTAATTATCACATCCCTTAAATTCTGTAGTGCCAGATCATTTCCAGTTTCCTGTCTAACTTCCTCAAGTCTGTTTCCTGGCATTGTTACATGGTCTACTGCATTTACCTGTTCAATTTCCTTGCCAAAATCTTTATCTCCAAAAGGCAAATATGCTCTACTTAGTGTATCAGCAAGTACCATCTCCTTACCTCTTTAATATTGCACCACAACATCATAATTATGCCAGCACTCTTACAAGCATTGTCTGCAGTCGCTTTGGTGCTTTATCTAGAGGTTTCTGAACTATTGATTCCAAAGGCTTGTGATCCGTATATACAGTAACCTCCCTGCCATAGGTAAATTGGTGCCATTTCTCCAATGCATGTACAATAGCAAGAATTTCCTTCTCTATAACTGCATACCAACTTTCTGTGTCTGACAAGGCCCTACTGACATAGCAAAGAGGTTTTCCATCTTGAAGAAGAACAGCTCCTATTCCTTGACTACTTGCATCAGACTGTATAGAGAGTGGCTTATTAGGATCAAAATAAGCAAAGACCGGTGCCTGCGTTAATAGTATCTTAATCTCCTGGAAAGCTTTCTCTTGAGCGTCGCCCCAGTTCCACTCTACTCCTTTATGGGTTAACAGAGAAATTGGTCTTATGACATCAGACAACTTAGGTAAGAACCTTGACAAATAATTAACCATTCCTTTAAACCTCTCCGCACTCTCAATATTACAGTAGATGGGGATTCCATTCTGAGAATTGCCTCTATCTTCCTAGGATCCGGTTTAAGTCCTTCTGAACTAATCCTGTGACCCATGAATTCAACCTCAGACAATCGGAATTGACACTTCTTATTAAGTTTGATTCCCAACTTATTACACCTCTGCAAAAACTTGTTCATCCTTGTATCATATGTTGTCTCATCACCATAAACTATCACATCATCAGCAACACATTGTATTCCATCCAGTCCTTCCAGAGCCTGATTTAGTCTCTTCTGAAATATCTCACTGCTTACTTTTAACCCAAAAGGTAGTCGCAACCATCTATACCTGCCAAGGGGAGTAGCAAAAGTAGTTAGCAGGTTTGATTCATGATCAAGGTCAAGATGATGGTATCCTGCCTCCAAGTCACATACTGAGAACACTTTTGCTTCACTTAACTTAGGTAAAACATCTTCCATGACTGGCAAATGATAGTGCTTTCTTTTAAGCGCTAAGTTTAACTGCCTTGGGTCAATGCATACCCGAAGGTCACCAGATTTTTTAACTGTCAGTGACATCTGATTCACCCAGTCTGTTGGCTCTTCAACAAGTGTTATTTTGCCTGATTTTACCAATTCATCTAGAGCCATGGCTGCCTTGTTTTTCAGTGCCTCTGGGATTCTACGAGCTGGTCGAACACTGCACTGTACTTTATCAACTAGGGTTAGATGAACTAGTGGACCTGGCAATGACCCCACTCCACTGTCAAATACTGCAGGATAAAGATCATAGAAACTAACTGAATTGTCCAGCTTACAAACACTCTCAAAATTGTGATAATTTATGGTGATCAAACCCATCTTCACCGCAGTGCGAGCACAAAGCAAAGGCACCAATCCTACTCTATCATCAACAATAACAAATTTAACCAGGTACTCTTCCCCAGTTTTGGGGCTGACAGTATTCACCTTTCCTTTCCCCAAAGCTTTCTGGGTGGAGCCGTCCCACATATTTAGTGATATTGTCTCTTTCGAAATCAAATTCGCTTGCACATACCTCTTTGGAAAAACATTAACAGTGGCTCCAAAGTCAATCTGCATCCTTATTCGAGTGCCATTTATGATCATATTACAATATATACTTTTACTTGGCTGAGACAGTGAGCAAATTCTTTCCACAGTACACACCCTCTCTGCCTGGTCCAAGTCACTTTCACTGTCACTTTTCTCACATACATGATTAATCCTTGCTCTACATAATCCAGAAACTGCAAAATGATTCTTAAGACCGCATTTATGATAGCTTTTTCCCCAAGCAGGACACATCTCTTTGACCATATTATGAATTTTACAACAAAATTTACATTTAACAGATTTAGAACCACCTTTAGCTCCACCTGGATTGAAATAACTTCCACCATGCTTAGATGAAGGTCTAGACATTTTAGATCTAAACTGACTCTGGTTCACCTCTGATTGGCCCAATGTTGTATCTGTGCTCGTCTTTTCAACCTTCAGCATCTTTTCTGACTCCACCTCTTTCATGTGAGCATTTGCCAGTTCCATAACATTACATATGCTAATTGCTGAAGATAAGTCCAATTTTCTGTGGGATATTAGTTTTTCCCTAATTTTCTCATCTCTCACTCCAATAATAAGCCTGTCCATAAGCAGTTTATCATGCATATAGTCACAAAACCCACAGGTCTTCGCCATGTTCCTAAGTACAGCTATATACTGTTCTATATTTTCATCTGGTCCTTGGTCATGCTTATTAAACTTAAATCTGTGAAAAAATTCTTTTTGTTCAACAATTATTTGCTCAAACTTTTTAATCACATCAGCAATACTCCTCTGTTTTCAGCTGGACCAAATTTCATACTGTTGATAATCTTGAGAGCATCCAGCCCGATACAATTCTCAAACAGGGCCACTTTAAACTTCTCTGGTCTAAGCTCCATACCAGGCAGCACCAAATAGTTCTCAAATACTTGACGCCACACTCTCTAATCATCAGCTACATGGGAAGACTGCTTGTCCAAACTCCTGTGTGGTGCAAGGTGATGGGGAGCAGTCTATACCCCTTCCACTGCAACCGAAGAGGACTTGTCACCATTTCTTGGGAAGCCAGTACTAGCCCCAGACGCAGTACTAGTGGTAGAGCCGCCGGCATTTCCCGTCTGCATAACGTTGGTGGTGAGGTTGTTCTTCTGTGTGTCCTGTGCTGCTGCTGTTACCACATTATGCAGACGGGAAGTGCCGGCGGCACTACCACTAGTACTGCGTCTGGGGCTAGTACTGGCTTCCCAAAAGATGGTGACAAGTCCTCTTCGGTTGCAGTGGAAGGGGTACAGACTGCTCCCCATCATCTTGCACCACCCAGGAGTTTGGACAAGCAGTCTTCCCATGTAGCTGATGATTAGAGAGTGCGGCGTCAAGTATTTGAGAACTATTTGGTGCTGCCTGGTATGGAGCTTAGACCAGAGAAGTTTAAAGTGGCCCTGTTTGAGAATTGTATCGGGCTGGATGCTCTCAAGATTATCAACAGTATGAAATTTGGTCCAGCTGAAAACAGAGGAGTATTGCTGATGTGATTAAAAAGTTTGAGCAAATAATTGTTGAACAAAAAGAATTTTTTCACAGATTTAAGTTTAATAAGCATGACCAAGGACCAGATGAAAATATAGAACAGTATATAGCTGTACTTAGGAACATGGCGAAGACCTGTGGGTTTTGTGACTATATGCATGATAAACTGCTTATGGACAGGCTTATTATTGGAGTGAGAGATGAGAAAATTAGGGAAAAACTAATATCCCACAGAAAATTGGACTTATCTTCAGCAATTAGCATATGTAATGTTATGGAACTGGCAAATGCTCACATGAAAGAGGTGGAGTCAGAAAAGATGCTGAAGGTTGAAAAGACGAGCACAGATACAACATTGGGCCAATCAGAGGTGAACCAGAGTCAGTTTAGATCTAAAATGTCTAGACCTTCATCTAAGCATGGTGGAAGTTATTTCAATCCAGGTGGAGCTAAAGGTGGTTCTAAATCTGTTAAATGTAAATTTTGTTGTAAAATTCATAATATGGTCAAAGAGATGTGTCCTGCTTGGGGAAAAAGCTATAATAAATGCGGTTTTAAGAATCATTTTGCAGTTTCTGGATTATGTAGAGCAAGGATTAATCATGTATGTGAGAAAAGTGACAGTGAAAGTGACTTGGACCAGGCAGAGAGGGTGTGTACTGTGGAAAGAATTTGCTCACTGTCTCAGCCAAGTAAAAGTATATATTGTAATATGATCATAAATGGCACTCGAATAAGGATGCAGATTGACTTTGGAGCCACTGTTAATGTTTTTCCAAAGAGGTATGTGCAAGCGAATTTGATTTCGAAAGAGACAGTATCACTAAATATGTGGGACGGCTCCACCCAGAAAGCTTTGGGGAAAGGAAAGGTGAATACTGTCAGCCCCAAAACTGGGGAAGAGTACCTGGTTAAATTTGTTATTGTTGATGATAGAGTAGGATTGGTGCCTTTGCTTTGTGCTCGCACTGCGGTGAAGATGGGTTTGATCACCATAAATTACCACAATTTTGAGAGTGTTTGTAAGCTGGACAATTCAGTTAGTTTCTATGATCTTTATCCTGCAGTATTTGACAGTGGAGTGGGGTCATTGCCAGGTCCACTAGTTCATCTAACCCTAGTTGATAAAGTACAGTGCAGTGTTCGACCAGCTCGTAGA
This sequence comes from Coenobita brevimanus, assembly GCF_032717465.1. Lineage (NCBI taxonomy): Eukaryota > Metazoa > Arthropoda > Malacostraca > Decapoda > Coenobitidae > Coenobita > Coenobita brevimanus. The sequence goes on from NC_136972.1 coordinate 21,103,231, forward strand.
ATCCCAGAGGCACTGAAAAACAAGGCAGCCATGGCTCTAGATGAATTGGTAAAATCAGGCAAAATAACACTTGTTGAAGAGCCAACAGACTGGGTGAATCAGATGTCACTGACAGTTAAAAAATCTGGTGACCTTCGGGTATGCATTGACCCAAGGCAGTTAAACTTAGCGCTTAAAAGAAAGCACTATCATTTGCCAGTCATGGAAGATGTTTTACCTAAGTTAAGTGAAGCAAAAGTGTTCTCAGTATGTGACTTGGAGGCAGGATACCATCATCTTGACCTTGATCATGAATCAAACCTGCTAACTACTTTTGCTACTCCCCTTGGCAGGTATAGATGGTTGCGACTACCTTTTGGGTTAAAAGTAAGCAGTGAGATATTTCAGAAGAGACTAAATCAGGCTCTGGAAGGACTGGATGGAATACAATGTGTTGCTGATGATGTGATAGTTTATGGTGATGAGACAACATATGATACAAGGATGAACAAGTTTTTGCAGAGGTGTAATAAGTTGGGAATCAAACTTAATAAGAAGTGTCAATTCCGATTGTCTGAGGTTGAATTCATGGGTCACAGGATTAGTTCAGAAGGACTTAAACCGGATCCTAGGAAGATAGAGGCAATTCTCAGAATGGAATCCCCATCTACTGTAATATTGAGAGTGCGGAGAGGTTTAAAGGAATGGTTAATTATTTGTCAAGGTTCTTACCTAAGTTGTCTGATGTCATAAGACCAATTTCTCTGTTAACCCATAAAGGAGTAGAGTGGAACTGGGGCGACGCTCAAGAGAAAGCTTTCCAGGAGATTAAGATACTATTAACGCAGGCACCGGTCTTTGCTTATTTTGATCCTAATAAGCCACTCTCTATACAGTCTGATGCAAGTAGTCAAGGAATAGGAGCTGTTCTTCTTCAAGATGGAAAACCTCTTTGCTATGTCAGTAGGGCCTTGTCAGACACAGAAAGTTGGTATGCAGTTATAGAGAAGGAAATTCTTGCTATTGTACATGCATTGGAGAAATGGCACCAATTTACCTATGGCAGGGAGGTTACTGTATATACGGATCACAAGCCTTTGGAATCAATAGTTCAGAAACCTCTAGATAAAGCACCAAAGCGACTGCAGACAATGCTTGTAAGAGTGCTGGCATAATTATGATGTTGTGGTGCAATATTAAAGAGGTAAGGAGATGGTACTTGCTGATACACTAAGTAGAGCATATTTGCCTTTTGGAGATAAAGATTTTGGCAAGGAAATTGAACAGGTAAATGCAGTAGACCATGTAACAATGCCAGGAAACAGACTTGAGGAAGTTAGACAGGAAACTGGAAATGATCTGGCACTACAGAATTTAAGGGATGTGATAATTAATGGCTGGCCAGAAAACAGGTCAAAACTACAGCCAGCTGTGACCCCATATTTCAATTTCAGAGATGAGTTAACTGTTTCAGATGGCTTGATTTTCAGAGGAGAGAGGATAGTTATTCCTAAGAGGATGAGAGCCAAGATTAAGGATGATATTCATATAGGACATTCAGGTATAGAGGGTTGTTTACGCAGGGCCAGGGAGTATGTGTACTGGCCAAACATGAATGCTGACATAAAGGAAATGATACAAGCATGTGAAACATGTAGATCTTATGAGATTTCTAATCCCAGACAACCTTTTCATAGTTATGAGTGTCCAGGGCGGCCTTGGAGTAGAATTGGCATTGACTTGTTTGATCTGGAAGGGAGACAGTATCTTATAACTGTTTGCTACTATTCCAACTTTTGGGAGATAGACAGGGTATATGACACGAGGTCGAGAACTGTAATTGGGAAAGCAAAAGCTCACTGTGCACGTTATGGTATCCCTGATGAGATTGTAAGTGATAATGGGCCTCAGTTTGTCTCCTCAGGGATGAGAAAATTCACTAGGAAGTGGGGCATTCAGCATGCCACTATATCCCCTTACAATAGCAAGTCAAATGGTAAAGCAGAGTCTGCAGTGAAATCTACTAAGAAAATGTTGAGGAAAACTTTGAGAACAGGTGAGGATCAATATCTTGCTTTACTTAATATAAGAAATACCCCGACTCAAGGAATGAACACTAGTCCAGTTCAAAGGATGATGTGTCGGAGGACCAAGACAGTGTTGCCAACTAAGGAAGGCTTGTTGAGGCCACGAGTAACTGTGACTGAGGATCTGGATAGAATGAAGGAGTTGCAGCAAAAGCAGGCATATTACACTGACAGGAGTGCCCATGAACTACCAGAGTTACGAGAGGGTGATGTAGTTAGGATGAAACCCTTTAAGTTAGGAGTTAAGGAGTGGAAGAAAGCAAGGGTTGTTAGGAGGTTAAAGGATCGGTCGTATGAGGTGAAGACGGATGATGGGGTGGTTTATCGTAGAAACAGGTGTCACTTAAAGCTAACAAGAGAGCCCTTATTCAGTGGTTCATATATCGAAGTAGATGAGGGTAATGTGATCACAGAGGACGAGAACAGAGAGGACATGCAGAGCCATGATAAAAGTAGCTCTGAGGATGTAAACTCTGATACAGGTCAAGGGAGGAGAAATAAAGAACAAAATATGAACGGTGGACCACATCCTAAAGCAGTAACGAAAACAAGGTATGGCCGCGTTGTTAGGCCTCCGGTCAGGCTTGGTAACAATGTTATGGAGAACACATACTCCTGATGTGTACATTCTTTATAATAATAGTTTGTTATGTGTTTTATGTTGATAGGTTTGTTCAGTGTCATTTACCATATGTTTGTAAAAGTGAAACGATTTTATGTTTTGTCCTATATTTTGCATATGCTGTATGATGTCTTTTTTTCTGCTTTATGTTTATAGGTTTTTATATTAGTATGTGTAACGTCCCTGTGAGAGTGAACATATCCTTTAATTATCTAATTGTCCTCAAGAGATGGGTGTCTACTAATGGTAAGCATGTATGTGAACACTGTTGGTGATCGTTGTGGAACTTAATGATGTAGTTTAGGCAGTCTATTAAAAAAAAAATGTAAAGGGAAGGATGTTAGAATATGAAGCTTCCATAATGTGGTTTGAAATCTAATGGTTCGAAACCAAGTGTTGGCGTTCATTGTTTACTTGTTTCGTGATAGCCTTCACTAGGTTATGGTTGGGCCACACTGGCCTTGCAAGCCACCTGTACCGTTTGGGTATGATGGAGTACCCTTGGTGCCAATGGTGTCCAGGTTGAAGAAACGATAGAACATTTCATGTTATGGTACCCTAGGTTCCACTCCCTTCGCACACTTTTACGGGAACGTTTGGCATCTCTGGGAGTTTTCAATTTGTCTCTCCACACGCTCCTGGGAGGAGGTATCGGGGACCCTCGGTTACGAGAACAAGTCGTGCGGTGCACGTCTGACTTTATCCGAAAATCTAGACAGCTGTCACCATGTTAAATTATTCGGTTGTTAAGATATTCTTCAGGATTGTAAGGTGTAGTGAGAGACCTTGTAAGTTGGTATGTCTATTGGGCTATGGTACAGCAGCAACTGAGCTCGTGCCTACCATCACGAAACAAGTAAACAATGAACACCAGCACTTGGTTTCGAGCCATTAGATTTCAAACCACATTCTGGAAGCTTCATATTCTAACAAGGAGTCGCGGCGAAAACTCCCCAAGTGGGAGGCATGTAGGGTGGTCACAAGGTGTGCATTCCAGTACGATATGCAGGAGCTGTGTGCAGGTTTAGGGAATGTGGCACTATCTGGTGTCACATGGACCAGTGTACTGGAGGTCAGTGCTCGCTTTGCTCCTGCGTCTGGAATTTCATTGCCATGGATGCCCACATGCAAGGAATCCACTGAAGGCGGAGGTGCCAGAGAGGAGTAACAAGGAATAGGAGGTGTTCCGTGATAACATGGACAGTCCTGACAAGAGTCACTGGACGATCTGAGAGGAGCAGGGTAAGTGAGGACTGCGAGTCGGTGTACAAAACTACCGGTTGAGGCTGGAGGAAAGTCTGGATAAATTCAGGGGCCTGGAGGATGGCTATGAGTTCTGCGGTTAGAACGTCATACCGTCCGCTGAACAGCCAAGACTGGCATATGGAAAGATCTTCAAAATAGGCCGCTGAGGCAAAGGAAGACGGAGGGGAGTGAGATGCATTCGTGTAAATTCTCAGGAAGTTCTTATAAACAGAGGATTCCATGCTAAAAAAGAGGCACCATGCCAAGACTGCATCTGTCAACTTCAAGAACGGTACTGGGAAGTAGGGGGAGACATATGGAGACAAATCCTTCCAAGGGGGCACTGGGGGGAGAGGGGTCAATGGGGCAGGCCTGGGCAGATCGAGAGACAGGGTGTGGCAAGCCCGGATGCTGTGAATAATGTACGGTAACCTCACTTACGGCCAAGTTGGGGGCTGATGAAGGACTGTGGAGAGACAGTAGAGGGAGGAGACCGGATGGCTGGATGGAAAGGCCGAAATGCTGTGGAGCAGCTGACAGTCCAGTTTCATGCAGCAGATGGAGAGGGGTATCACCCCAGACTCCGCATGATGCAAAATAATTGGGGTGGACTTGAAGGCACCTAGGGCAATGTGAAATGCCATGTTCTGGATAACATCCAACTTCTTTAGGTGGGTCTGGGCAGCCGATCCATAAAGGGTGGTACCATAGGTGATCTTACTGCAGATTAAGGCCAGATACAGTTGGAGGAGAGTGTTTTGATCAGCACCCCAGTGAACTCTTGCAGCACACTTCATGATGTCCAGGTGCCTAAGGCATGCTGATTGAAGATGGTCATTATGGGGGGACCCAGGTGAGATGGGGACTGTCCAGATGGAGGGCCAGAAACTTGTACCGGGTCTGCAGGGAGAGAGGTTCTCCGGCAAGCTGAATCACCGGCATGGAGAGAAGCCTCCGTTGGCCAAAGTATATAAGAGAACTCTTGGGTGCATTGACTGTTAGCCCCCCAATCTGCAGCCCAAGTGGCAAAGGCATCCACAGCCTGCTGGAGGCAATGTTGGGCCTCCCTTAGTGAGGCAGCACTGCAGAGGATGGAGATATCGTCTGTGTAGACTAAGATGGATACTCCAGGAGGATGAGGGAGGTCATACATCAGTATGCTGAAAAGTAAGGGACTGAGGCATGATCCCTGTGGTCCTCCCTGTCTGATTGGGGTAGGGGAGGAGTACGTACACCCAAGGGAAACACGAAAAGATCGCCCCTCCAAAAAACTTTGTACCCAGGCCAGTGCAGAGCCTGTGATGCCAAGACAGCACAACTTATACAATATCCAATTATGGGAGGCAGAATCAAAAGCCCCCTGGAGATTCACGAAGGCCGCCAGGAGTATTTTTTTTTTTTTTTTTTTTTCATAATAATCATGGCGGCGCAACTGCCAGGGTCATATGCTGCCGTATAACAAAGAAGTAAAAAGCCAGGAGTATCTGCTTATGACAGAATGCCTGGTGGACATGATGGTCAAACTGGAGAAGGACGTCAGATGTCCTCCTCCCTGAGCAGAATCCACACTGTACCTCAGACAGGCTGCAGTCATGCTCCATCCACCAGGAGAGCCGACGGCACACCATCCTCTCAAGCACCTTCCTGACATTGGAGAGCAATGCTATCGGCCTGTACGAAACCGGAGAAGAGGGGTCCTTCCCCAACTTGGGGAAGGGCAGGTGTGAGGTTTTCCAGTGTGATGGGAAGATCCCTGACGCCCAGCTGTTGTTAAAGATGTCTAAGAGTGACATCTGATGGTGGACAAGGAGATGAATCAAAAACTCATTGGGTACTAAATCTGGGCCACATGCCTTCTTTGGTGGTAAGGTCCGCAGAGCCTGCTGGGGGAGGAAGGAGATGCCTGCCTGAGTGACCCTGAGTAAGTGCTGAAAACCTGGAAGTGGAGCTGGGGAACCAAATCGAGATCCAAAGAAGGCAGCCAGTAAGGCAGCCTTGTCTTGGAAGCCTACCAGAAGGTTACCTTCCTTCACCAGAGGATACGACAGGGTGGTAGGGCAACCCTTCATTGCCTGAATGAAGGACCAGGTCCAAGATGGTGAGCTTAAGAATGACAGGGTTGAGCAGAAAGAAGACCAGGCAGCACAGCGAGCTCGGGTGAGAGTCCTCTTGTATTCTGCATCCCTTTGGCGGTGAATGTCTCGGTGACTAGGGCAGGGACACCTCCACCAGGCATTCCAAGAAGACCTCCTAGCCCGGACAACCCTGGTGCAGTCCTCTGTCTACCAAGGAACCGTGACGGTGCCTCGGGGACATGTTGAGGACCTGCGGAAGGTCGCCTCATCTGCTGTGATCACAGAGGGTGTAAAGTCCATCACATGATCATCTAAGGGCCCTCCAGGCAGAGCCCCAGTGTTATCAAGGGTCTCCATAAAGGAGGACCAGGACCCTCATGTGAGGACCCAATGTGGACAAGGTGGAGCAGAGCGGGGTGGGGAGAGACTGGGGACATCCAAAATAACTGGAAGGTGGTCGGACCTCAAATATGGGCCAGTCCAGATGGCTGAGCCTCCAAAAACAGGATACCCCACATATAGGTCAAGTGTGGAAGGCAGGCCTGAGTGCGGGTCAATACGGGTCTGTAACCCCAACTGGGTGAGCAGGGTGAAGCGATCACTCTCTAGTAGAAACTGGTAAAAGGAAGTTCCCAACCTATTGCCAGAACCCCGGGCCAGGAAAGAATCCCAATGGGGGTGTCTGGAGTTAAAATCACCCAGGAGGAGGCAAGGTGAAGGGAGCTGGTCTTGATAGGCCCTGAATTCTTCCAGGCCTATGTCCTTGCACGGGTTGTAGCAAACCGCCACAGTGATCCATGCCTTCACGAAGGATAAGCGGACCGCAAGAACCTCCAACACCCCTCGAGGGGGCTGGGACAATGGCAGAACCGAGCTAGGCACGTCCTCCCTGACTGCGACAGCTAGACCTCCTCCGACACCCTGACGATCAGCTCGTTATACAGTAAAACCCCTGAGCGACATTTGGAGATGTGGAGATAACCAAGTCTCACATAGAGCAATAACGTATGGAACGAGGTCTGCTATTGTCTGCTTGAAATCGGAAGTTTTCCGAAGGAGTGATCTGGCATTCCAGAGGAGGAATCTATGTAGAGGTGAATGAGCCATCACTGGGGTGAGAGCAGAGAGAGAAACTGGGGCAGGAGGCTGACACATACGTATATAAAGGACTGTCCATTTTTGTACATGGACAGGGCTGTAAGTTGAAGGTCCACAAAGGATACTGTAGAATGGTTCTTGGACTGTTCACCAGGCCGAAACAACCACGTTCAACTATGTCCAGTATAATGAGGACAGAGTGAAGTCAAAAAGGCGTGACACGGTCAGCACCCCATGAAAAATGAGACAGCATTAGCAGCGAAGGAATACGAAGAAGAGCAGAAGATTTAAGAGGGAAACATGCAAATTCCAATTTAATCGGGAGTCCTGGGGCGTCATTTCAATTTTCCTTGGGGGGGGGGGATAAGCTATTTAGGAGGCTCCCCTACTCCCACCTCCCCACATGGGTGAGGTGGCTAGCGAGCATTTTGAAGCCACATGGCAAGCTATATTTAGGGAATTAAAGCAGTTAACCCATATATACTGTATATAATTATTTGTTAAACCAATTACTCCCTGACACACGCACGAATGCATATTATATCACTCAAACGTTCGAACTTTTAACTTCGACTTCGAACCACAAAATAAAATATTATTGTACCATGCTTTCGTGTACAATTCTGTTAATTTTATTTTTTGTAAAGCATACATGTCACTTAAGCGTTTATGACTTAGACTTTGTCATATTGATTCTGTAAAAAATAAAAATGCTTCCTTGATTCTGATGCCACTCTGCCGCTCCATTTCCGTCTCCTTTTTCCTCACGGTCCCACGGTACCTCACCGCCCCCCTGGATCTTTCCACCGCCCACTTTGAGACCTACTGATCTAAATGAACTCTTAAGACTCCTACCTACAGGTACGTACACTCACGCGTACTAATTTCTGCTCAGGGGTTACCCCTTCCGTCCTCCTCTACCCTGGACAGAGGGAAAGGGGGGAATCGCAAACAAGTCTACCCCGTCTTCAGCCCCAAACTCCCCCACCCTCCTCCTCTAGCTGCCAGTTACTGATTAGACGTATATACAGTATATATGAATGACGTAAATCATATTCTGTAGAAAAAATGGAAACTAGAATGCTGAACTTACAACACGGAACTGTAAGTCCCAACACTCCTACCCGTCAAGTGATCCAAATGTTACTGGTGCAGGCCTATGCTATACTACTCCCAACACGGCTTCGGCCATAGGTTCCATGAACACCGAAACCTCGGAATTGACCGTCATTTGTTAGAATGACTATATTTATAGTCGAAGGCTGTCAATGCAAAATTTAAGTCTAGATCGTGTGTGTGTGTGTGTGTGTGTGTGTGTGTGTGTGTGTGTGTGTGTGTGTGTTCTTACCTAATTGTATCTTTACAGGAATGAGCCAAGCTCGTATTGTCCCGTGTCTTAAACCATATTTATCGTACATATCCTTAAATTTGTGAATTGTTTTGGCACACACTATTTCATTCGGTAGTGCATTCCACTGATCAATTGCTCTGTTTGGGAAACCGAATTTCCTTACGTCTTTATCACCTCTCTTCTTATGCAGTTTTTTGCAGTGTCCCCTTCCTGATGCCTCCCCATAGGTTAAGTAATCATTTATGGCTATTTTCTCCTTCCCTGATATGCATTTATATAGCATTATCATGTCACCTCTTTTCCTTCTCTCCTGTAGTGTTGGTAGATTCAGTTTATTTAGTCTTTCTTCGTAGCTTAGATCCCTAAAGTTTGGTACCCATTTGTAGCGGCCCTTTGAACTTTTCAGTCTTGTCTATGTGTTTTTTGAGATGAGGACTCCAGGCTACTGATGCATACTCCAGGGTTGGTCTGTTGAATGATGTTATTATCCTTCTTAGCAGGTCTTCATTTATGTATGTGAATGCTATTCTCATATTTGCAAGCAGTGTATACATGTTCCGTACCTTCTCACTGATGTGGTCAGCCGGAGATAGTCTGTTATTGATAATAACACCTAGGTCCTTCTCTCTTTCTGATATGTGTAGGGTTTTATTTCCTAACGTAAAATCCCAATCGGGTCTTTTTCCACTTTTACCAAACTTGATTACATGACACTTGTCCACATTGAATTCCATTTGCCATGTATTACTCCATTCATGAAGTTTATTTAATTCTTCTTGTAGCTCTTTACAAGAGTCTTTGTTAGTAATTCTCCTTTGTATTTTTGCATCATCTGCAAACATATTTAGATAGCTTTCATTTCCAGTGTTACTGTCTATATCATTTATATACACTAAAAACATGATTGGTGCCGGCACTGAGCCCTGTGGTACTCCACTAGTCACTTCTTTCCATGATGAGTAATTTCCCCTTAGTACTGTTCTCATTTCTCTTTTTATGAGAAAATCTTGCATCCAACAAAACAGTTTGCCTCGAATTCCTCCTTGATTGTACAGTTTCCATAAAAGTCTTTGGTGTGGTACTGTGTCAAATGCTTTCTTGAAATCTAAATAGATACTGTCCACCCATCCTTCTCTTTCCTGTATTGTGTCTGTTACTCTGTCATAGTAGCTCAACAGATTAGTAACACATGATTTCCTTTTTTGAAACCAAACTGTCTTTCTGTTATCATATTATGTTTACCCAATCTTTTCTTACAAGCTTTTCTAATACCTTGCTTACAACACTGGTCAGTGAAACTGGTCGGTAGTTGAGTGGATTTTGTCTATTCCCTTTCTTGAATAAGGGGACAATGTTTGCTTTCTTCCAAATATCAGGTAGTTTACCTTGACTCAAGGATTTCTTGAAAATTAAAAATAATGGTTTACTTAACTCCTTTGCACATACTCGTAGCACCCAACATGAAATTTCATTAGGACCATTTGCATTTCCTCTGTCTAATTTACTTAACTCCTCCTGTATTACTTTTTCTGATATTTGTATATCTGGTAGTATGTGTTGGCATCAAAATTTTTTTCTTCTGTAAAAACTGATTGGAAATTCTTATTTAGTGCTTCACAAATATCCTTCTCTTGTGCATAGGTGACTCCCTCGTCCGTAATGGATTGTATTTTATCTTTTACTTTGGTTTTGCTTCTGATGTAGCTGTAAAATAGCTTCGGTTGATCACTGCTTTTATTTATGATATCCTCTTCAAACAGTTTTTAGGCTTCCTTCCACTTTCTTGTATAATCGTTTCTTGCCTGTTTGTAATTATTATATGCCCTTTCACTATTGTGTCTTCTGTATCTATTCCACAACAAATCTCTTCTTGCTTTTGATTTTTTTACATTCTGTATTGAACCATTTCTTTATTTTCTTTTCTGTTTCTTTATGCTATGTGATGTACTTCTGGACTCCTATTTCATAAAATTCACAGAATTTTTTATATACAGCATTTAAATCTTGTCCTCTAAGCTCATTTTCCCAATTAATTTCTAAGAAATACTTCTTTAGGTCATGATAATTTCCCTTTTTATAGTTTAGTCTCTTTTTGTAACTTTCATTGCTGTTAACTATGTCATATGTTATCCTGAAGTTGTAATTTAGTACTGCATGGTCGCTTTTGCCGAGTGGAGGGTGATATATCAAACTGTCAGTATCATTTTCCTGCCTAGTAAATATGAGATCCAACATTGAGGGTACATCGAGTCCTCTTTTTCTGGTGATTTCCCTCACATGTTGCGTTAGGAAAAACTCTTGCACGAAATCCAGGAGCTTTTGGTCCCAACAGTTTTCTTGGCTTATTATATCTAAAGTATTCCAATTTATATTTGTATTAAAATCTTCCGATTTCTCTTCCATTTTATGTAGTAATGCTCTTAAACTCTGAATTATACTCCCTGCCAGGTCCTCATATTCGTCTCTTTCCCACGTGTTTAATCTGGGCTACAATTACTTTCCCTTCAGATGTATTGATCTCTACTGCAATCAGTTCTACTTGTGAGGGTATATCTAGTTCTATTTCTTTGACTTTTAGATTTTTCTTAGTTAATATTATAATTCCTCCTCCTTTTTTTAAGTACCTATCTCTTCTCCATATATTATATTCCTCTGAGTTTAGTATGTCATTTGATATCCTTGGTGTTAATTTTGTTTCAGTTAGGCATATTATATGTGGTTCATTTTCTCTGACAATCATTCATCTCTAATAATTTAGTTACCATTCCATCCACATTCCATCTTGTTTATATACTTGTCATGACATGGTTCTACTACCTTCCTCCTTTTTATTCCCTCCTGTTTATGTACCACTTTCGTACCTGCAATCCTATTGCTTGGTAAAAAAATGTATTCTCCTCTTCTGATCTTCCCTCATTTTTTGTTTTTGCTTCCTCTTCTCTTTCAGTAATTCCAGTTCCTCTTGTGTTAGGCATTTTTTATCCATACATTTTTGAACTCCTCTTTTTCCATAAGATTCTTTGCATTTTTTTAGTATCTCCACGGTGTTTACACTCTGGAAGGTTACCTTTAGAGGTCTTGACTTGCTTTTCTCGTATTTCCCTTACCTTTTGTGTTCCTCTATGTCTTTACTACAGATTTCCTCTGATACTTCTTCCAATAAGTTCATTACATTTGCCATCTTTTTGTCTCTTGAGATCTTGTTTTTTACTTCTTCCTCTTCTATACAGTGATTACTATAGATTTGTTGATATCTACTGAATCTCTGACTAACTTTGGATTGTTTTGGATTATTCTTTTCACTTCCTTTTTAATGTTTTTTTCTTCCACCCTGGTTTCAAAGTCTTTCTTTACTTTCACCACTTCAGCATACGTGTGTGTGTGTGTGTGTGTGTGTGTGTGTGTGTGTGTGTGTGTGTGTGTGTGTGTGTGAGTGTAGTTTATAAGCCCAGCTACCCAGCTATGTGAAGTGGAACGGTCACTCTGATAATTACTAATATTGGTCTGGTGTTCTCCATTTGAACTTGGCACATAATGAGAAATACAGTTATAAAAAATGTTGCCTGCATACGATACACAAAGGAGAACTGACGGTATAACTGACTACTGATCAGGCCTAAAGTGAGGGTGGGTAGGGGTGAGAGGCGGGGAAGACTTAAAGAGCAAGAGAGAGGGGGGGGAGAGGGAGAGAAGCAGACAAGAGAAAGTTATATAAATTTAAAAAGAAAGAGTGAATGGGAAACTTAAATTCAGAGAGAGAGAGAGAGAGAGAGAGAGAGAGAAAGCCGGGAGAAGTGAAAAGGTAAGCACTGGAACCCAACATTGTGCAGGGGACGACACTGGATTACAATGATGGTGAATATTTTTAATTCGAGAATGCAGTTCAATACAGTTATAATTTATTTTTAAATACAGTCCAAATCTTGGCCGTTGAAAGCGTGTGCGACGACAGTTTAGTCATGTTTACAGGACATGAGAAAATTTGCGTCTAATCAGTAACTGGCAGTTGGAGGTGGAGGGTGGGGGAGTTGGGGGCTGAAGGCTGGGTAGACTTGCTCGCGATTCCCCCCTTCCCTCTGTCCAGGGTAGAGGGGGGAAGGAAGGGGTAACCCCTGAGCAGAAATTAGTACGCGTGAGTGTACTGCATAAGATGAATAAAAGCTTTCAATGATAGCCAGAATAAATAAAAAGGCAGCTCTATACTGAAGTTAACTGAACAGCGGGCTAGGAACATATTTACATTGACATCCTTTAATACACATAGTAAATTATTGTGATCATTACACACACACACACACACACACACAAATTGTCCTGACGAAAGTTCAGGTTGGGTGCTACATGAATGTGCAGAAGAGTTGAACAGACCATTGTATTTAATATTCAAGGAATCCATAGGTCAAGATCAACTACTTAATATTTGGAAGAAAGCAAACATTGTTCCCCTGTTCAAGAAAGGGAATAGACAGATTCCACTCAACTACAGACCAGTATCAATGACCAGTGTTGTAAGTAAAATACTAGCCCATGGATTGCGCTATTACTGTAATAACGAAGGAAAATAAGTTTTTCTTTTTTATTTTTTGTTTATTTTAAACTTGAAGATCAACATCCAGGGCATCATCTGGTGACGAGAAAAAAAAAAAATCTCTCCGTCTTTGCGTAGGGCCAAATTTACGAACGGGAGTAGTGAAAACATGAAAAAAAAAAATGTTTATTTTAAACTTGAAATTAAACATCCAGGGCATCATCTGGTGAAAAGACAAAAATCTCTTTCTTTCCATCTTTGCGTAGCGCCATGCGTAAGTTTGCATAAGGTTCGAGTTGTTTACGATGATGCACTGCCAGCACAGCCTGAGCTGTGGCTGGCAACGCAATGCTGCCCAGTCTAAGCTGTGGCTCGTAATGCACAGGCTAGAAAAGCTGATGAGAAAAGTTTAGGTAAACCATCTAGAACACAGTATGATAACAGAAAGGCAGTTCGCTTTTAGAAAGGGAAAATCATGTGTTAATAATCTATTAAGCTACTATGACAGACTTTCAGAATCGTTACAGAAAAGAGAGGGATGGGTGGACCGTATCCATTTAGATTTCAAGAAAACATTTGACAGAGTATCGCACAAAAGACTTAATGAAACTGTACCATCAATGAGGTATCCAAGGCGATCTGTACTCTTGGATGCAGCATTTTCTCATAAAAAAACGAAATGAGAATAGTATTAAGGGGAAATTACTCATCATGGAGGGACGTGACTAGCGGAGTTCCATAGGGCTCAGTGCTGTCACCAATTATGTTTTTAGTGTATATAAATGACATAGACAGTAACACTGGAAATGGAAGCTATGTTTGCGGATGATACAAAAATACAAAAGAAAATTACTAACACAGATTCTTGCAAAGAGCTGCAAGGGGAATTAAATAAGCTTCATGAATGGAGCAATAAATGGCAAATAGAATTTAATGTGGAAAAGTGGCATGTACCTGTATTAAGTTTGGTAAAAATGAGAAAAGACCAGATTGGGTTTCTAAAGTTAAGAAGATCAACCCTACACATACTACACAAATCGGAAGAGGAGAAGGACGTAGGAGTGATTATCAGTAACAGACTATCTGCAGCTGACCACATCAATGAGATGGGAAGTAACATGTATACATTGCTTGCTAATATGAGAATTGCACATAAATATATCAGTGAAGACATGCTGAGAAAGATAACATCATTCATCAGACCAACCCTGGAGTATGCATCAGTAGTGTCTGGAATCCTTCTCAAAAAAACACATACAGTAGATAAGACTGAAAAAGTACAAAGTGCAGCTACAAGATGGGTACCAAAGCTTAAGAGATCTAAGCTACGAAGAAAGACTAGAAAAACTGAACCTACAAACAGGACAGGAAAGAAGGAAAAGAGGAGGCATGATTATGCTATATAAATGCATCTCAGGGAATGAGAAAATAGACATAAATGAATATATATAAACTATGTGGAAGCATCGGCAAGAGGACACTGCAAAAAATTACATAAAAAGAGAGGCGATAAAGACGTAAGGAAATTCAGTTTCACAAATAGAGCAAATGATGGGTGGAATGTTTCCCAGATAGGCCAGTTGATCAGTGGAATGCACTACCGAATGAAGTAGTATGTGCCAAAACTATTAATAAATTTAAGGATAACTATGAATAATATGGTTTAATACACAGGACAGTACGAGCTTGACTCATTCCGGTAAAGATACAATTAGGTATGAGCAATTCGGTAAGAACACACACACACACGATTTATGTCACTCAAAACATACCGAAGCTAAATACAAATTAGTTTCTATTTGACGGTGTAAACCTAACATTTTTTTCATTAATTGTAGTTGATTTGGAGGCCCCCTCAGAGCGCTTGGGGGGGGGGGAGCGGCCCTCGCTGCTCCCCCCCCCCAATGACGCCCCTGCGGGAGTCAAAGATGAGGCCAAGAAAACTGGTAGAGGTGCGGTAGGGAAAGAGGGATGTTATATAAGTAAAAAGAGGGCTGCGGTATGGTTCGTGAAAATGTAAACGTTACTGCACAGGACTTAAATGTAGAAAAACGAAAACCACGAATAATAACCCCACGCTGAGGCAGCTTCGGTGGCGGAGTGAAGAAGGGATTGGAGACGAGGAAGTCTAAATCTGCAGCATAAATAGCAAAATAAACATACTGAGAGGCCGAAACACAAGGGATTAGGGAAGAGACAATGCCATTTAGAACTATAACAAAAAGGGGAGCGCTCCTAATTTAATTAGGAACTCGGTCAACTACTCCCGACTCGCACAGCCATATATAGTCTAAAATCCTTTCCATGCTGTTCAGTGACGAAGAATACATACATTCTTCAATACTGTAATAATTGGTTTTTAAACCAATTTTCTATATACGATTCATTAAGTAAAATATTGCAGAACAGCTACTAGAATGCATAAAACAACAAGTGATCCATTAGCATTCTTCACCTATTATCAGAAACCTCGCTGCATGTTTAATTTCAAATGCTTATCATTTAGTTATCAAAGAGATTAATGTTTCATCTGGCAAATGCTGGAGAAGATGTACGACTATACGTTGTAAAAAAGGCGCAATTTATGAAGCCGAGGTCTTGCGAAGACGAAGCCGCCCACCGAAATCGAGAGTACCAATGTTTCCAGGAAGACAACAAAACCATCATGACAGAGTGCATGCAATCTTCATCTGATAATCTATATATATATAAAAGAACCGTGTCATTTGTTTGTTTGTTTGGCTTCAGGCACGCCCAAAACAAAAGCCAGAGACCCCCAGACTCATATATATTCTGAATCAGGGTGACCCAAGGATGATTATAGGGGGGTCAAAATTCAGATCTGGGACATTTGAAGTCACCAGTAGAGTGTTTGCCTTTTTGGCCCAGGCAACTCCCGGTGCCTCTGCAGCCCAGTTTTTGGCATGGAGACTCACATGACCTTCAGTTCGGACATAGGCTATGTGAGGTTGACCTCCGAGGTCATTTAAGGTCACCATTTGAGGTACCGGTAATACACGGTCTAACGACTGGACCCAGCAACCCAATTTTTGGCTGAAGGCTCACATGACGTCCAGTTCGGACATAGGCTATGCGAAGTTGACCTCCGAGGTCATTTGAGGTCATCTGTAATAGTAAACAAATGCACACATATACTGTGATTTAGTCTGCGAAAACTGAAGTAGAAAGTTCCTGGACCTCTTATAATCCCTCTTTAAACGCATAAGAAGTACATGGTCATTCTGGAGGTGGAAAAAAGACTGAACTAGAACAAATAGGATTAGAATGTTCGCGTTCTTCGTCCCGTAACGCCGAGTACCCCTGCTGGTTATAAATATTTTGCAGCCAAACGACGTCATGACAATATTATATATAGACATATATTTCTGAAAGTGTTATTTGATTAAAACTATAATAAAAGACATGACTGAGAATGTAAGTATTCAGATTTAAGCTACGAAGATTATTTGTCTCAGCGTTTAGATGGTTAGTTTTGATAGTTTAGTGATTCCCTTCAACTTTATCATAGTGAAACTTCTTTTCCTCATTTTACTGAGTAGATATGTTAATAAAATTATACCTATGAACGAAGTGATAAAGGAAACGCTTACAAAACAGTAATTTTGTTGACTGCGATTTTATTTTTCAAATTATCAGGTGAAGATTGGCAACTTTAGGGAGTTTGTGAATGCTCCAATTCTGGAGAGAGATGGAACCCACTACTAATAAGACTAAATTAATTTCCCAAAGCATCCGAAACTAGGGAAGAATCAGCTACTGTCCAGTCCGGAGCTCGGGGCGGGATATGTTTGCCTGATATCCTACGAAGTCGGGACCAAACTGCTTCAAGAGGTGTATTTTCAGAAACAGAAAAAAACATAATCTCTCCAGCATGAACGCTTGGCCTGAAGGATGGTACGACAGCAGGCAACAAAAGCTCAGCCAGATATGAGGAGACTTGGAATCTGACCAGGCGTGAACTGTTTAAGATGAAAACTCTTCCAGGCGGCACGTTTCACACGGAAGGCCAGTGAACAAGAAATAGGCCACCAAGGCGGTCTCGTATCATGAAGAATGGCAGTGAGAGCAGCACTTAAACCAGGACAAGGAAGAAAGACAACGTAACTCGTGGTGAAAAAAAAAAAAGTACAAGAAGAGGGGGCACTGTAAGGCAGCAGTATGGAACTGCCAAGGGGGAGAAAGAGGAAGAGGACAGTGAGAGGCAAGGGTGAGTTTGACAAAGAAGTGGTCACTTAAAAATGGTTGTCTTCTAATACCGACCAGAGGAAAGTGAAAGAAACTGAAGGTGAACAAAGAGACAGATCCAAGCAAGAGAAGGAACGAGTACGGAGGTCAAACTGAGTAGGGATCCAGTGTTATCGATGAATAAATCTGGAGAGGAAAGAAAGTGTTATAATTAAGCGTCCTCTAGTGATGATTACCAAGTCACCCCGTAGGGAATTTGGAGTCACCAAGAAGAAGAATCTGAGGAGGGAGGGAATGAAGAAGCGAGGAAAAGTTTGGAAAATCAAGAGGGACAGGCGAGAAATAGGGAGATCTATCTGTGATCCATTGACGGAAAAAGACACGAGAAGTATGAGGGATAGAAGAAGAAAGAGAGACAGAGAAGTTGAATGGGAACATCATTGCGGATAAGGAGGGCAGTGTTATATAAAGGAGAGGGATCCAAGAAAAGTATAGCCTGGAACAGGAACCGGGGAAGTACGAAGAAAGGTTTCTTGAAGGGAGAGATGAGGATTATAGGGGGATATGAGGAAACCAAGGTCTGTACGATGAGTGCGGAAGCCTCTAACATTCCATTGAAGAGGTGCCATGCCAAAGGAAAGAACCAAGTCTGGGAGGAGCGCAGTGATAGTGTATGACGTTGACGAAGAGAGTAACCAAGAGACATTGGTAAATCAAGAATGGAAGAGATCGGGGAAGACGGAAAGAGCGTAGTGATCATGGTGGAGGAGGGTGGCTGGATAGAAGAAGTTAGGATGAAAGGAAGGGAGGGGGGGGGACAGGAGAGGTAGGAAGAATGGGAGTAGGAGGGAGTGGGGACGCAGGGGGAATGTATTTTCGCAGTGACAAGGATAGGCAAGGAAGATACGATGAAGGTAGTTGAGGATACTTTCCAGGGATTGTGCTTTCATTGGAGAAGAGAAAGTCTGAGTGGGAATCGGCGATAGCGCATTATGACGTTGTTGTTTGGAGGAGGGAGAGCTTGGATAGACTGGGCAGCAGAAGAAGGGGAGAGACCAGGAATATGAGATGGAGAAAACACAACGGCACGTTTACATTTAATAGCACGGGGAGAAGAAGGTGCGGGAGGAGAAGAACTGAAGCATACTGAATGTGAAGATGAGCCAGATGGTGCAGAACTAACAAGAGAGGAAAAAGAGGAAGAGAAGGCAGGAAGAGAGGCAAAATAATTGGAGATGGGTATGAAAGTGGAAACACCGGAAGAGCTGAAGTGGCCTAGGAGCAGGTCGGGCCACGCGTGCATAGGAAATGGAAGAGGAATGACCGAAGCGACACGCTTGGCAACACGTTTCCCTAAGAATAAGTCCAGTTTTCCAACGGGTGCAAGGTACTTCTGCTTCAGAAATGTAGACGGGACACTTTCTGTAGGGGGACTGAATGGTGACCACATTTTGGGCAAGACTGGAGGCTGGAAGTACAAGACGAGGAACAGTGTCCAACTTGCGCACAGGTGGGGCAGATAGCATGTGATCGGTAGCAGCTTTGTAACGGGGGTGGGATGACGACGGGTCGTTTTCCCTTTCATGCCGACTGCCACCAGAATACCACGTAAAAGCACAACTCCAGTTATTGCATGTATAAGAAAAAAAGGTAATATAACAGCTAATTACCTTAAATTTTATCTTATTAAAGTTTAGGTTATATTCTTCTAAACGAATACACACATTTTCCTGCCTACTTAGGACCACCGCTGCTGAAAAATACTAGGAATACTCAAGACGGGTGAGTGGGGTACACGAGGTAGAGCTCTGAGTTAGGTGTGGCGAGGTAACTATAAGACATGGCGTCTCCACCGAAACATCTCCTTACCTGGGCATTTCTTCTCCCAGCGCCTGCGCCCTGGAATTTATTTAATTCACGCTAGAAAAATAATACTATATGTGATCCTAAGTTCACAGTAATAAGTACAAATTACAAAATTAGCAAAGAGTACATATTATGGTGTTTGAAATAGTAGTAGGAGGAAATAAAATTTTATGAGCTAGGGAAGTTTACCCTTAAATTTCTAGTTTCTTCCCATTTGACCTTGAAAAAGTAAAGATTTTAGCATCTATTCATTTACCACTTGGAATGTAATTACTGGTTATAAACTAGCATACAGGAATGATTCTGTACTGTAACTGCCACGATGAACAAAGGCTTTTTCCAACATGCTGTTCACATGATTTCTTTTGTTGATCACTTATCAGTTTATGTTAAAAGTACTTCAGGCTACCTCTTCTGCGTCTATGAGGAATATATGTATAAGTACTAACCTTTTTAGGAGGGAAAAATAACCTGCAGATCCATGGAAGTTATGAGTATGAGAGGGAACCTGCGCAGCTCTGTTCCGTGTCGTGTTGTGAACAAAGGCGAGGGGAACCCGCTACAGGGATGAGACGAGGGAGAATTTTATTTACCGACTTTTTCCATAGCTAATTTGGCAGTATGAATTTAATATGAGAGGAAGGGTTATCGAATACGATTGTTATCGTGCACTCGTCTGTTTTAATAATTTTATTAGGACTGTAGGGAATCGAGGGGAAAGCGGAAAGTTACGTCATACCTGAAGAACAGTGACGTCAGGTTCGCGGGTATTTGAGTTAAGGATGGAGGGCACTTTGAATCCAATCTCACGCCCATTACATTCGTGGAACTTTAATTTTAAAGTATATACATATATTATTGTGCCTATTTAAGGGGACAAGTGAGTGAAGGGAAAAGTCGTACTCAGAACTTATAAACGACCTCAACATATTACTGGCATCATTACAGGCTGCTTGCCTGAATAACTAGAACGCCGGGAGGAAATGCACTTACGAGGGAGAGGAACATATTCTTTAACAGGGAGGACAGTGACCCTCATGATGACAGGAGGGAGATCACGAGAATCAAATACGGTTTTGGGAGTGTTACCTGACTGTTGGCGGCATCCACAGGGAGGTATGATATAATAATGCACAGAAAGAACTGGGTGACGTTGTTTTCAGATCAGACGAATATCATCAGAACAGTCAGCAAAATTTCAGTAACCAGGTGATAAAAAAAAAAAAAAAAAAAAAAAGAGGGAAGACGGACAGTACCTGCAGAGGAAATTAACTGGGCATCTGGACATAGATTACCAGAGGGATCAATTAAAGACTTACGTTATACACCTTGCGTTAGTGATCATTTAGGATATATATATATATATATATATATATATATATATATATATATATATATATATATATATATATATTGTTACGGAACAGAGAAAGATAATGTACACTTTAAGTGAGAATACTAAAAATCACTACTGTCCCGTAAAGTTCCAGGTTCAAAACAAAAGAGTTAGGTAAAATTACAAGTTAAAGTTTAATGCTCAAACTAACAACAAAACATTCAGGACTCATAAGGATAATGTAATGGCAAAAACAGGTTAAATATAAGGTTAACTGCAATAGCCTCTATTAACACGAAATTAGCAAGAGTAAATTTATCTAAGTCAGCCCTGATAAAATGGGAATACCGGATAATACTCAGTGAATGCAAGATATATTATTACAGATACAAAATATTATTAATGATGGCTGACAATAAGAACCTTACATGAAATACAAAAACCTTACTAGGTCTACGAATCAACCTTATGCTACATGGTACAAGAAAAAATGCAACAACAGTTATACTCAAATTACACAGCTGCTAGATGGTTGGAGACTTCCTGAGCACTCTCAATAATAACAACTGTACAGGGGAGGACAGAGATGTGACCAAAATGAGGAGTAGATCTAAGTGGCAATAATGCAGAGACTGAGCTCATTATATAGGGGCCGGCAGAGCTTGATACAACTTGTAAGAAGGACGCGCAAATGAAGCCATGGGGACAAAGAGTTGACAATCCCGCTCTGAACAACAGAAAGAACGACTTACTCTACTATAAGGGAGGAGGGGGGGAGTGAAGTAGAACACGCTCGTGATCAAACATGCAGCATACTGTACGTTAGAATTACACAAAGGATGATGAAATCATAGGCTATGTAACACCTCCCCACAAAGAAAAAGAAATTTATAAAGGAAATTTCTTATTACTCTAAAACAATCTGTCTAAAGTCTAGATAAGCAATCTGCAATAACATTTTCTTTCCCCTTGACATGTTGTATGTCTAATGAATACTCCTGAAGAAGTAAACTCCATCTTGTCAATCTCTGATTTTTATCTTTAAACTTACTAAGGAATTTCAGTGGGTTATGATCGGTATAAATGACTATGGGGTCAAAACCAGAACACAAATAAAATGAAAAATGCTTGAAACCCAAAATCAAGGCCAAAAGCTCTTTCTCAATAGTTGGTAGTTCTTTTGAGGTGGAATGAACTTCTTACTGTAATCAGATACAGGATGTTCAATACCCTGATCATCCTCTTGCAGCAAAACAGCCCCAGCTCCTGTTTCACTTGCCTCAACAGCCATCTTAAAAGGCTTAGCAAACTTTGGAGTAGCAAGCACTGGCTGACTTAATAGGATAGCTTTAAGTTTGCTGAAAGAGCACTCACAGTTATCGGTCCAGACAAATTTAACTCCCTTTTTCAGTAGGTCTGTAAGTGGTGATACAAGAATTGAAAAGTTAAGAACAAATCTCCTGTAATAACCTACCATTCCCAAAAATCTTTGTAGCTCTTTCCTACTTTTAGGTCTGGGAAGATCACTTATAACCTGAACCTTAGCTCCTGGTGGTGCAACGTCCATCACCAATTACGTACCCAAGGTACTGAACTTTAGCTTGACCAAACTCACACTTTGATAAATTAGCTACAAGATTAGCCTGAACCAAACGCTCAAGAAATTTACTGACATGGCATAAGTGATCTTTCCAGTTGTCACTGAAGATTAATACATCATCAATATAAACAACGCACCCCGCCAAACCCTCTGTTACAACATTCATGAGCTTCTGAAATGTGGCTGGTGCATTCTTCATACCATATGGCATTACAGAACATGCAAAAGTCTTTCCTAGTGTTACAAAACATGAGATCTCCCTAGCACGTTCAGTCATAGGTACTTGCCAGTATCCCTTTAACAAATCAAGCTTACTTATGTGCCTAGCCTTTCCGATCTTGTCTATGCAATCTTCCACGCGAGGGAGAGGGTAAGTGTCTGTTTTGGTTATCTGATTAACACGTCTGTAGTCGATGCAAAGCCGCTGTGACTCACCTGGCTTAGGGACTAGAGTGACAGGAGAACTCCACTCGCTCTGACAGGGCTCAATCATCTTGTGGTCCAACAGGTAGCCAAGCTCCTTCTGAATGAGAGGAACTTTCACTGGGTTCACACGGTAAGGAGGCAATTTAATTGGCTTTGCGTCTCCAACATCGACATCATGCATCAACACAGTGGTTCTTCCTGGAGTAGGACGTAACACTTGCGGGTACTCCTGCAGTAATGCCGAAAACTCCTGCCTTTCCTCGGGAGGTAGATGAGAAAGCTTAGTCTGGAGATCATTCATGATATCAGGATTCTTCCCCAAACTATCACTCAGGCTCATGCTGCATGGGAGAACTTCACTTGCAGACTTGGGTGGAACAGCTACAGTGCAGACTGGGTTATTTTTGTCCCGCCTGTGATATAACTTTAGCATGTTGATGTGACAAAGTTGCTTGTTCTTTCTACGATCTGGTGTGGCGATGACATAGCTGACATCACTGAGTTTCTTCTCCACGAAATAAGGACCACTAAACTTGGCTTGAAGAGGTTGCCCATGCACTGGTAGCAGAATCAAAACCTGATCTCCTGGCTGAAAGTGGCGTAACCTGGACTTCTTATCATACCAAGTCTTCATCTTCTGAGCAGCTCCTAAATTCTCTCTCGCCAGCTGTAAAGCGGTGGACAGCCGTTCTTTGAACTTCATCACATACTCCAGCAGGTTGACGTCATCTTCCTCCGACAGCCAGCATTCCTTGAGTAGCTTAAGGGGTCCTCTTACTTCATGGCCAAACAGTAGTTCAAAAGGTGAGAAGCCCAGAGATTCATTTGGAGATTCTCTTGCGGCAAATACAACGAATGGAAGACCTTTATCCCAGTCTTTCTGATGTTCCAAACAGTATTTCTTGAGCATCGATTTGAGTGTTTGATGATATCTCTCCAACGCTCCTTGGGTCTGGGGATGGTAAGCTGAAGACGTGATCTGGGTGATGCCCAACTCTTTCAGAGACTGCTTGAAAACATTTGACATGAAATTACTTCCCCGGTCTGACTGTACCTCCTTGGGCAGACCAAACTTTGTGAATACCCTAGCATTTCCTTAACCACGTTCTTTGCTGAGATATTTCTAAGTGGAATGGCTTCAGGATAACGAGTAGCCACATCAATCAGGGTCAACACATAAGAAAATCCTGAAGAAGCCTTAGGAAGAGGGCCCACAATATCCACCAACACACGGGTGAAAGGCGCCTCAAAAGGAGGAATGGGAACTAGAGGTGCAACCTTTTCGGTCTGATTACACTTCCCCACAACTTGACAGGTGTGATAAGACTTACAATACCAGGAAACATCCCTGAAGATACCTGGCCAGTAGAAGTGTTTCAAAATGCGTGCCACAGTCTTCCTCACTCCAAGGTGTCCTGCCAAACTGGAATCGTGAGCCACTCTAGTGATATCCTGCCTACTAACACGAGGGATGACAACTTGATGTACAACCTCCCACTCACAGTCGGCTTATGCTGTTGGGGGTCTCCACTTCCTCATAAGTACTCCTGACTTTACATAATAACAAGTAGAAGCACCGGCTGACTCTTCTTCACTGTAAGCAGAGTTAGCTAGACCTTTCAACTCAGGGTCAGCAACCTGCAACTCAACCAACTCTTGACGAGACAAATTATCAACACTACGGGGTACTGCCTCATCTGGTGAGTGGTCCAAATTAGCAAGAAAAGTGTCAGCTAGGATAACATCATCATCATCATTATCCTCTAAGTCACCAGTAACTTTAGACTTAGCCCTAGTGACAGCACATGCAGGGAACACATCAGGGACATCACAATCCTGGGCCGCAGCCACTGGCTCACTAGACAATTGTGGAGCTGGACACACTTGACTTCCACCAATATCATTTCCAAGTAAGAAAGTTACACCTGACATTGGGAGTGTCTCAACCAACCCAACCATAACGGAACCATTAACAAAACCAGACTCTAAATTCACTCTGCACAGAGGGACAGAGAAGTAATTATTCCCTACACCTTGTAAGATTACAGTTTCATCAGAGGAATTAACATTAGAGCCTAGAACACTGGTCAGCATAAGGGATTGGCAAGCACCTGTATCACGATATATTTTAACTGATTTCCTGTCATTACTGTCCAGAGGACTGACAAAACCATCAGACAGGAAATTAGCACATGAACTCTTGAGAGTGTCACCCACGTTACTGCTCAAAAGAGGACCTCCATCATGAGAATTTAATTTACCCCTCAAAGCAGCTTCAGTTAACTCAGTTAAAGAATTCTGGGAACTCTCAAGGGTGGACACTAGACCAATTGACTGAATATTTAAAGACTCCTTTTTGTTCACATCACGCTGTCTCCTGAGACATTTCTCCGTAGTATGACCAAGCTTACTACAATAAGTACAATTACTTTTCTGAAATCTAGAGGTGAAGCTGGTTTTTACTTCCTGAGAAACATCATCTTTATTCTCTTTCCTGTTACCTGTACTCTGAGTAGAGGCAACATACTTACTCTTAGTTTTCCCTTTTTCTTTACAATATCTCGTGTGAGTGAGAACATATTCATCAGCTAAAACTGCAGCATCAGACAAATTATCTATTCTTTTCTCATCAAGATATAGGCTTGTCGGAAATTTAGGAATAATTCCTCCCATTTTCTATTTTAGTTGGTGATGGGCAGTCGTATTTTGGAAGTATAATGTATTATACGTAACCCAGGGTGATGGGTATATAGGATTACGTATATTTATACTATGGTTCATAATTTAGTCTTTTTCCCAGCCATGGATGGAATGTGCACATATGCATTTTTAGTTATTTGATTGGTGGATCGCCTCTGTTCTTCTCTCCAGAGGTCTAAGTTTTAGTCTCGGCTAGGCCTCGGTCAATTACGAGTCTCGAGACCTCAGTTGCTCGGGCTTTCGCCCACGCTCTCAGTCCTAATTCATTGAGTCTTAGTCTCAGATGATCTCGAGTCGAGTCAGGGGCAGTCCCAGTCATGCTTTAGTCATGCTTGGAAGCAGTCTAACCACTCTCGTGGTATAGAGAGAGAGAATTCGGTTGGGACAGACTGGACTGATTAATTAATTTACGACAGTGCTTCCTCCTAGATGGGAATGAACATTATCAATTCACTTTAATTTATAAATAGTGTAAATAGTAATGCTTACGTAAAAAGTACGTATTTGGTCCAGGCCGTAACCTCCAGTAATCCGCCAAGCACTAGCAACAAGCCACATCTTCAACAACTCCGACCATATGGCAACAACCTACAAGCCTCTCCATTGCTATTCTTAAGCTAAGTAACTAAATGACCCTTAGTGGCGAAAGACTGGGCGAATAATATTTCACCAGGGTTTCCAGCTTTTATTTGAGGATCCTTAAATAGATCGTTTAGTTGCTTAGTAGGGAACACAACCTACACGTCATTACGATCCAGGCGAGTCCTGGGAGTAAGACATATATATCCGGACAAATTATGTAGTGTTGTAGGCCTATTTTTGTCTTGTTTAGTGCAAGTGATTAGCCTGTTAAATATTTACGACACTACCGGGGGTATATTCTAAATTTTTCCAATTTTCCCCCCACAAAGTGGTCCTTGGAGCCGGATTGTTAACACTCCAACATGGCGACTGCTCTGGAATTAAATTATTATCGGGTGGCTTATATAGACCACTCTCTGGTCACCTGTGACACCTTGATGTCTGTGCCTTCACCATGGCCCTTGGTGACTATGAAGATGATCAGAGTAGGGGGTGCCGGAGCAGACAAGTTTTTGAGTACGAGGAATTTGCAGAAGTACTTAGACCTGGCTATAATTTGGTTATGGTCATGTTGGGGGGAAACGATATTAATGAGTCAACTGACGTGCAGGACTTAGTGGCTACACTACTACAAATTAATGAGACTATAGAAGATGCAGGTGCTAAATGTGTGATATGCACTGTAGAAAAGAGGGAATATCCACATAATCATCCTCGATATGTGGATCCCATTGTTTACAATAAGATCATGAACGCGGTTAATAAGAAAATAACCAAGGAACTAAAAGGGAAAATTATTTTGCTTGGTGGTAAGACCTATCCTCTGGAGGTACGAGTCATGGACCAAATTCACCCTACTTGGGAAGGAAGACGTAGAATTTGGGCCAAGGTGCGAGGAGCTATTAAATTTCATTATGATCAGTGGGTTGCTAACACAAACTAAATATGGATTAATGTAGTAACCCCTAGAAGGCTTTAATTTGTAATCTAAATTTAATTGTACTATTAATTTAGTTGTTCAGATTTATGTATCATTCTTAGTATTGCTGTTTGATGCTGAATTCTTCTATGTACATTTAGTTAATTTAATTCTAGTGGTTTCATTGCTGTAGGCTACATTTAGTGATTCTATTAATTTTGATTTTCAGACTTGGTTCAATATGTCCTTGTCAAGGAGGATTGCAGGCCATAAGGCCTATGTCACCACTCTCAGTGGTAAAGTAAATGATGAATTCCAATCCTCTGACAAAGACTACACTAAACTTAAGGCCTGGAGCCAGCAATTACAGAACCAGCTGACTGTCATGGGAACACTTTATGATTCTTTATTGGAAGCCACAAAGGACGATGATGAATTTAATGAAATTTTTATAGCTAAGACTAACGAAGAAGAGAGAGTTTGCCTACTAATAGCTCAAATTAATTCCTCTCTGAAAAGTGAGTCTACCCATTTAACTTGTCCAAGGGCTGAGTCGAAGCTGCCCACACTTAAACTACCCGAGTTTGATGGCACTTCGGCTAATTGGAATTCCTTCTGGGATCAATTTGTTGCAAGTATTGATTCCAGAAAAGATCTTAGTCCAGTAGACAAATTAAATTATTTAAGAGTGTTAAAAGGTGACGTGAAGAAACTCATCGATGGTTTCAGTATAGAAAGTGATGGATATAGCAGTGCAGTGCAGCTACTTAAGGCAACTTTTGATAATCCTAAGAGAAATCAGTACGAACTTGCAATGCGACTGCTACACCTTAAAACTCCTATTCATACTTGTAATTCCTTGGCCGAATTTAGGGCTAATCTAGAATGCACCCTTAGGAAATTGGAAAAAATGGGGTGTGATTTAAGTAGTTCCAGTTGGCTTATCTCTCCACTAGTAATGAAAAAGTTACCCAGTAAAACTATTGAGAGAATCCAGCATGTAACAAATGAAGATTATCCCCAGCTACAGGAAATTAGGGACTCATTATTAAAAGTTATTCATCATTTAGAGTCCAAAGGGCCTGAAGCTAAATCAGATTCCAGTACTAAAGGTGCTTTAACTAAAGAGAAGCCTGATAAAGTCAAATTATCTCCTAAATCAATTCCTAAGATTTACCACACTTCAGAACAAGTATCTTCACCCACATCTCCCAAGAATGCTCAGTCACAAACCTCTGCATCGGCTAGTCAGCAGCCAGCTCAGCAGCTGAAGTGTATTTTGTGTGATGGAGCACATCTGTCCAAGAGCTGTGAGGCGTGTTCAGGTCGTTCTACTCGTGTAGAAAGACTCGAACAGATAGGACGGTGTGGTAGATGTACTTGTAGGCACAAGACTGATCAATGTAACTTCAATTTGAGAAGATGTGACCTTTGTAAAAAGGGGTTTCATCACAATGTCTTGTGTGATAAGCTGAATACACTTAATTCACAAATTTGCTCAGTCACTCCAACAAATCAACATACCATCTCAACTGCTTTACCGGTTGGAGCTGTTCATATTATTAAGAATAAATCTAAAATTAAAGCAAAAGTTCTTTATGACCAAGGATCACAGAGGACATTCATTTCTCAGGACCTAGTAAACAAGCTTAAATTAAAGCCTAGTGGTACGATTAATTTACAGCTGTCCGGCTTCATTAGTGAAGATCAGAGAAGAGAATATCAGCTAGTTAAAATTGCTGTTAAAGCTGGCAGGAAGTACACTAGACTAGAGGCTGTGGTTAGAGACACCTTACCTAACAACATAAGAACAGATGGTCTAGAGAAGTGTTTGACCTATTTGAAAGATCAACAAATTAAAGTATCTGATCCTGGTTTGACTGATCACATAGATAAAATAGATCTCCTTATTGGTGCTGATTTCTATCCTAAATTAGTTTATGGTCTCATTAAATTCAAGGGCATAAATTTCCTAAAAGTACAAGGAGGATTAGTTGTATATGGCAATATTTCTGACAAGTTTGTAAGTACAAGGAAAGCAATTCAGGTTGCTATGGTAACGAATATATGCTTGCAGCCCTCACTAAATTCAGAAGAGCCTGACATTTCCAATTTGTGGAAAATGGATAGCATTGGCATTAAACCTGAACAGGTAACTCACGAAGAAGCTTTTGTGCTTGAAAATTATAAAAAGACTGTTCAGTACTATGATGACCAATATTGGGTAAAACTTCCTTGGAAAGTCAATCGACCTAGTTTGCCCACAAATTATAAATTAGCTCTTAATCGCCTAAATTCAAATTTAAAGAGACTTAAAGGCGAAGGAGATTTACTAGATAAATATGATCAGTTAATCGAGTCATTTAGAAAAG
The DNA here is from genome assembly GCF_032717465.1 of Coenobita brevimanus. Taxonomy (NCBI): domain Eukaryota; kingdom Metazoa; phylum Arthropoda; class Malacostraca; order Decapoda; family Coenobitidae; genus Coenobita; species Coenobita brevimanus. Next base: position 21,132,223 of record NC_136972.1, read on the forward strand.
GGGTTTATCGAGGAAGTTAAGCAGGCACAGGTTGGACAAAATACTCATTATATTCCTCATTTGGCAGTAATGAGAGACAGTAAGACTACACCTGTGCGAATAGTATTTGATTGTAGTGCCAAATTAGGCTCCCACACTAACAGCTTGAACGATTGTTTGTACACTGGTCCAACTCTAACCAAAAATCTATTAGATGTGCTGCTAAAATTCAGAACTAATGAATATGCCTTTACAGCAGACATCAGCAAAGCTTTTTTACGGATAGGACTTCAAGAAGAAGACAGAGATTTCACCAGATTTTTGTGGCCAAGTAATCCTCATGATGATAACAGTTCTCTGGTAACTTACAGATTTAAATCAGTCCTTTTTGGAGCCACTAGTTCACCCTTCTTGTTGCAAATGACGCTAAATTATCACTTAGAGCAGCAAAAAGAAAATATAGAAGTGGCTAACCAAATTAAAGATTCGCTATATATGGACAATCTTCAGGGGACTGTAAATACTGAGGAGGATCTAAAGAAATTTCATCTGATAGCCAACAAGATTATGCAAGAGGCTAACATGCCATTGCAGGAGTGGACATCTAACTCCACTGAAATAAATTCTGATTCTGAAGTCTGTAATAAAATATTAGGATTGTGGTGGGATCCAGACATTGATGTCCTTAATGTAAAAAATGTAGAGTGGGATACAGTTGATAGCAAAAGATCTTTATTAAGTAACATTAGTAAAATTTTTGATCCCCTAGGACTAATTTCTCCCCTAACTATTCCTTTAAAAATTCTAATTCAACAAACATGGACCAGAAAATTAGGCTGGGATGACCCTTTACCTACAGACTTGCTGGAGAGTTTGGAAACCCTCTCAAAAGAATGCAACAACCTAGCAAGTGTTAAATTTCCGAGAATGGTGGGAAAAGAAGGTTCTTCCTATGATTTACATCTGTTTTGTGATGCTTCACCCAAGGCTTATGGAGTAGTTGCTTACATCAGTAATTATGAGGATGTTCCTATAATTTTATCTTCTAAGGCACGAGTAGCTCCTCTAAAAGGTAAAACTTTACCTCAGAACTAACAGCCATGTATATAGCAGTCCATTTTGGGGTGTATATCAGGAAGACCTTAAGTAATATAAAGATTAATACCACCTATATATGGTCAGACAGTGAAGTAGCCCTTCAAGGGGTAGTGAACAATAAAAGTAACATCTTGTATGTCAAAAATCGAGTACAAGATATGAGAGATGCTGATCCTGACTGTTATTATCTCCATCTCACAACTAAAGATAACCCAGCTGATTTGTTAACTAGAGGCCTAACTTATGATAAATTCATAAATAGTGACTCCTGGTTTCATGGTCCGGAATGGTTGAATAATAAAGATCTTTGGCCAGAACAGAAATTTAAGACGAAGATGGAGCCTAATGCGCTGACTGTCCTAGAAGTTCAGGAAAAAGAACTTGAACCCTTGTTTGATCCAGAAAGAGTTGGTAGTTGGAAGAAGTTAATAAAGATCACCAGTTTGGTTTTCCAATTTTTGCAAAAGATTAGGGGGAACAAAACTCTAAACCTAATGAAACCCCATCAATATTGGTTGCTATACTTACAGAAGAGTAGCTTCCCCGAAGTTTACCAATATTTTCAGATACCACTTGTAACAAGGATGCCAGATTTGGTTAAGAGTTTAAACTTATGAGCACAATGATTTGATCAGATGTAGTGGTAGGCTGGACCAAGCTGGTCTCCCCTTTCACACTAAATTTCCACTGTTGTTGCCTAGACAGCAACATTTGACGAAATTATTGGTCCTATATGCTCATGAAACCACTTTGCATGGTGGTGTTTCTGATACATTGTGCAAATAGCGAGAAAACTGGATCTCTAAAGGCCGACAAGTTGTGAAATCTACAATTAAATCCTGCTATACATGTAAGAGGTTAGAAGGACGACCGTATCATTATCCTTCACCACCAGAAGAAGAAGACCCTAGAAATAATCGGTTTAGATTATACAGGCTATATGGAAGTCTTGAAACCACCCTACAAGAGCAAAAGGTGTATGTGGTACTATTTACTTGCGCTGTCACCAGGGCAGTTCACTTGGAGTTGGTCACAGATTTAAATGTCGAAACTTTTTTGAATGCTTTTAGGAGATTTGTGTCGAGAAGATCTTGCCCGAAATTAATTATCAGTGAAAACGCTTCTAATTTTAAATTAGGATCCGAACTTCTACATCAGGTCCTGCAGAGTGCGGAAGTCCATGATGAATTCACCAGCAGAGAATGTGAGTGGAAATTCATACCGCCGAGAGCTCCATGGTTCGGTGGTTTCTATGAGAGACTAATAGGCATAGTAAAAGGGTGTCTTAAAAAGGTATTATTCAGAAAACCAGTAAACATGGATGATTTGCACACTATAATTACGGAAGTGGAATGCCGTGTTAACAACCGCCCCTTAACGTATGTCCTTAACAGTCTCGATGAGCCAGAAGCCCTCACTCCTCGTGTTATTTGTGGATATCGATTGGACTCCTTGCCTGCAATAACTACGGCACCCTATGATTTGGATCCCTCTTACGTTGAAGCTGATAAATTGAACACTAAGTACCATCCGTTATCCAATTTGATTAACAAATGACAGGACTCATGGAAAACTCAATATTTGTCATCCCTTCTCGATAGACATGTACGCCAAAAGTCGGCTAATAAAACGAATGTTGATATTAAGGAGGGGGATGTAGTGTTAAGTCACACTGATAAGTCAAGGAATAGTTGGCCATTGGGGAAAGTTATTGAATGCTATCCGGATAAGCAAGGGATAGTTCGTACAGTGAAGTTAAAGACGGCCCAAGGCCTTGTACTCAGGACTATCAATAAATTATATCCATTAGAAACAGCCGTGAGTTCCCGTCCGGAGGCGCTTAATACAGCACTCGGGGACGTTACTCATGGCCGTAGGGATACAGATGCGGGAAGCTCAGATAGACCACAGCAGGGAGCCGCACAACTGTTCCGAGCTCACCTGGGGGAGTTAATTAAACGGGGTGATGTTTAGATTTCTTGGCCCCCAGGATGTCGGAAATTTAGGAATAATTCCTCCCATTTTCTATTTTAGTTGGTGATGGGCAGTCGTATTTTGGAAGTATAATGTATTATACGTAACCCAGGGTGATGGGTATATAGGATTACGTATATTTATACTATGGTTCATAATTTAGTCTTTTTCCCAGCCATGGATGGAATGTGCACATATGCATTTTTAGTTATTTGATTGGTGGATCGCCTCTGTTCTTCTCTCCAGAGGTCTAAGTTTTAGTCTCGGCTAGGCCTCGGTCAATTACGAGTCTCGAGACCTCAGTTGCTCGGGCTCTCGCCCACGCTCTCAGTCCTAATTCATTGAGTCTTAGTCTCAGATGATCTCGAGTCGAGTCAGGGGCAGTCCCAGTCATGCTTTAGTCACGCTTGGAAGCAGTCTAACCACTCTCGTGGTATAGAGAGAGAATTCGGTTGGGACAGACTGGACTGATTAATTAATTTACGACAGTGCTTCCTCCTAGATGGGAATGAACATTATCAATTCACTTTAATTTATAAATAGTGTAAATAGTAATGCTTACGTAAAAAGTACGTATTTGGTCCAGGCCGTAACCTCCAGTAATCCGCCAAGCACTAGCAACAAGCCACATCTTCAACAACTCCGACCATATGGCAACAACCTACAAGCCTCTCCATTGCTATTCTTAAGCTAAGTAACTAAATGACCCTTAGTGGCGAAAGACTGGGCGAATAATATTTCACCAGGGTTTCCAGCTTTTATTTGAGGATCCTTAAATAGATCGTTTAGTTGCTTAGTAGGGAAACAACCTACACGTCATTACGATCCAGGTGAGTCCTGGGAGTAAGACATATATATCCGGACAAATTATGTAGTGTTGTAGGCCTATTTTTGTCTTGTTTAGTGCAAGTGATTAGCCAGTTAAATATTTACGACACTACCGGGGGTATATTCTAAATTTTTCTAATTTTCCCCCCACAAGGCTTACATCATTATTAATACACCTTTTGAAGTCCTCCAGCAAAATCATCTGCTTAAATTTGTCAAAATCAGAATCCACATTCTTAGAATTTAACCACTGCTCTTCTTTGATTTTTGCATACTCAACATGGGATTGCTTATCTTGCTTATAAGTTGTCCTAAATTTTACTCTATAGGCTTCAGGAACAGGCTCATAGGCCTTAAGAATCAAGCTCTTAACTACATCATAATTATCAGATTGATCCTTATGGGCAAAGATGCATAAGTTACTTGAGCTTTACCGGTGAGAACAGTTTGAAGGAGTACTGGCCAATACTTTTTGGGCCAGTCAAAACCTGTAGCTACCCTCTCAAACAACTGAAAATACTTTGTTAAATCAGATTCATTAAAAGGAGGGACAAGTTTAACATTTTTAGCCACATCAAAATCATCAGAGCTAGATGATCCAGTTCCACCTTGTTTCATGCGATACTCATGGTCTGCCTGAATCCTAGCTAGTTCAATTTGTGCCTGAGCCTGTGCCTGTGCCTCCTGAATACGAGCATTTGCCTGAAATTCAGCCTCCTGAATACGAGCCTGAGACTCCGCCTCCTTAGCCTGAGACTCAGCCTCCTTAGCACGAGCCTGAAACTCCGCTTCCTTAACACGAGCCTCCTGCAGAGCTAGCTGTAACTTAGCTATTTCAAGCTGCGTTTGCTCATTTGGAGGAGTTAAATTAAACAAGCTTTTATTAATCATGCCAACAATTTGATCTTTAGAATGATGAGAGTGAACTGCAATTCCCAATTGTTGAGCAACAAGCTTAAGTTCATTCTTTGTTCTGTTTTCTACATCACACACTGTTTGCACATTTGACAAAAAATCTTTGGCTTCATCAAGTGTAGTAATAGTAGACATCATGAATAAATCACAGTCGCAAAATATCAAGCAATATCCTTATGATAATATCCTGAATATCCTGATAAGAGGTCGCCAAATTTATGTTACGGGACAGAGAAAGATAATGTACACTTTAAGTGAGAATACTAAAAATCACTACTGTCCCGTAAAGTTCCAGGTTCAAAACAAAAGAGGTAAAATTACAAGTTAAAGTTTAATGCTCAAACTAACAACAAAACCTTCAGGACTCATAAGGATAATGTAATGGCAAAAACAGATTAAATATAAGGTTAACTGCAATAGCCTCTATTAACACGAAATTAGCAAGAGTAAATTTATCTGTCAGCCCTGATAAAATGAGAATACCGGATAATACTCAGTGAATGCAAGATATATTATTACAGATACAAAATATTATTAATGATGGCGGACAATAAGAACCTTACATGAATTACAAAAACCTCACTAGGCCTACGAATCAACCTTATGCTACACGGTACAAGAAAAAATGCAACAACAGTTATACTCAAATTACACAGTTGCTAGATGGTTGGAGACTTCCTGAGCACTCTCAAGAATAACAACTGTACAGGGGAGGACAGAGATGTGACCAAAATGAGGAGTAGATCTAAGTGGCAATAATGCAGAGACTGAGCTCATTATATAGGGGCCGGCAGAGCTTGATACAACTTGTAAGAAGGACGCGCAAATGAAGCCATGGGGACAAAGAGTTGACAATCCTGCTCTGAACAACAGAAAGAACGACTTACTCTACTATAAGGGAGGAGGAGGGGAGTGAGGTAGAACACGCTCGTGATCAAACATGCAGCATACTGTACGTTAGAATTACACAAAGAATGATGAAATCATAGGCTATGTAACAATGTATATATATATATATATATATATATATATATACAGATCTATCTATATATCTATCTATATATATAAATATATATATATATATATATATATGTGTGTGTGTGTGTGTAGACGATGATGATAATGATGATGTAGACGACTCAAGCTGCCTGGAACCACTGTAGGACTCCATTCTTCTTCATTTCTGCAACATTTTCGGCCTTTCCTCTAACTTTCGCTCTGTTGAGCATCACCTATCCTCCTCTAAACCTTACATTCTTTTCCTAACTGAGACTCAGCTGTCTGAGGCAACTGACTGCAAACATTTTTCTGTATCCTCCTCCTTTCTCTATACTCATTTCAAAGCCGAAGGTGGCAACGACTTATCTAGCTCTCGTGTTCCTGAACTCGAATCTTCTGAATTCTCGACATTCTGGCTTCAGCTTTCCTGTCATTCTATGACTAAATATATCTGTGCTGTTTACTTATCCCCTAATTCTACTGACTATCAAAAATTCTTTGACTATCTTACTTCTACGATGGAACACATTCTATCCATTTCTCCTTTCTCTGAAATCTCTGTTTTAGGAGATATCAATGTTCACCACCGCCTTTGGCTCTCCTATCCTTTCACTGATCCACCTGGTGAACAAGCCTACATCTTTTCTAACCTTAATAACCTAGAGCAGCTTGCACAGAACCATACCCGTATCCCTGACCACCTTGGAGAGAGCTCCAACATACGTGACCTCTTCCTTACAATTAATCCTTATGCTTACAGTGTTAATCTTTTCTCTCCGTTGGACTCCTCCGATCACAACCTTATTACCTTAACCGGTCTTATTGCTCCGGTGCGGCCTGTGGACTCTCCAAAGAAATGTCGTCTGTGGCACTTTGGAGCTGCGGATTGGGAGGCCCTCAGGCAGTACTTTTTTTTATTTTTCCTGAGATGATAATTGTTTCCATGGCCGGAAGCCATCTGAGTGTGCCTTGCGCATTACGTAGGTTATTCTCTCAGGCATGGAAGCATACATTCCTTTCTCATGTCCTTTGACTAATGCAAGAAAGCCTTGGTTTAACCATGCTTGTTCTTATGCTGTCTGCAACAAGGAGAGGACCTATTAAAGGTACCGGAGCCAACCCACCCTTGAATCACATCTTTTTTACGTTTCTGCCCGGAAACGTGTTAAGTCTGTTCGTCGCTCTGTTAAAAATAATATCATCCATACTGAAAGCTCTCAACTCTCTAACTCGAATTCTTCCCGCTCCTTCTGGCACCTTGCCAAAAATCTTTCTAACAACTTTACCTCATCATCCTTCCCTCCTCTTTTCTACTCTGATGGTTCTGTAGCTATTTCTTCTACTGATAAAGCAGATCTCTTCGCTCAGACTTTCTCCTCCAATTCCACCTTAGATGATTCTGGTGCTGTTCCTGCATCACTTCCCCCCCTCTGACTGCCTCATGGCTGACATTAAAATTTCTTCAGCTGATGTATTTTCTCTTATCACTGGCCTTAATACTAACAAGGCACATGGGCCTGATGGAGTTCCCCCTGTTGTCCTCAAGAACTGTGCTTCTGTGCTTACACCCTGCCTAGGTAAACTCTTTCTCCTTTGTCAACTTGTATCTTTCCTGCTTGTTGGAAGTTTGCTCTCATTCAGCCAGTCCCAAAGAAAGGTGGCCATTCCCAACCCTCTAGCTATCGCCTAATTGCTTTAACTTCCTGTATCTCAAAAGTTTTCGAGTCAGTTCTTAACACACAAATTTTAAAGCATCTTTCCTATCACAGTCTTCTTTCTGATTGTCAGTATGGGTTCCGTCAGGGACGCTCCACTGGCGATCTTCTAATCTACCTTTCAAACTCTTGGTCATCCTCCTTTCGGGACTTTGGCGAAAGATTTGCCATTGCACTTGACATCTCAAAGGCTTTCGATCGAGTCTGGCATAAATCTTTAATTTCCAAACTGCCCTCTTACGGTTTCTCTCTTTCTATCTGTGCCCTCATCTATAGCTTCCTTTCTGGTCGTTCTATAGCCGCTGTTGTAGACGGTCATCGTTCCTCTCCTAGATCTATCAACAGTGGTGTTCCTCAGGGCTCTGTCCTATCACCAACTCTCTTCCTTTTATTCATCAGTGACCTAAGTTGTACATCTAACCCTACCCACTCGTATGCTGATGACTCCATCCTTCACTTTCCCATTTTGTTCCCGCAATGTCCATCTCAGCAGTTACTTCAACAAACAAGGGATGAGGCTATGGCACACCTAATTTCTGACTTGGCTCGTATCTCTGACTGGGGTAAAAATAATCTCGTTTTTAATGCATCAAAGACTCAGTTCTTACACCTATCAACCCGACAAAATCTTCCACGGGTGTACCCACTAATGTTTAATAATATTCAGCTTAATCTTGCAACATCCTTGAACATGACGGGTTTCATTCATTCGGAGCTTATCTTGGAAAGATCATATTACATCTCTTGTAAAATCTGCTTCCAAGAGATTAGTTGTGCTAAACCGACTCCGTTCCTTCTTTACCCCTGCACAATTTTTGACTCTATACATGAGTTTATCTGCCCCTATGTAGTGTACAACTTTCATGTGTGGGGAGGCTTCTCACATACAGCTTTTCTCAATGGGGTGTGTCAAAGGCTTTTTGTCTCATTAACTCTCCTCCTCTTACTGGCTCCCTTCAACCTCTGTCTCTTCGCCGAGCTGTTGCATCTTTATCTTTTTCCTATCGCTACTTCAATGGTCACTGCTCCTCTGAACTGTCTGCTTGCATCCCTCCATCTCTTCGACGGGCGTGTAGCACCCGTCTAGCAGCAAACTCTCATCTCTTTTCTGTCCAACTCTCTAATGCAAGAGTTAACCTTTACTCCCAGTCCTTCATTTATGCAACAGGTCAGCTCTGGAACTGTCTCCCTCAGTCTGTATTTCCTGCCAGCTACAGTATGATCTCCAGTCTTTTAAACGCAGTGTGTCCAGGCATCTCGAAATGATCGGATCTTGAATTTGGCTCTCTCTTGTACTTTGTTTTTCTCTTGGAAGAAATAGTTATTGTGGGCTCGTGGCCTTTGGTTCCTTCTTCCTAGCATATATATATATATATATATATATATATATATATATATATATATATATATATATATATATATATATCTATGTAACTTGCAATATTTTGGTGATAGAAACTCCGTGTACAAACAGCTAGATAAGGAGTTTATTACAAGCTCACAGTAAAAGAGTCTGCCCTTCTCGGCTGCCTTGTATCAACTGATGCAATAACGGCGTCTTCAGGCGTGGGAAAGCGTGCTGATCTAGCAAGATTAGTGGGGGCATGTATGCATTGGGGGGGGACATATATTCATCGGGGGTAGACATATTGTGGAGGGGGTACACTACTCCCCCGGGTAGCTGAGACGGTGTCTCCTGACACCGGGAGTTAAATGGTGGTTGATTATAGTAGTAAGGCAGGACCGGGAGGTTTGGACAAGGGATAAGTATGATACAGGGGCAGCAGGGGAGACATGGCCATGTTGAGGGGAGGGAATTAGAAGGATATAGACATATAAGATATACAAGGATGAAGACAATGGGAATTACACAATAATAGTTTGATACATGATAAACAAGGAGTAGATATGAGAGTTCTATTGTTGTTCTTCCTTCATTTTTTTTTTTTGTTGTATTTTCTGTAGGATACACTGGCACTCAGTAATGCATTAAAGAAATATCATCATTTTCTAGTAGGAAGAGTGCTGTTCACAGTTTGGTTAATTGTTAGATGGCAATGGTAGTCACTGAATGTGAGGGCACTAAGTACGGGGAGTTTCTACGTCGTGTGTAGGGTGTACTATGCCTGTAGCAACTCTGATTTCCTGGAGTCGACGTTCCATTTTTCTGACACAACAATGCACTGCACAGATGATGAGTAGAAAACCTATGAAAGCGATAACCACAGGGGGAAACACAACCGTTGGATGAACCCATGAACGGCTGAAGGCCAGAGAGAATTGATCCATAATGAAATCACTGTCATTGAGGAAGGTTAGCATGAGCAAGTTAGGGGAGGTGATGGTAATGTTGGCAGATGGTAGGGTAGAAGGCATGTCGAGTGGTTGAAAGATGTCATAGGAGTGATTACGAACAGCCTGGTGATAGCGAGTGGCGTAAGTGATGACGGACTCTGATTTGACGGTACAATAGTCAGGTGCTTTGTAGAGACCACTAGCGGGGACGGAGCGAACGGAAGAAGCAGGACACATGATTGTGACAGAGATGGGAACAGCAAAGAAGAAATACTGGACATGGTTGAGGTGAGCATGGTGGACCGGGAGGTCAGGAGCTGGGACAAAAGAACAGGCCGAGGAGATGGAATGGTTGCGAACTAAAGCAGACTCACAGGGTGTAGCACTGCTAGGGAAGATAGTGATAAGGTTGGCAGCACAGAGACGAGAGGTCGGAGTAAGGGAGGAACATTGCTGGAGGTCTGTGGAAGAAAGGAAGGCAACGGAAAGATGGTCATGGGACAGGAGGAAATATTCTGAAGGAACAGATACCTGTAACAAGGAGTTGTTGAGGCGGAAAGGGAAGGGAATGATGTGGAAAAGGTTAAAGGTTATGGCAGAACGGACAGGAATATGGACGACGACGTATGTGGTGAGAAGAGTGACTTCGAGAACAGGATAATAATATTCAAGAGAGGAGTGAGGGAGGACTGGGGATAGACCGAAGGTGGAGTGAGCCCATTCCAGGACAGAACGGAGAGCTGAGATAGGTACTAAGTCGGCAGTGACACGTCCATTGATAGCATCGACCAGGATACGAACCAAGGCAGAGACTTGAGACAAGAGAGAGTCAATGGCTAGTTGGAGATTATCCATGTTGAGTTTGAGGTAGAAGAACTGAGAGATAACGTTGAGATCTGAAAGGTGGCGTTGTAAGATATCGGTGAAATTGTTTAGAGTGGACGGGACTTCATTGAGTTGGGTTGTGAGCTTCTGTAACATAGTGTGTTGGATTTTAATGACTCGGCGTTGTGATTCTAGGGCTGAAGCTAAATGAGTGAAATCAGATTTGAAGCCAGAAATGTCACGGGCTGTAGCAACGCCAAACAAGCCGCTCAGAATCTCACCGCCGAAGTCGAAGAGACCTCGTTTCACACGAGAACGACCCACGGGTGTCTGAATGGAAAATGTGTCATTGAGCTCAGTGAATTTGTTACTTATGTATTGCAATTGCCAGGAGAGTGGGAGGAAAAGGTTATAGAGATACTCATTCGGGTTGTGTGTCCCCATGAGGGCCGTGAGATGGTTCCTGAGTCCGTGGAGCTGGTGCGCGTAGGCAGGTAGGGCAATGGCTACGTCGGCCAGGGGCGCAAGATCGTAGCACAAGGAGGCTACGGCTTCGATAAGCATTACCTCGCCTCCCGAGCCGACCAAGGCCCCGGGACGTACTCCACCATCGTCCTGACCTGACCCAGACCCCAGGAGGGTCAGCACTGCCAGCAGGGAGATCGCTAACATCGTACCTAGAAAATCAGGGTAGAGTTAATGGGGGAGGTCGTGAAGAGGTTGATGGGCAGAGCGCAGATTGGAGCGATATTGATTGATGAAGGAGCAGGTGGAGGTGGAGAGGAAGGAGACTGAGGGATAGGTGGAGACAAGGTAGACTGAGGGATGGGAGGAGGGGAAGAGGGGGCAGGAGGTTGTGTAAGTGACTCTTCCAACACGAGGCCACGGGGTGCGCGCTTTAAGTCATCGACGTGGACCCATCTGGTGTCCCTAGTGGACAGGTCCTGGAGGTGAAATTTGTTGCCTTGTTGAGTGAGGACTCAGTGGGGCCCTGTAAATTTGTCATCCAACTTGGAGGAACGCACAAGATCGCCTACATTGATAGTGATAGGAGAGGCGGACTTATGTTGGCGCTGCAGCATGTCCTCCTGAGAGGAAGCCAAAGTGGATTGGACATACTTGTGGAGTGTCTGGAAGTTGGCCAATTTTAGTTTAACATAGTCATCCATGTTGTAGATGGGTTCTGGCTTTGAAGATAAGAGAGAGTATGGGAGGTCCTTGTCAAAACCAAAGAGGACGAAGAAGGGAGATTCAGCAATGGATGCATTGATGGAACTATTGATGGAGAATGCCACTTGGGGAATCCAGTCATCCCAGGACGAACTATGGGAGCCTAGATGTCTGATGCACTCTAAGATTTTTCGGTTGTGGCGTTCTACAAGGCCATTGGAAGCCGGATGGTTAGGCACGACATTGCACTTACTGATACGAAAGAGGCAACAGATCTCATCTAGAAGGCTATTGTTGAACTCTGTACCGTTGTCAGTAAGAATGGCATGAGGGGTACTGAACGGGCAAATTACGTGATCTACAAGGGCACGTGCAACGCTCTTCGCGATCTTGTCGGAGAGGGGAACGAGGACACAGTAGCGGGAGAAGTGGTTGACCGCTACGAACAAGTACTCAGCGCCAGATTCTGTGAGAGGTAGTTTTAAGAGATCGATTGAGACAGTTTCCCATGGTCGTGATGGGATTGGGTATTGTAAGAGAGGTGCTGGTAAGCCGGTTGATCCTTTGTGGCGGTGGCAGGAGAGGCAAGAGTCACAGTGGGCATTGATATCACGGCGCATGGTTGGCCAATAGTATTTGAGACGTGCTTGGCGCAAACATCGCTCTTTACCTGGATGGGAAGCCTGAGGAGTATTATGAACAATATGAAGAACCTTTGGTATCAGGGCAGTGGGGACAACAAGTTGGCGTACTTCGCGATTGGGCATATCTTTGCCTGTTAGCAGTGTTTTCCTATACAAGAGATCATCATCTAGCATGAACTCATCTAGTGATACTGGCAGAGTAGGTAAGGTCGAGGCATCGCCAGATTCTAGGAAATAAATGACTTTGGACCACATGGGGTCTTGGCGCTGAAAGTTTCGAACAACTTCTGACGTTAGTGTAGTGTTTTCAAACTTCAGGCTGCAGTGATGTTATAGCTGCTGCTACGTGACGTGAGAGTGCGTCTGCGACTACATTCAACTTGCCTAGTACATATTGAAAAGTGGGATTAAAGTCCTGGATGATGACAGACCATCTAGCTAGTCTACCTGTTAGGTTGCGATTCTTGAACAAATCACATAGTGGAAGGTGGTCTGTTTGGATATGCACTGGATAACCATAGACTATATCTCTGAAATGTTTCAAGGACCAGATTACTGCTAGTGCTTCGAGATCTGTGACACTGTAGTTACGTTCAGCGGTTGTAAGGGTGCGACTAGCATACGCTATTACGCGCTTCCTTGATGCTTCATCGAGTTGCATCAAAACGGCACCAAGTCCAGTGCCTGAGGCGTCTGTGCAGAGAAGGAAGGGTGTGGTATAATCAGGGAACGATAGAACAGGGGCATTTACAAGAGCTGTCTTTAGCTTTTGGAAAGCCTGTGACTGGTCGTTAGTCCAAACAAAGGGCACATTCTGCTTGAGTAAGTGGGTTAGAGGAGCGGCGATCTGTGCATAATTCCGGATAAAGCGACGATAATAGCCACTGAGGCCCAGGAAACTTCGTACAGCGTCGGTAGTGGTAGGTTCTGGGAAGTTAATGATCGCCTTAGTTTTATCCTCGTTAGTATGAATGCCTTGTGCATCTACGACATGGCCTAGGAATTTGATTTTCTTTTGCAGGAAGTCGCATTTACTGAGATTGATTTTCAGGCCTGCGAGCTGGAGGCGTTCAAAGACTTGCTGGAGTTTGGTAAAATGATCAGGGATGGATTTACTCACAACAATGATATCATCTAGGTAAGCAAAAAGAGAGTGTCCCATCATACCGCTGAAGACTGAATGGATAAGTCGCATGAACACGGAAGGAGCATTTCTCAGACCAAAAGGGAGTCTCTTAAACTGAAAATGTCCGGAAGGGGTGCTGAAGGCTGTAACTGGGCGAGAGGACTCTTCCATTTCGACCTGCCAGTACCCGCTGAGGAGGTCTAAAGATGAAAAGACTACGTTATTGTCTCCAAGGGATTCTAGCAAATCAGTTAGGACAGGTAATGGGAAACGGTCTGGAATGGTGACAGAATTGACCTTACGATAGTCAACTACTGGTCTAAAGTTGCCGTCCTTCTTTGGTACTAAGAAAAGTGGGCTATTCCATGGACTGACGGAGGGTTCAATAATGTCTTGGTCTAACATGTTCTGTACCATTTGATCTGTTTGCTTTCTCTGGGTGTGAGGAAATCGATACCCTGGTATGTAAATCGGCTGAGTTCCTGGGAGTAGTTCAATCGTATGTTTGACAAGGTCTGTTCTACCCATCGGTTCACCGGGTAAGGCAACCACGTTTCTGTACGAGGTCAGAAGGTCGAGGAGTTGAGGCGTATTGTCTGGGAAATCTGTGCAAGTGAGATGTGAGAGCATAGCGGGTGAATATGTCGGCGCAGATCCCGTAGAGTTAACAGTACATACACCGATTGGCGTATCATCAGTCTGAAGTCTCCAATCTTTACACCACTTTTAAGTTTTAGTGGAGCATTTGTGACATTGAGCAAGTACAGGTAGCATAAACTGTCCTCTAAGACTGTACACCACGCTGACTCATAAGTCAAGCCATTCACACAACACGTCTCAGGTAGGGTTAGTACATCCACTCCTTCGTTCGCACCGGCAACACAAACAGAGACTTTGGTGAACTCATGCGGTAACAAAATTGTGCACGTATTCGTTACTGCACGTTTCGTCTCTGCATGTTGGAGATCATTCAGACTGTGTGAGGTAGGTAACTGAGACATGTCTGAGTCAGCGATAGTGTTGTCGGGAGAGGAGGTAAGAGCCATGTTCGAAGGCTGAGATGATGTATCAGGAAACATTGAGGAATTTATGTCCTTGCTCGCAGTCAGTAAAGGAATGATCTCTGTATTCTCAGATGATGATAGTGGTGGTTTGGGCTGGGTTGGACTCTTTGGTAGTGATAGGGACAGAGGTAATTGAAGGACTGATTTGATCGTAAGAACAGGACCGGGACATTCCATAGTGTAAACCGGGAATCCAGAAATGTCTATACTACCACAAGCAGGTAATAATGCAATGGAGTGTTGTGCCATGGTGGAGATACCAATAAGGGCATCTGCGGGATACTGCAAGTCATTAGTGACATGAAATTCAATGGGGATAGGGGGCAAAGCTCTGTGGAGTTTGACTTCAAGGATGACTCTTCCCTTAACCTTAAACTCTGAGCTGTTGACACCACATAGGCGAATGTCTGGTGGTTCTAGGAAACTGACGTGGTTGTGATGGCGATGAATAATTTGTAAGGAATTTTCGGAGATGAGATTTACTATAGATCCTGTGTCCAAGAAGAATGACGTTGGTATGTCATGACTGCTGCCGAGAATGACTAAACCCGAGGATGTTATGGGACCTACATGGCGGATGGGGAGTTGGGTTTCTGGTTCTACGTGATATTGGTCCGATACAGGCGCGGCGCTTCCCCCGACTGTTGGCAGTTGAGGTAACGACATTCCTCAGTGGTGTGAGTCGTGCTTGATTTGTGGTATTTGCAGTATGGACGACGGGAGCGGGAAGGCATACACTGTCTGGTTTGGGAGTGAGGACGTCTGTATGTACGGTCGCAACTGGATGCTCGATGTCCAGGATGACCACAGTACCAGCAAAGAATCGAAGATTGTCTGTTCCGTCAGGCGCTAGATTGATCACGACCTGCGGTAGGAGAGCGATGTGTGGCAGGTCTGCCGCGTGTGGTGGGACAGGAGCGAGATTGGTCTGGGGTAGTGGAGGTGTGACAGACTGAGGAGGCCAAGGGTTGGGTGGGGCCCTGACGCGTGTAGTTCGAACCTGTTCTTTCATGAATGGCTTTAGTGACCTGAATAATTTTATCTCCTGGATTGAAACCGATTTCCAAGGCTAGCTCTCGCTGTTTAGGAGTAAGCCAGTGAAGGAATCTGAGGTAACCAATTAAGTCAGCAAAGTTGGTGAGTGAAAGCATTGGAACGTCATTCTTGTCTTCTAACCATTTCGTGCCTACCAGTAATTGGAGCATCTCGCTACTAGTTGCTTTCATGGCAGCGGCAGCTTCGCGGAGCTTGACATATTGCGCTGGGACGCGCAAGTCCTCATCTAGTTGGTTTAGGAGATTAATGAATCCCATGAAAGACGCGGTATTTGAATGCTGGCAACAAAGGCTGATGAGTTCCGTACGAAAATCAGCAAAGGTACGAATGCTATCGAAATGTCCTGCACGGATCGCGGATCCGATGTCCGATTTACCGTGGTGCAAACGACCGAGAAGGTAAGCTACTTTGAGCGATTCCTCGGTAATTTGTCTATTGTTTATTTCTGTTTCGACTTCTCTGAGGAAATCATAGACAGACCAAGTTGGGTCCTGGCCGGTAAATTTGGGACGATTGGCATCGTCGAGATAGATAGACTATGGAGGGTTGGCCATGGCTGGAAGTGTAGAAGTGGCGGCAGGAGAGGTGTGGGAGAGAGAGAAGGTAGTGGCAGTTAAGGGCGAGCAAGACGGGGTATGAAGGGAGGCAGGAGAGGGAACGACAGGGGAAGGAGTAGAGGAAGAAGAAGGGAGTGTAGAGGCAGGAGTAGAGGAGGAGGTATCTGGATTTACGAGGGTAGGACGTGTAGTAAGTGATTCTGCGGGAAGTGAAACGGGAGTCTCAGGTACAGGGCGGTGGTACTCTTTGCCACTTCGTAAATGAGTGATTGTGTTAGAGTCGGCAGACGGGGTATGAGCAGGTGATGTTTCCGGGTCGAGAGGGCTGGTGGTAAGCGGTTGACGTGGAAAGTAGGACATTGAATGCAGCAATGGAAAATAAAAGGATGAAGATGGATACGTAGGTGGAAATGTATAATATAACAATGAGAGAATGGAATACACGAGTAGGTGTGAAAATGAATGAAGGTGCGGGGATGGATGGCTTAAATAAAAGGCGAAGGATGAGATGGAGTATAAATAACGTAGGTGAAGATGAAAACGGGGCAATGGAAATGAGATGGAATTTTTACAATAACCAATCTGTAGAGAAAATCGAGGATAATCTCTATAGAAAGGAAAGATATACTATAGTTACACAGTAGAGATGGGAGTGTTGAGATGTATGATGTGCAGGGGTGGCTGGGGGTAGCTGGGCTGGGGCGGGGCGAGGCGGGGCGGTGGGGTAGAGACAGCTGGGCGGAGAGGAGAAGAGACGCTGCGATGAATCACCGGCAGGGAGTGGCGGTCTTAGGAGGCTCCGTAATGCAGACCAGATGCGGGCGACGGCGGAGGCCGGTGGTGGGTGGGGAGGGCAGATGTCGGCGCAAGGCAGGTGTAGAGCTGGTGAGTTGCAAATGCAGAGAATGGTGGTGGGCAGGCAGCGGGCAGACAGTGATAAGTGGCACCGTGGGGGCAGAAGTTATGATGAGTTCGGAACAGGTGCTGGGAACAGGTGCAACAGGTGCGTAGGTCGGCGACGGTGACACGTGCGGTCAGGAACAAGGCGTATGGGTGCGGTTGTTTGGGAGGTGAGCACTGGTGAGAAAAATTGTACACTTGGAAAGCACAGCCAATTACACCACTAGAGGCACTGAGGAGGTGCGAGGCTGGCAGATGCGAGTCGTCGTGTATCTTGTTGTATCACTAAAAATCCAAGGAGGCGGTCAGAATGTGATGGTTCGAAACACCGCTGCCACCAAATGTAACTTGCAATACTTTGGTGATAGAAACTCCGTGTACAAACAGCTAGATAAGGAGTTTATTACAAGCTCACAGTAAAATAGTCTGCCCTTCTCGGCTGCCTGGTATCAACTGATGCCATAACGCCGTCTTCAGGCGTGGGAAAGCGTGCTGATCTAGCAAGATTAGTGGGGGCATGTATGCATTGGGAGGGGACATATATACATCGGGGGTGGACATATTGTGGAGGGGGTACATATATGTATATATATATATATATATATATATATAGATATATAGATATAGATAATAGATAGATAGATAGATATAGATAGATATAGATAGATAGATATATACATATAGATAGATAGATAGATAGAAAGATAGATATAGATAGATATATAAATATAGATAGATAGATAGATAGATAGATAAGTAGACAGACAAACAGATTGATAGGTAGATAGATATACGTATAAGGATAGGAGGTCCGGATGATGATGATGATGATAGATAGATAGATAAATAGATAAAGGTATACCCAGTAAAAGTAAATGAGAACAAAGCTGCCTTTCAGTGAAAACACACACACACACACACACACACACACACACACACACACACACACACACAAACAAAACAATTTTCTGGCTCTAAGTTATGTTGAATGTGACACTAATGAGTTGAATGTTATGGTGAGAAAAGTGTTAAAGGAGTCAAGGGAGGAAACAGGGAAAACTGATTTTACCAGAGTCAAAAAGTATTCAAAAACGACCCTCAAGCTCATGAAAAGAAAGGAGATGAAAGTAAATACAAAGAAAGCTCAAACAGAAAGGGCAGAGTTCTAAAAGCTGATCAACAAGAAACAAAAAACAAACAAACAAACAAACAAACAAACTTGGATCAGAAAAAAAAATGTCTGAAACAGGGTCGAAGGGAAATGGCACTAGGAAATCAATAAATTTTATCACAGAAAGATGAAAATGGTGATGACATTAAGTGCACCGAGAAGATGGTGAATGTGTTGAGGAAATTTACAATGAATTTTGCATCAGTGACAATAATACAAATAGCTAACACTATAACTGACACAAATGAAATAACAGATGAAATATCAGATGGAGCAATTTTTTCTCTCAAAAGTATGGAGAGAGGAAAGTTCCCAAGAGAAGAGGGGATAGTAGCAGATTTACTGTTGGATGCAGGAGGAGAATTTCAAAACAGGTTCTCCCACTTATTTACCCAATGTATAAAGAAGATTCCCAAAACTTGGTGTAATACAATAGTTATTTTGCTTTACGAGGCGACTAGAAACATCTTAGTAACTTTTGACTTATTAGCCAATGATCAGTAATTTACAAAGTCTTCACTAAAGTCACCATCATCATCATCCGGACCTCCTTTCCCACCCTAGGGCAGGTTGAGGAACAGCAACGTCCAAAGAGCCCAAGTTTGCCCAATCCAATGGGCCACGCTTCCATTCACTCATCATTCAAGTCCACGAAATCCTGACTCTATCCGATACGCCAAAAAACTTTCACCACATTCTGTAGTTTCACATAAACGTATCCGATAGAGTCAATCAGAACGCTGTAACGTAGGGGTGCCAAATCCCTGATCAAGCACTTCTCAAAGCATTCATCCAGCCAGCTCGATCTCTTGTCAGTCTCTTAGCTTCAGCTACTTCCATACCTCTCTTCCTCACACACTCATTCACCATATCTCTCCACCTTCTCCTTGGCCTACAGTACCTCGCCTCCTCCCTCCTTCAGATTCGCTCAGATATACCTTTTTCACCACTCTATTGTTATACATTCTCTCCACATGACCATACCATCTCAGTACACTCTCTTCGTTTATGGTGTCGACAGATTTCCTTACTCCGCATCCTTCACGAATCACATTATTTCGTATCCTATCCACTCTCTGTACTCCACGTACATTCCTCAGCAATCCCATCTTCTCACTCTTGACTTTTCATTTTCATGCCACACCATAGTCTCACACCCATATGTTAAAGTTGGCACTACCACCCCATCATGTAGGCCTAGCACAGCTGCTACACTCTAGCCTCTGTCTTATCAGGGCCTTCATAGCACCAGCTACTTTCCTTCCTTGTGTCACACTACTTTCCACTTCTTTTGCACATTTTCCTCTTTATCTATCACTGTACCCAGGTATTTGACCTCTCTCACCAATTCCAGTCTCTCTCCATTCACTGTAATATTACACTGGGAGTCACTTTCTCTCTCGATTACATAACTTTACTCCTTTCTACAATTGAGGTCCTGCACGCCACAAGGGGCAAAGCGCCACACCATCTGAAATCTGTTTTTTTTTTTTTCCACCAGTTGCTCCCTCAAACACTACCCAATGACTGCACAAAGTCACTTTGCTCACTCCACACTTTCACCCTTACTGCACTAATCAGAAATGAGCAAAGTGACTTTGTGCAGTCATAAGGTCGTGTTTGAGAGAGCAGCTGGTGGAAAAGAACAGGTTTCAGCTGGCATGGCGCTTTGCCCCTTGCGGCGTGCAAGACCTCATTTACTTTCAAGGCACGACGCTCATAGACATCAGCAAAACTCTGGACAAGCCTACCAAGTTCTTGTCTGGCATTTGCCAATAGCGCTGCATCATCACGTTACAACAAATTTGAGATATTTCATTCATCATCATTCATTTCCAACGCCATTCCTCTCTCCATTACGCGTGCTTTTACGTCTCTCATCACCCCATCCATATATATATTGAACAATCATGGGGACGTCACACAGCCTTGTCGCATTCCCACATTGATCGTGAACCATTCACTTAGATGCCCATTTACCCTTACACATGCCTCACTATCATGAAAACTCTTCATAGCGTCTAGCAGCTTACCATCTACACAGTGCAAGCGCAAAACTTTCCACAATCCTTCTCTGTCTACTTTGTCGTATGTTTTTTCCAGATCCATAAATGCCATAAACACCTTAGAGTCCTTCTAACAAGCCTTCTTCATTATCCGTCTCACTGCAAATATTTGATCCGCACATCCTCTGCCACTCCTAAAGCCACCCTTTTCATCACTCCCTAGGACTTCTGATATCTCTAATACTCTTTAATAATTCTTCCATGTACCTTCCCTATCAATAATCTTATGTCATGATAATTCTTGCACTCACTTCACTCACTTTTATTTTGTACAGGGGTACAATCACAGCCTTTTTCCGCTCTGCTGGCACAGTTTCATTCACCCATGCCTTCTTACATATCTCCAACAAGCATTTCATTCCTCTCTCTCCACTACACTTAATCATCTCTGCATACACCTCATCAACCCCAGATGCTTTCTCACTTTTCAGTCGCTTCACAGTGTTCTTCACCTGAGCGAGTGTCACGTTTCCTGACACTGCTTTCCTACTCTGCACACCCCCCAACCCAATCATGTTCTCAGCCGCTCTGCTCTCTCAATTCCCATTTATCAGACTTTCAAAATATTCTTTCCATCTGGTCCTTACTTCGTCACCATGGGTTAGTAATCTACAACTTACATCTTTCACACTTTCACATTTCTTTCCGCTGTCATTTCTACATTTCCGCTCTTCCTGGACTTCCTATTTTCAGTGTAATTTGCATTCATTTTTCTTCTTAGATCATCATTTACCTCCTCCTGTTTCCTCTCCACTAGTCTCTTTACGTGCTTCTTGCTCACAATATATTCAGTTCTTATTTTATTTGAACACTTGTTCTCAAACCACTTTGGCCAGTTCTTCCTCTTAACCTCTTCATTCCACCATGCCGTACCTTTCTTCTGTGTTGTTACTCTTGCCACACCACACACTGCTTTAGCATTACTAAGTAATCCCTATATTCATTCCACACGCTGTCCAGATCCATTTGCACGACTTCTCAAAGGTTTTCGATCGAGTCTGGCATAAGTCTTTAATTTCCAAATAGCCCTATTACGGTTTCTGTCCTTCTGTCTGTGCCTTTATCTCTAGCTTCCTTTCTTATCGTTCTATAACTCCTGTTGTAGACGGCCACCGTTCTTCTCCTAGAGCTGTCAATAGTGGTGTTCCTCAGGGCTCTGTCCTATCACCAATGACTTTCTAAGCTGTACATCTAACCCTATCCACTCATACACTAATGACTCCACCCTTCACCTTTCCTTTCGCTTCCCACAACGTCCATCTCAGCAGTTAAGGGATGGTGCTATGACATGCCTAATGTCTGACTAGGCTCATATCTCTGATTGAGTTAAAAGTAATAGTGTTGTTTTTAATGCATCAAAAACTCAGTTCTTACATCTATCAACCCGATAACGTCTTCCGCAGGAGTACCCTCTGATCTTCCACAATATCCAGCTTACGAGTAATCTTCCATCATCTTTAAACATATCTGGGGTTTTATTTTCTCCGGATTTATCTTGGAAAGAACATATTACCTCTCTCGTAAAATTTGCATCTCAGAGATAAGGTGTACTAAACCGACTCAGTGCCTTCTTTACCCCCGCACAGTTGTTGACTTTATACACGGCTTTTATTCGCCCCTGTGTAGAATACAACTCTCATGTATGGGAAGGCTCCCCACATAGAGCTCCTCTCAACAGGGTGGAGTCAAAAGCTTTTCGTCTCATCAACTCTCCTCCTTATATTAGCTCCCTTCAACCTCTGTATCTTCGCCGTACTGTTGCATTTTCATCTCGTTTCTGTCGCTACTTCAATGATCACTACACGTCTGAACTGTTTGCTTGCATCCATCCTCTACTGTGGCGGAAGCGTGGCACCCGCCTAGCAACAAACTCTCATCCCTTTTCTGTCCAACTCTCTAATACAAGAGTTAACCGTTACTCCCAGTCCATCATGTATGCAACACGTCAAATCTGGAACTTTCTCCCTTTGTCTGTATTTCCTACTGCCTATGATCTCCAGTGTTTCAAATGCAGTGTGTCCTGGCATTTCGAAATGAACGGTTCTTGAATTTGGCTGTCTTGTCTTGTTTTTGTTTTTGTTTTTTCTTGGAGGGAACAATTTGCAGGCTCGTGGCCTTTGTTTCCTTCTTCCTAGCATAGAAAAAAAATCATTCCAGTTCACTGATAATAACTCTTCCCCTACTTTGGTCCTGTATTCATCTGCCGTTTCTTTGATACTCAGCTTTTCGACCTTCAGTCTTTCTCCCTGACTGCTTTTCTCTCTCATGGTCAACCTCACTCCTCTCAGCTTGATCTTGCATACCACAGTCATATGATCTGACAGACCTCCACATTGTCCTCTCACGGCCTTCGTATCAGCAACCATTCCCAGCATCGATCTCTCTATGACCACATAATAAATCAGGATCCTTTCAACACGATCTCCCTTCCTTCCATACCATGTATATTTATGTGCATCTTTGTGTTTGAAGTACGAGTCACAATTGCCCAACCTCCCTTCCTGACAGATATCCTTCAGATGCTTCCCATTCTCAATTTCTCCTGGTAGGCTACTCCTCAGGACCAGTGCCTACTCTTCCATTCATAACGCCCATTACGATCACTTTTTAACTCCTGGGCACTTCTCCCACTGCTTCATCCAGCTCATCCCCCAAACTGTCTTTCTCTGTCTCACTTCTGTCATCACACGATGCATACGCCACAATCACTGCCACTTTCACCTTCTCAAACTTGAACTTGACATACATCTCGAGCTGGAACATTTGTAATCTATCATTCCACTCTGTCACACCTCATTCATCAACAATGCAACTTCTTCTTTGCATTCTCCTTGCCCATTCATGCCTGACCTTACACATTTCACACTCTCCAACTCCTCCACTTCACACCCTTTCATCTTTGTTGTACACAATGCCATCACGGCATATCTCGCACTCTTGAACATATTCACCACTTCCACTCTCCTACTCTCCTCATTCACACCTCTCACATTCCACATGGCCAGGCGAAGCTGCCATTTTGTTGGGACCCTGGGCAGGTATAGGGCCCTCTGAGGCTCTCCGAAAGGCGTGGCATGATTAAGTGATTTTATATAGGGGAATCTGGGGTACAATTAACCCCGCCAAAATCCCCGGTTACATGGTTACCACCCAGTGTAGTAAATGATTTCCTGCGTACAGGAAACCATTTGTCTTGTCACTCAGTGTAGAGACCATAAGGCATTCCTACACTGAGTGAGTGGATGATGAGCCCCCCCACCTACCACTAAAGTCACTGTGAACAGAATAACAAAAACTTTGGAAGATAACCAACCTAGTGAATAGGCAAGATTCCGAAGCGGGTATTCGACTACTGATCATCTGTCCACAATGAATCAGTTAACCAAGAAAAATACAGGATATCATAAACCACTGTGTTTAGGTCTTGTCGATTGCGAAACTTGTAACTCAGTGGAGCACATAGCAATTATGAATTCACAGTGGGACCAAAGTAAAATGGGAATATTGTAAAACTGCTCAAAAACATATACAAAGAAGGAATTGCTACTGTTAGGGTACTTACTCAAAAGAAATCAAGACTGAGACAGGCGTGCGGCAGGGAGCTACAGTATCACCAAAATTGTTTCCAGCATGCTTTGAAAGCATTTTCGGAAAGCAAGAATGGGCGAACAAAGGAGTAAACATAGTTGGAGAATACTTAAACGATTTGAGATTTGCAGACGACATCCTCCAGATTTCAGAAACAGCAGTGACATTGCAAAAAATGTTAAATGACCTAAATAGAGAAAGTCTCAGAGAAGGGCTAAAGATGACCCTGTGTAAAATTAGAGTAAGGCTTAATTTGAGTACACCAAAAAGCGTCATCAAAGTAAATGAAGAAATTTTTGAAGACGCTGAGGAGTACAATTACTTGGGTCAAATACTAAAACTAACCAAAGACCATGAAAACGATATAAAACAACACATTACAGTTAGATGGAAAGCTTTCAGTAAAAAAAAAAAAAAAAAAATGAAAGAAGACATAAAAAAATCTTGCCAGTATTTATGAAACGAAAAGTATAAAACGAATGTATAATCCCAGCTACGACATACGGTTGTGAGACCTGGAAAACGGGAAAATCAGTGGAAAACAAATTATTTAGTTCCCAAAGAGCATGGAAAGGTCAGTGCTGTGAATAACTTTGAGAAACAGGTAGAGATCAACTTGGGTGAGAGCAAACTGCGCTGAGAGAGATTGTCTGTTAACGTGATGCGGAAGGTGTTACAAGGTGCCGCATCCTTTAAACTACTGCAGTTTAGTTTCTTGGATGAGGGTCTGTGGTTCAGTTCTGCACAGATGACAAGTTGCAGTTTGGTGAGTATAAGGTTAAGGTCTGCTGGACATTCAGTATCTCTCATTGCTCGAGTTATAGGAACTTCTCTTCAATCTCGCTGCCTTACAATGACATAGTAAATTAGGTTCCAATGTCTAGATCGTGGGTGTATTCATGTGGTCTTGTGTTTATTCTACATTTAAACAATGGTGTTGGTGATGAGCAGACAGTGTTTTGAGTGTAAGGAAAGCAGTCCAAGGACACTGCTGTTCATGTTACAAACATCATGGCAGCCTATGATGCCTTGCCAAAAGTGGTTATCTTTTCCTACTTTGGCATTAAAATCTCCAAGCAGGATGAGTTTGTCAATATGTGGCACTGAGCGAATGGTAGCAACCAGAGGGGCATAAAAGGAATTGTCCTCAGAGTCAAGCTTTGGGGCATAGACACTGATGAGTGATGCATATTGGACTTTAGAGAGTGGTATGACATCAACTTCTCTGATACAACTGCAGGTGATTCGTGGATATTCTGTTGTACATTGCTTAGGGCTGCAAAGCCAATACCATGGTTTCTTCTTACAATGTCTGGGTATCTCCTCCAGAAATTAGTATACCCTTCTTCTGCCTGTATTACATTACCCTCTCCTGAGGGGCGAGTCTCAGGTAAGGCAGCAATGTAAATTATATACTTTTTTAGTTCATGGCAGTAAGAGCAGCTCTATGGCATGATCATGTATCTTCATCAGGATCAAGCAAGGTTTGTATATTCCAAGTAGTAAGAGTCAGAGGGATTCTTTTGGTTTTTCGAGTGCAATGTGGGATGACTCAACAGATGTAGTTATCTGCCCAGGTGGTATGGAACAGCAAATGTTTAGGTTGCCATTTCTGAACTCCTCTCCGTCAGGAGTAAACAACTGGGCGTCTGTTTCCAGCTGCTTAGTTCCACTGGATGCTGTTGAAGGCACGACTTGTTTCTACGTCATAACAGCGACCACTGAGCCAGTGCCACCTCTGTGCAGGACTCGAGCTAGCGACTTCCAACCACATCCATGACCTGTCTCTGTCACCCTATCCTATCACCATAGGTCTTTTGATTTTGGTAAAAAGGATGAAATGGGAAGTATGTATAGCAGTGGGCTTGTGCAATGATTGGATCTGGTGTGGTGGTGAGGGTGCACAGTCTCTTCTCAGCCAGTGATGGTGGCATGAAGATTCGCAAAGACCATCTACTTAACGGAGTTACAGGAATCTACTGGTAGCTCTGTCTGTTGAAACCCGCCTTCTGTGGTACTCCATTCACGGATTTTTCATTCAGGGTTTACTCCCGTAGCCTTAACCCATCCATGGGAAACCCACAAGGCAGTGGGCCTAGGAACACTGAATTTGATCCCTCACTGATGGCCCCTCCAGCATGGGTAACCCTGTTCTCCTGCTGAGGCTGGGGGGATCTCCCCCCGATTGTACTGTACGGCCCACCAGATTTATATGGGGTACGCAAGCCCTCACCACGACAAGGTGGTTCCAGTGGGGGGAACACACACACACACACACACACACACACACACACACACACACACACACACACACACACACACACACACACACACACTGAATCTCGCGCAATGATATTGGGTGCACTGCCTAGAATACCATCCTGCTTCGTAGGATTGACGGTAATAATAATAATGATAATAATACAGCATAAAGACTTCAGTAATGATAATGAATGAATATGGTACTAACCATACTGTTTATGCTGTAGCAATAATAATAATAATAATAATAATAATAATAATAATGAATATTTATAATAATAATAATAATAATAATAATAATAATAATAATAATAATAATGATAACAATAATAATAATAATAATAATAATAATAATAATAATAAATCGGGAAATAATAATAAAAAGGTAACAACAACTACGGCAAGAGCATTAGTAATGTTGTGCAGACTATGGTTGCGGTTACTTCTGTTCAATAGGAGTCTAGTATGCCACTGAGCCAAATTCACACTTACCTTCCTGTTGCATATCAAAGAGAATCATCTATGACCAGAGAAATATACCAAGCCTTACTTAGTTTAAGACTTTCAGCCAACAGAGGAAAGTGACAAATAGAAGTGAAATATTAGGTTAACTTATGCTTCCCAGCCGTACCCATTCCGTCTTCAGCTACGTATTTACATCACTCTTCTGCTGCACTCAAAGGTGCTAGAGAAGGACACCTTCATGCGGTGGCACTGATATAGTCGGGTGGTGAATCTGTCTGGTACAAACGTTCCTCACCACCCTCCCTATCCCTCGAATGGATGGTAGATTGCAGAAGGGCTTCAGCCAGCAGTGCACAGGGTTCATGTCCATATGAGCTTGAGGCAACAACAACAACGGGTGCTACTACTACTACTACTACTACTAGCACTAACATCACCACCACCACCACTATACTTCTACTACTACTACAACTACTACTGCTACTACTACTACTACTACCTCTACTTTTACTACTTATACTACTGCTGAAGAGTCACAATGTTGTGACTTGTCATTTTGGATAGAGAGTCGCACACTGGCAGAAATACAGGCCATGAAAACTCACCACAAACCTTGGTCTTCATTTCCACCGGAGAGGGCAACAGTCCTCAATCGGTAGAGAGGTGGCCTGCAGTCCTAACAGGCCCAGGTTCGAATCCCGGCTGGGGCAGGGAACAGTTTAAGGATTTGAATTTCATTAAATCAGGCTTTACTGATCTACCAGAAGATCCGCCAACATGTCGTAAAAATACCCCCGCTAATACCAATACACCAGTCCTGTATGAGACAGCCCTAGCATGTATTCAATATGGACGGTGGGTGTTAGCGCCGAAGTGGTGACATGTAGAGGTGTATGGTATGTAGGAGGACTGCTGGGCCTTGATAGCAGGCTGTGAAGCCTATGCCCAGAATCGGACACATAAAAAAAAAAAAAATGTCGTGGAAACAGTTTGGAATAAATCAGTGGTCCTCATACCAAGGAGCGCGCCCCCCTAGGGAGCAGTTGCCAAGGGGGACGTAAGGACTCAAAGAAAAAAAGAGTGAGTGGCTTGAACAAGTGTGTGTGTGTGTGTGTGTGTGTGTCACGATGAACTGTTGATTTATATTAAGTATTCATAGTCTGTTTCAACCTTCAAAGTACATTTTTTTTTTTTTCCACCCGTATAATAAATCAGTTTCTTTCCTTCGTGTCTGTCACCTTGTCGTATTCTTTTTTCTTTTTCTTTTTCTTTTTTTTACCACAGTAGTCTGATCGTTTCGATGGAAAATTAGAGGTACCAGTAAGTCTCATATTGCAAGACAGACCGACCAAACCCAATGTAATATATATACGTCCCTCAACTTCTCTCCTATCCCTCGAAAAGGGGATTTGTGAATTACAGAAGCGCTAATGCAGCCTGTGTGCGACTGGATTAACGTCCATTCGAACGTGCGACAAAAATAACAATTCTGGAATAATTTTCAGAGCCAGATGATGGCAAGAAGTGTGTGGGGGAGGGGTATGTTGACCAAGGCTAGGATATGCGAACACAGCATTAGGACGGCGCCACCCAAAATGGTTGAGAATGGCTGGAATATATTAGCTTTTCGTCTGTCATCGTGAGTTACCCTATTCTCAAGTACTACTACTACTACTACTACTATTACTGCGGTCAAAAGCGTAGTCTGAGAGTTAACAACATGCAACAGGGGATGGCCCTACTCTGTCTCGGGAGATTCCAAAACACTTATTCTCCAGCGATGTATTTTGTATACTGCTCGTTTACATTCATTGATAAGGAAAGACTGCAGAATGAGGGACTAACTTTTTTTTTTTTTTTTGTGGAAGAGTTTATGTGAATCAGGTGGAGGGGGAGGGGAGGGGGAGACAAAGGATGGGATGGGATGGAGGTATGGAGTGGAGATATGGGAGAGGGGATTGTGAGCTGGATATAGGGCAGCCAAATGACAGAAGACAGGGCGATTTGTTTGCGGCTGTTTCTTACATGATCAAGGCGTCAGGCAGCAAATAGATCGATGAAACTAATTCAGCTTGCAGTGTTACAAGTACCCCAAGAGAATATGAAGAGGTAATGCAGTCACTGCAGTTACATACGGTTTGTTTTATTTTCTACGTCTTAAGACGACTTTACTAAGCTTAGGATCAACTTCTAGTGGGGGAGGGGGATAAGTACAGCCTTCATTGACCTCTTCTCTAAGTGGGTGCTTTCCTAATACCAGACGAGTATACCAGACGACCTGATTGATGTTGTCTGGTATACTCGTTTTGCTCTAATTTGGAATTAAATTGCCACCTCTCCATTTTGTATGCTGCAGCAATAGATTAACACAGCAATAGTGCGTTAGTCACAAAAAAGTTCTGTGGAAAGGATGAAAGACCTTGTAATGTCTTATTCTGGCACTGAGCTGCGTGAAAATGCAAAAAGACAAAAATCTGGGCCAGGTTAAGGTAAAAGTAGTAAGAACAAAATTCATCATCTTAGGGATGAAGAAAGTAACGATGTGAATGAACTACTAATTAGACGAAATTAATAGAGTAGTACCGGCGCAATAGTTGCAACCCCAGGCTTACCTCAACGAGAACCCGGTGAACTGCAGGTTAAAGCTGCCATCCTTCTGCAGCTCATCATCTACCTTTCTTGAACTGGGAGTGAGTTGATGGGCGGATTCATAACCAGAGAAGCAACATGATTTTAGTGATGCCACCGCATCAAGTCTTTTCAGCACCACGGACGAAAGTAATTCCCCTCTCCTTTTTGTTAAATTTTTTAATGCGTCCAACTCTGGGCATAGGCTCAACAGTCCTGTCCCTGAGATCCAGCAGCCTCATCATATACATACAAACGTCACCACTTTGACGCTAACCATTCATACTGAACACATGCTATGGCTGTCTCACGCGGGACTGGTGCACCAAGGGTGTTTCTACGAACTGTCGTGGGGTCTTATGGGAGATCAGTAGAGTCTGCTTTAGCACTGTTCAAATTCCTAAACCATTCCCTTCCTCAGCCAGCCGGGATTCAAACCTATATCCACTGAAACAGCAAACAACCTCTCTTCTGACTCGGCCATTGCCTCAAAATGTTTAACATACAAAGATGGCTGCGGGCACGTCACATCATTCACAGACGAGATAACAGATGGACAAAGAGGGTAACTGAGTGGCATCCGAGAGATGGAGTAAGAGAAAAAGGCAGAATGAGAGCAAGATGACATGAAAATCGCACGATTGTTTGGACTGGATGGAACAGGCCAACCGGCAAAAGGTCAGGGTGTAGAAAAGTAGAAGCCTTCGTCCTGCACTGAACTGACTCGGCTGTTGCTAAAAATGATGATCTAGGTCTAGCCCTAGTTGCTCTACTGACCTCAATTCACTAACAAACTTACTGCCAGTTCCCTCGAGTAACTCACACTGTTTTTGCACAAAGAACAATCTATCTGTCTGTCTATCAGTTGCCAGACACCCCAGTTCCGTAAGGAGAGGCCACAAACAAATCGCCTCCATATCCGTCTGTCCTTACCATCTTGCTACCTTTCATTAAAATCGCACACCCTTTCTCATATACATCTCCACTCTGTCCCTCCATATCATCCTTGGTCTCCCCCTCCCCCTCCATCTCACTCACATAGTCTTCTAGTCAGTCTCTCATTCTCCGTCCTCTCCATACGGCCAGCCATCTTAAAGCATTTCTCTTAACACCTCCAATCACATGTACACATGCTTCACATCCATATCAGAACCACAACACTCCTATACTTCCTCATTTGTCTGTATCCCTCTCCATGTAACTCAACATGCTGCACATCCACATTAACACCACAATACTCCTTTACTTCCTCATTTGTCTGTCTGTCTCTCCATGTACCTCCACATGCTGCAGATCCACATTAACACCACAATACTACTTTCTCATTTGTCTGTCTGTCTCTCCATGCAACAAAGGCATGGGAGAATATACACATTACTTGTCTGATAAAAAGGCTTATTCAGTTATTTTCTTTCCATAACTAATACTTGTGTGCTGCAAGTTCTTGTCTCATCTACCAAGGCAGTTTGGATCGGTATTTTAATCGATGACAGGTTTGGTATAACCTGCTCACTTTTACTTGATTAATATTACCATCTCTGTAATATATATATATATACATATATATATATATATATACATATATATATACATATATATATATACATACATATATATATACATACATACATACATACATACATATTGTTACATAGCCTATGATTTCATCATCCTTTGTGTAATTTTAACGCACAGTATGCTGCATGTTTGATCACGAGCGTGTTCTGCCTCAGTCCCCCCCTTCTACCGTTATAGTAGAGTAAGTCGTCCTTTCTGTTATTCAGTGCGGGATTGTCGACCGTTTGTCCCCATCGCTTCATTTGCGCGTCCTTATTACAAGTTGTATCAGGCTCTGCTGGCCCCTATATAATGAGCTCAGCCTCTGCATCATTGCCACTTAGATCTGCTCCTCATTTTGTTCACATCTCTGTCCTCCCCTGTACAGATATTATTATTGTGAGTGCTCAAGAAATCTCCAACCATCTAGCAGCTGTGTGTAATTTGAGTATAACTGTTGTTGCATTTTTTCTTGTACTGTATAGCATAAGTTTAATTTGTAGGCCTTGTGAAGTTTTTGTAATTCGTGTGGGGTTCTTTATGTCAGTCATTTTTGATAATAGTTTGTATCTGTAATTATTTATCTGGCATTCACTGAGTATTATCTGGTATCTCATTTTATCAGGGCTGACTTAGATAAATTTACTCTTGCTAATTTCGTGTTAATAGAGGCTATTGCAGTTAACCATATATTTAACCTGTTTTTGCCATTACATTATCCTTATGAGTTCTGAATGTTTTGTTGTTAGTTTGAGCATTAAACTTTAACTTGTAATTTTACCTAACTCTTTTGTTTTGAACCTGGAACTTTACGGGACAGTAGTGACTCTTCGTATTCTCACTTAAAGTGTACATTATCTTTCCCTGTTTCGTAACATAAATTTGGCGACCTCTTATCAGGATATTCAGGATATTATCATAAGGATATTGCTTGATATTTTGTGACTGTTACTTATTCATGATGGCTACTATTACTACACTTGATGAAGCCAAAGATTTTTTGTCAAATGTGCAAACAGTGTGTGATATAGAAAACAGAACAAAGAATGAACTTAAGCTTGTTGCTCAACAATTGGGAATTGCAGTTCACTCTCATCATTCTAAAGATCAAATTGTTGGCATGATTAATAAGAGCTTGTTTAATGTAACTCCTCCAAATGAGCAAACGCAGATTGAATTAGCTAAGTTACAGCTAGCCCTGCAGGAGGCTTGTGCTAAGGAGGCGGAGTCTCGTGTAAAGGAGGCTGAATTTCAAGCACGTGCCAAGGAGGCTGAGTCTCAGGCTAAGGAGGCGGAATCTCAGGCTCGGATTCAGGAGGCACAGATACAGGCACAAGTTGAACTTGCCAGGATTCAGGCAGACCATGAGTATCGCATGAAACAAGGTGGAACTGGATCATCTAGCTCTGATGATTTTGATGTGGCTAAAAATGTTAAACTTGTCCCTCCTTTTAATGAATCTGATTTAACAAAGTATTTTCAGTTGTTTGAGAGGGTAGCTACAGGTTTTAATTGGCCTAAGGAGTATTGGCCAGTACTCCTTCAAACTGTTCTCACCGGTAAAGCTCAAGTAACTTATGCATCTTTGCCTCAGGATCAGTCTGATAATTATGATGTAGTTAAGAGCTTGATTCTTAAGGCCTATGAGCTTGTTCCTGAAGCCTATAGAGTAAAATTTAGGACAACTTGTAAGCAAGATAAGCAATCCCATGTTGAGTATGCAAAAATCAAAGAAGATCTGTTAGAGCAGTGGTTAAATTCTAAGAATGTGGATTCTGATTTTGACAAATTTAAGCAGATGATTTTGCTGGAGGACTTCAAAAGGTGTATTAGTAAAGATGTAAGCCTATATCTTGATGAGAAAAGAATAGATAATTTGTCTGATGCTGCAGTTTTAGCTGATGAGTATGTTCTCACTCACAAGAGATATTCTAAAGAAAAAGGGAAAGCTGAGAGTAAGTACGTTGCCTCTACTCAGAGTACAGGTAACAGGAAAGAGAATAAGGATGATGTTTCTCAGGAAGTAAATACCAGCTTCACCTCTAGATTTCAGAAAAGTAAATGTACTTATTGTAGTAAGCTTGGTCATACTACGGAGAGATGTTTCAGGAGACAGCGTGATGTGAACAAAAAGGAGTCTTTAAATATTCAGTCAATTGGTCTAGTGTCCACTCTTGAGAGTTCCCAGAATTCTTTAACTGAGTTAACTGAACCTGCTTTGAGGGGTAACTTAAATTCTCATGATGGAGCTCCTCTTTTGAGCAGTAACGTGGGTGACACTCTCAAGAGTTCATGTGCTAATTTCCTGTCTGATGGTTTTGTCAGTCCTCTGGACAGTAATGACAGGAAATCAGTTAAAATATATCGTGATACAGGTGCTTGCCAATCCCTTATGCTGACCAGTGTTCTAGGCTCTAATTTTAATTCCTCTGATGAAACTGTAATCTTACAAGGTGTAGGGAATAATTACTTCTCTGTTCCTCTGTGCAAAGTGAATTTAGAGTCTGGTTTTGTTAATGGTTCTGTTATGGTTGGGTTGGTTGAGACACTCCCAATGTCAGGTGTAACTTTCTTACTTGGAAATGATATTGGTGGAAGTCAAGTGTGTCCAGCTCCTCAGTTGTCTAGTGAGCCAGTGGCTGCGTCCCAGGATTGTGATGTCCCTGATGTGTTCCCTGCATGTGCTGTCACTAGGGCTAAGTCTAAAGTTACTGGTGATTTAGAGGATAATGATGATGATGATGTTATCCTAGCTGACACTTTTCTTGCTAATTTGGACCACTCACCAGATGAGGCAGTACCCCGTAGTGTTGATAATTTGTCTCGTCAAGAGTTGGTTGAGTTGCAGGTTGCTGACCCTGAGTTGAAAGGTCTAGCTAACTCTGCTTACAGTGAAGAAGAGTCAGCCAGTGCTTCTACTTGTTATTATGTAAAGTCAGGAGTACTTATGAGGAAGTGGAGACCCCCAACAGCATCAGCCGACTGTGAATGGGAGGTTGTACATCAAGTTGTCATCCCTCGTGTTTGTAGGCAGGATATCATTAGAGTGGCTCATGATTCCAGTTTGGCAGGACACCTTAGAGTGAGGAAGACTGTGGCACGCATTTTGAAACACTTCTACTGGCCAGGTATCTTCAGGGATGTTTCCTGGTATTGTAAGTCTTGTCTCACCTGTCAAGTTGTGGGGAAGTGTAATCAGACCGAAAAGTTTGCACCTCTAGTTCCCATTCCTCCTTTTGAGGCGCCTTTCACCCGTGTGTTGGTGGATATTGTGGGCCCTCTTCCTAAGACTTCTTCAGGATTTTCTTATGTTTTGACCATGATTGATATGGCTACTCGTTATCCTGAAGCCATTCCACTTAGAAACATCTCAGCAAAGAACGTGGTTAAGGAAATGCTAGGGTTCTTCACAAAGTTTGGTCTGCCCAAGGAGGTACAGTCAGACCGAGGAAGTAATTTCATGTCGAATGTTTTCAAGCAGTCTCTGAAAGAGTTGGGCATCACCCAGATCACGTCTTCAGCTTACCATCCCCAGACCCAAGGAGCGTTGGAGAGATATCATCAAACACTCAAATCGATGCTCAAGAAATACTGTTTGGAACATCAGAAAGACTGGGATAAAGGTCTTCCATTCGTTGTGTTTGCTGCAAGAGAATCTCCAAATGAATCACTGGGCTTCTCACCTTTTGAACTACTGTTTGGCCATGAAGTAAGAGGACCCCTTAAGTTACTCAAGGAATGCTGGCTGTCGGAGGAAGATGACGTCAACCTGCTAGAGTATGTGATGAAGTTCAAAGAACGGCTGTCCACTGCTTTACAGCTGGCGAGAGAGAATTTAGGAGCTGCTCAGGAGAAGATGAAGACTTGGTATGATAAGAAGTCCAGGTTACGCCACTTTCAGCCAGGAGATCAGGTTTTGATTCTGCTACCAGTTCATGGGCAACCTCTTCAAGCCAAGTTTAGTGGTCCTTATTTCGTGGAGAAGAAACTCAGTGATGTCAACTATGTCATCGCCACACCAGATCGTAGAAAGAGCAAGCAACTATGTCACATCAACATGCTAAAGTTATATCACAGGCGGGACGAAAATAATCCAGTCTGCACTGTAGCTGTTCCACCCGAGTCTACAAGTGAAGTTCTCCCATGCAGCATGAGCCTGAGTGATAGTTTGGGGAAGAATCCTGATATCATAAATGATCTCCAGACTAAGCTTTCTCATCTACCACCCAAGGAAAGGCAGGAGTTTTCGGCATTACTGCAGGAGTACCCGCAAGTGTTCCGTGCCACTCCAGGAAGAACCACTGTGTTGATGCATGATGTCGATGTTGGAGACGCAAAGCCAATTAAACTGCCTCCTTACCGTGTGAACCCAGTGAAAGTTCCTCTCATCCAGAAGGAGCTTGGCTACCTGTTGGACCACAAGATGATTGAGCCCTGTCAGAGCGAGTGGAGTTCTCCTGTCACTCTAGTCCCTAAGCCAGGTGGGTCACAGAGGCTTTGCATCGACTACAGACGTGTTAATCAGATAACCAAAACAGACACTTACCCTCTCCCTCGTGTAGAAGATTGCATAGACAAGATCGGAAAGGCTAGGTACATAAGTAAGTTTGATTTGTTAAAGGGATACTGGCAAGTACCTATGACTGAACGTGCTAGGGAGATCTCATGTTTTGTAACACTAGGAAAGGCTTTTGCATGTTCTGTAATGCCGTATGGTATGAAGAATGCACCAGCCACATTTCAGAAGCTCATGAATGTTGTAACAGAGGGTTTGGCAGGGTGTGTTGTTTATATTGATGATGTATTAATCTTCAGTGACAACTGGAAAGATCATCTATGCCATGTCAGTAAATTTCTTGACCGTTTAGTTCAGGCTAATCTTGTAGCTAATTTATCAAAGTGTGAGTTTGGTCAAGCTAAAGTTCAGTACCTTGGGTATGTAATTGGTGATGGACATGTTGCACCACCAGGAGCTAAGGTTCAGGTTATAAGTGATCTTCCCAGTCCTAAAAGTAGGAAAGAGCTACAAAGATTTTTGGGAATGGTAGGTTATTACAGGAGATTTGTTCTTAACTTTTCTATTCTTGTATCACCACTTACAGACCTACTGAAAAAGGGAGTTAAATTTGTCTGGACCGATAACTGTGAATCCTCTTTCAACAAACTTAAAGCTATTCTATTAAGTCAGCCAGTGCTCGCTACTCCAAATTTTGCTAAGCCTTTTAAGATGGCTGTTGATGCAAGTGATACAGGAGCTGGGGCTGTTTTGCTGCAAGAGGATGATCAGGGTATTGAACACCCTGTATCTTACTACAGTAAGAAGTTCACTCCACCTCAAAAGAACTACTCAACTATTGAGAAAGAGCTTTTGGCCTTGATTTTGGGTTTACAGCATTTTTCATTTTATTTGTGTTCTGGTTTTGACCCCATAGTCATTTATACCGATCATAACCCACTGAAATTCCTTAGTAAGTTTAAAGATAAAAATCAGAGATTGACAAGATGGAGTCTACTTCTTCAGGAGTATTCATTAGACATACAACATGTCAAGGGGAAAGAAAATGTTATTGCAGATTGCTTATCTAGACTTTAGACAGATTGTTTTAGAGTAATAAGAAATTTCCTTTGTAAATTTCTTTTTTCTTTGTGGGGAGGTGTTACATAGCCTATGATTTCATCATCCTTTGTGTAATTTTAACGCACAGTATGCTGCATGTTTGATCACGAGCGTGTTCTGCCTCAGTCCCCCCTTCTACCGTTATAGTAGAGTAAGTCGTCCTTTCTGTTATTCAGTGCGGGATTGTCGACCGTTTGTCCCCATCGCTTCATTTGCGCGTCCTTATTACAAGTTGTATCAGGCTCTGCTGGCCCCTATATAATGAGCTCAGTCTCTGCATCATTGCCACTTAGATCTGCTCCTCATTTTGTTCACATCTCTGTCCTCCCCTGTACAGATATTATTATTGTGAGTGCTCAAGAAATCTCCAACCATCTAGCAGCTGTGTGTAATTTGAGTATAACTGTTGTTGCATTTTTTCTTGTACTGTATAGCATAAGTTTAATTTGTAGGCCTTGTGAAGTTTTTGTAATTCGTGTGGGGTTCTTTATGTCAGTCATTTTTGATAATAGTTTGTATCTGTAATTATTTATTTGGCATTCACTGAGTATTATCTGGTATCTCATTTTATCAGGGCTGACTTAGATAAATTTACTCTTGCTAATTTCGTGTTAATAGAGGCTATTGCAGTTAACCATATATTTAATCTGTTTTTGCCATTACATTATCCTTATGAGTTCTGAATGTTTTGTTGTTAGTTTGAGCATTAAACTTTAACTTGTAATTTTACCTAACTCTTTTGTTTTGAACCTGGAACTTTACGGGACAGTAGTGACTCTTCGTATTCTCACTTAAAGTGTACATTATCTTTCCCTGTTTCGTAACAATATATATATATATATATATATATATATATATATATATATATATATATATATATATATAGATAGATAGATAGATAGATATAGATATTACAATAAAAAGAGCAGAGGAAGGAAAAACAAATGAATAAAAAAAAAATCCGTACACCAGATTGCTGGCGTCCTCCATTCATATCTGTAACAGTTGGACTTGAGCAGCTGTAAATTGAAGTTTGAGGGGAAACAACTCCTGGGAAGCGAATTCCAGAGAGATGCAGTTCGGGGAATATAAAATATGTAATAATAGATTAACAAAAATATGTTGCTAATCATGAAGAAATGCTGAGGAAAGGATGTAGAGTTGTGTTCCCCCCCCCTCTCCCCTGTCGTTGAGCAACGAGAAATATGCTGGAAAAGGACCATAATCAGGATGGTTAGAGTAATAACAGTGTAGCACAGATGGAAATAATAATACATATTATTATATGGAAAGTATATCGGCAAGGAAGAAATGGTACGATGACGAGAATGCGACCTTGGGGTTCGCAAGGCATATGTACAAAATCTCCTAAACTTCCGTTACGCAACAGATTGCTTGTATATATATATATATATATATATATATATATATATATATATATATATATATATATATATATTATATAGTTTGTCTTCATTCATCAAGCTATCGAACACTTCACCATGAGACTGAATATTAAAGACATGCTAAGCAAAACGTCAAAACTGTCAAAGTAATTTTACTGTCATGGTTTGCTTATCGTAGAAGTCTTTTAGGAACCTTTATGAAAACAACAACGTCCTTGAGTTACAGAAACACGCAATGATTATTGCTTCCGGGCAACTCGTAGTGCTACCAATTTAGCGGTTCTTCCGCCAGATCTATGGACATTATAAGCGACTATCTTTATCGCCAAAAGG
This sequence comes from Coenobita brevimanus, assembly GCF_032717465.1. Lineage (NCBI taxonomy): Eukaryota > Metazoa > Arthropoda > Malacostraca > Decapoda > Coenobitidae > Coenobita > Coenobita brevimanus. The sequence continues at coordinate 21,170,461 of NC_136972.1, forward strand.
CAAAAAATTTAGCGTTAATTTAAATATTTATTTTTTAAGTTTTGGGAATATTTTAGTGATACTGTACATTTTATAGTGATTTTCTAGGTATAATTGTATTTAGTGACCATCTGATGGTTTTGAAGAGCTAGTTTAGCGATATTTGTGTTTTGGATTTGGCAACCATAGGTAGCGAGATGACTCAAGCACAGTGTTGCTAACACCGCGATTTACCCGCCGAATTCGACTATATTTCAAGTGTCACCGCGCCTGAAAGTTTGTCGCCGCTATCTGCCTGTTTTGGGGCTACTTGTGACAATTCAGGCCGCGGAGCCAGTAATTATTTCGTTATGATCATTTACAAAACATAGTCCCCTCACCTTATGTATCCGTTTTTTCCTCCATGAGGAAAATGGTCCATTGCACATGATTTGTTCAACTATGGTAGTTACCGTACTTCTGCCTACAAGACAGGTAGGGTAGTGGATGAGAGGGTAGGGTTTTGACGTTGACAGTACTGTTGTTTGTTGGTGATTCTATTTTGCTAGGCGATGCTGAGTGGGAGCTGCTAATCTTCATGGATGAGTTTACCAGGATGTATAATATATACGAGTAAAATGTACTTAAGTGAATGTAGCAAAGAGTAAAGTTGTGATCTTTGAGGTGAATGAGGCATTGAAATGCTGATTTAAACAGTGTTCAGCAAATGGAGAATGTGAGTGCCTTGTAGTATCAAGATAGCGTGATGACTGAATGGAAATTTAGAGCATGAAGTGCATGCGAGGATCTAGCAGAGAAGAAAAATTGCAGGTTCACCTAGAACAGTGATAAAGAGTAGAGAAGTGTGCACTGAACAAAAAAAAAAAAAAAAAATGCATGCCAATATATTGATTCCCAGTCTCACGTAAATAAAGCCTATACTTTGCCGGAAGGACACAAATTGAGCCTGGGAGGCATCAACGAGTTATTTATGAGGAGTGTATAGAGCTACTGGAGAGACAGACATAGAGGCGAAAAAGCGTTATGGTGTCCATTTGGAAGTGCTGGTAAGCTTTAAAAGAAGCATCCTGAGATGTTTGGCTATGTGGAGAAAATGGAGAATGAGAGACTAAGAAAGTGTATATGAGTGAAATGAAGGGGGGAGAGGAAGGGGGAAGACGAGAATGAGATTAGTGATGTGGCGGAGAGGTACTGCGTACATGAGTGAGGGGCTGGGTAACATGGGAGCAATTCGTTTGTGGCCACACTTTCCATAATTAATGCATTTGATCATAGACAAATGGATAGATAGGTAGACCGACAAGCAGACAGATACGTAGATATATAAGTAGATATTGTAACTCCTGGGAGGAAATCTATGTATACAACGTAGAAAACTCAGGCATTTCTCGTCTATATTGCTTTTGCGGGGAAAAAAAAAAAAATCTTAGCTCATTTTCATAACTGATGCAAGCTTGAATGGCATCAAATTAAATGATTATGAAAGTAAGTACTTATTTTAAAAATCTACAACCATCTTTAAAATTAATGTATCATTGCTATTCTGTTATTGATACATTTAAGGGTTCATAGGTCTACATGGACACGGTGGTAATTAACTAGTGACCGTGTAGATATATTCCGGTGAATTTCGGTGGTCAACTGGAGCCTCGGAAGACTGATCATAGCGTTTGGGCTACTTTTGAAGAATATGCCGCTGTTTTCAAGGGCTACCTGGCGCGGTGTGGCGGCGTGGGATCTTGGCAACTTTGCTCATGCGAGGTTCAGCAGACAGCAGACAGCAGTGTGTCCTGGACAACCATGGATGTGGGACCGTTGAATAACGTCATCCTTCTGGCTGACTGCTACAAGGTAACTCTCTCTCTCCGTATTCACTCATGCTTTTCATGGCACTGATACACAAAGTTAGCATGAATTCCTCCTCCTCCTCTTCCTCCTTATCATCATATCTTCATTCTTCTTTTCTTCTTCATCGTCTTCTTCCTTTCTTCTTTGCGGGAAAAACAAAAGCTTTGAAAGATTCAACAAGCTCCTTTCCTTGTACTTCGTATGAATACATATCCAGTTTAACCTCCGTATCATTGTACCGTACCCCTTTTACTCTAACTTGGCCAAAAATTGCCATACCTTCATCTTGAACACTGAGCTGTGACCATAGATTAACACTGGAATAGGATGCTAATCATGAAGGAGTGTTATGAAAATAATGCAGAGCCATATCATCGTTTTATTTTGCACCTGAGCTACATCAAAGAAGCTACGAAAAGACGAAAAATTGCTCCAGGTTAAGATGAAAAGTGTATAACTATTATAAAGTATATCCTCGAGTGCCTTAATCAAATAACAGATCTCGGTGGTAAAGTTTTACGTCAGAAATTGTGCTCTGTTTGTGTTACGCTGCCCAGCAGCTTTAGCTGCTGATGGGAACGGTAATTATTTCACTGTGTATTTGCCAGTTGGTGGTGGTGGGCAAGCTCCATCATCCATCCACTCAACTGGTATAGTGCAGCCTCCCCCCCTCTTCTCTCTCTCTCTCTCTTGGTGCTCTGAGTGATACACAAAATAGTTTCCTGTATCGCAGCTAGGCCTATCCATTTGCTACGCTGGTGGTTACCTTATAACCAAATGACTCCTGGTTATTTAGTGGGTAAAGGTGCTTCAGCCAGATGGAGTCTTATGGTTCCATCTGAGGGGTGGCTGGGGATTCTTGCTCGCGCAATGCCACTCAGGGACATGTGAGGCTGGTCACCGTTGCCTTAAATGTGGGGACTGACTGGCTTGGCCCCGGATCCCAACGCTTCCGTCTATATGAGTCAAAATGGGATTGAATGTTACTGTTGTTGCCAGCTTATAATTGCTTAATTTTCACCACTGCTTGGCCTGCGGGGACAACGTTCAGTGTTGAGGCTTATCCTGAACGGTGAATATACTGTAGAATCAATTCCTTTAGTTCGATAATGTAGGCAGGGACGCAGCCAGGATTTTTTTTTTTTTTTTTTTTGGGGGGGGGGGGGGGTGTGGGATGAATTTTGGTTGTCCTTATTCCAGGACACATATGATCGGAGAACATTACAGTAGTATGTAGCCCGATAAAAATTTATCGATATTTAAACAGAGCCTAATGAAGAAATGAAAATATGAATATATGCCTGCACATCTACATTTTTTTGCATTTCAGTTACTTTATACATAATGAAGAAGGGGCTGGACCCACTGGGGCCTTTCCCTGGGTGCTTCCACGAACGGGAGTTATTGGATTGCTCTTGCTACTTGCAGACGACTTTATTTAGCTTAGGAAACGTCTCCCTCACCGAACTGGTTATTGAAAGCTCTATTTAACCCCTCAGGCTCGAATATCCTATAATAAAGAAAATATTTTTGAAGGTAATGAGAATACAACGAAAAATACGAGTATGTAATCGTTGTTGTTGTTGTTGTAGTGTCCCAGGCTCATGTGATGCGAACCTGTTGGAGTCTAGGTTCCTGTTGTCAACCATCCTCTTTCGGGACGTAGAAGGGAAGTTGAGGACGTTTGTATAACCAGGCTGGTGAGCAGCTCGGTTGTCACTGCCACCACATGTAGACGTCCTTGGCCAGCACCTGAAGTGGATAATTAAAATGAGTTTACGCCAAACGATGCTACTGAGCTGTGAGAATTCCCTGAGAGTAGGAGTTAATATTTATCGGTCACAGCATTTCAAACTTCATTCACATCCACATCAACACCACAACAGTAAAGGATCGCTTTGATGTTGATGTGGATGTGAATGAAAATGTTTAAAGAAATATTTTAAGATATTCTGGCCATGTGGAGAGGTTGAAACTACAGTGACTGACTAGATGCGGGTATGAGAGTAAGGAGGGGAAGAAGAGAGGGGGAGGCCAATAATGAGATGGAGGGATGGAGTGGAGAGATATATATGAAGGAGGGGATGTAAGTTGGAGGGAAGGCATCCAAATGGCCGAGGAGAAAGTGATGTGGAGGAGATTTGTTTGTAGCCACCCCTTAATGGATTAAGGCGTCTGTCAATAGACAGACAGACAGGCTATTATTGATGTAATTTGTGTCGATATAAAAACATGAAAATTGTCATATAAGATACTGCATAGGTGTATTATACAAAATAAATTGCTGATGAAGAGGTGCTACGAGGACCCTTACGCCTCTTTGAATCACGAATGCAACATAGTAATTATTCTTGCGTAAGTGAGACTTGTTTTTCCAGGGAGAACAGGAGGCACTGGATCTTCTACACCTTCAATCGCTGTCCTCCTAAAAAAAAAAAAAAAAGTAAGAAAAACAAATCTCAGCTATAACAGGAGAGTAATGGGAAGTATGTTGTGAATGTGGGATGAAGGATGAATTTTTAAAAAATGATTAATTCTACTCTTGTGCGTAGCTGAGACACTTTTGCTGGAGGAACAAGAGCAATGGCGACACTTTTGCGTCCTCCATTCCTTGCCCTTCCTGGTTATAAAAAAAATATATATATATCTTAGCTACTAGGAGATTTGACCACTTGCGAATATTAGGTTACAGGGAAATTCAAAATATTGACACTGAATTCGTCGAAGTTTTAGCATAAATTGCGTTTTAAATACAGTAGGTCGGGTAAATATGAATTGGAGCAGATGGGGGACGTGGAAGGTGCGTGCAAGATATTCATAGAAGAAATATGTGCAGCATGTGATGTGGTGTGTGGGGTGAAGAGAAGACGGAAGGGGGTGCAAGGAACAGCATGATAAAATGAAGAGGTGAGACTGGCTGTGGCACAAAAGAAGAAAGCATACAATGAATGGATGAGAAACAGGAGTGTGGAAGAAATTGAGAGGCGGAAGAGAGAGTTATATGTAGAAAGGAAGAGAGAGGTGAAAAGATTAGTAAGAGAGAGTAAGAAGAGTGGATGAGGAATTTGGAAGGAATTTGAGTGTAAAGTTGAGGGACTGTAAGAAAATGTTCTGGAAAGAGGTGAAGAGAGTAAGACAGGGTGGCAGTGAAGTTAGTGGGGAGTGAAAGATAAAAATGGTAGATTATTAGTGGTGAAGGGAGAAAAAGTGAGCAGATGGAGAGAACACTTTAAGGAATTGTTGAACATAGAGAATGGAAGTATTGCCAGTATAAGTGGCTGGGGAATGGCTGGGAGAAGGAGGGAAGTAAGAAGACAGGAAGAAATCAATAGGACAGAAGTAGTGGAAACAATGAAGGAAGTCAAATTGGAGAAAGCCCCAAGAATTGATGGAGTGTGTGGTGAAATGCTGAAGCATGGGGGAGAGATAGTAGTAGAATGGATGTGGAAGATGTGCATATTGGCCTGGGAGGAAGGTAGAGTCCCGGAGGATTGGAAGTCAGGTATAATTATTCTCTTGTACAAAGGAAAAAGGGAAATAGAAGTGTATGGTAATCATAGGGGCATTTGTCTTCTTCATGTAATAGGAAAAGTATATGGTAGGATACTTATAGGGAAATAACAGAGGAATTAGTTGGAAAAGAACAGGGAGGCTTTAGGAAGAGAAGAGGTTGTGTATATCAGATATTCATTCTTAGATCTTTAGTGGAAAAGTTTCTAGAGAAGGGAAAGAAGTTGTATGCGGCCTACATGGATTTGGAAAAAGCATATGACAGGGTGGATAGACAAAGATTGTGGAAAGTATTAAGAATATATGGAGTAGATGGGAAGTTGCTGAATGCTGTGAAGAGTATGTATCATAGTGCTAAGGCTGCAGTGCGTGTGAATGGTGAACTGAGTGAATTTTTATTTTTGAAGGTTGGGTTGAAACAGGGATGTGTCATGTCTCCATGGTTGTTCAGTCTGCACATAGATAGGGTAATAAAAGAGATACAAGGTAGGGCAGTGGATGTTGGAGTGGCCCTAGTGAGAGAGGGTAGTGTTTGGAAACTCCCTGTACTGTTGTTCGCAGATGATACTGTGTTGTTAAGTGAAGACAAAGGGGAGCTGCAAGGCTTGGTGGATGAGCTTGGGAGAGTGTGTAAGAGACGGAATGTAGGGAAGGGTAAAGTGATGGTCTTTGAGCGAGGTGAAGTCAGTGAATGTACAGTGAGGTTGGATGGTGAGGAAATGGAAAAGGCGAGTACGTTTAAGTACTTGGGGAGTGCGATGAGTAAGGATGGAAGTTTGGAGAGTGAAGTGCTTGAAAGGATACAACAAGGAAGAAAGGTTGCTGGTTCCTTGAAAGCAGTGATAAAAAACAGGGAAGTGAGCATGGAAGTGATAAAGTTACTATGTGACAGTATTCTGATATCAACTCTAACGTATGGAAGTGAAGCTTGGACGTTGTTGGAAGGACACAAGTCAAGAGTGACAGCAGTGGAAATGAGTTTTTTTTTTTTTTTTTTTTTTATGTGTCCGACTCTGGGCATAGGCTTCACAGCCTGCTATCAAGGCCCAGCAGTCCTCCTACATACCATACACCTCTACATGTCACCACTTCGGCGCTAACACCCACCGTCCATATTGAATACATGCTAGGGCTGTCTCATACAGGACTGGTGTATTGGTATTAGCGGGGGTATTTTTACGACATGTCGGCGGGTCTTCTGGTAGATCAGTAAATCTTGATTTAATGAAAATCGAACCCTTAAACTGTTCCCTGCCCCAGCCGGGATTCGAACCTGGGTCCGGTGGGACTGCAGGCCACCTCTCTACCGATTGAGCCTGTGGAGTCACATGGAGAGACAGACTGACAAATGAGGAAGTGAAGGAGCGTTGTGGTGTGGATGTGGATGTGATAGGATGCGTTAGGAGGAACACACTGAGGTGTTTTGGCCATGTGGAGAGGATGGAGGGTGAGGGACTGACGAGAGAGTGTATGTGAGTGAGGTTCAGGGGGGGAGAGGGAGGGGGAGGCCTAGGATGAGATGGAGGGATGGAGTGGAGAGGTATATGAGAGAGGGGGGTGTGAGTTGGGAGAGGGGCAGTGAAATGGTGGGGGACAGGGCGACGTGGAGGCGATTTATTTGTGGCCACCCCGTACAGGGTTAAGGCGTCTGGCAATAGATATATTGATAGATAGAATATCGTGCGGAAATATCCTTGCGGCCTAATGATAGTAAGGCTATTTGTGAATGTGGATCCAGTGATAACCTTAAAAAAACAACGATTGTTAATTCTTCTTTCGTGATTGTGACATATATTTGCGGCAAATCCAGGAGATATGGGGATATTCTGCACCCCCCTATTCTTGCCCTTCCTACTAAGAGAAATCCGGGTTACAAAGGGAACTGATAATAAGTTTGTCTGTGAATCAAGACAATGGTAATAACGCGGTGGAGAATTGTGATGATTTTGCCGTTATTGAGCGTTGTCTGTGTTTGTAGGGAAGGCATGTTACGTTACCGTGGCAACGGGGACGCTCTCTCTCTCTCTCTCTCTCTCTCTCTCTCTCTCTCTCTCTCTCTCTCAGCCCATCTAATCTTTTTTCCGCCATCTCCATCCATGTAACGGATGGCCCGTATACTGTATAACGCTCCTCTTCCACTCCACCAGGTGATTTCCTACGTGTTGTGGGGACGGCTCAATTCCATTTCCCATCTACACCCACACCAGCAGAATGATCCCTCCCTGAAATACACTGGATACCATCAGCTACGCGTCTAGGGGAGAACAGTTGACGGGCTACCCTATACTTTCTCCCTTTCTTATTGAACCTACACTACTGGCTTTCACAGGGTCTACTTCCCCTCAGCTTGCCCCACCTGCCACAACCATCCCACCCCATCCCTCCCACGTCTGTTTCCCACAGCATGCCCCACCTCCCACAACAATTCCACGCCATCCCGCCCATTTCAGCTTCCCCCCAGCATACCCCACTGCCCACAATCATCCAACGCAAGCCCGCCCACTTCAGCGTCCCCCAGCATACCCCACCGCCCAGAATCATCCAACCCAAGCTCGCCCACTTCAGCTTCCTCCAGCGCGCCCCACCTCCCACAAGCATCCAACCCAAGCCCGCCCATTTCAGCTTCCCCCAGCACGCCCCACCGCCCACAAACATCGAACCCCATCCTGCCCACTTGTACGTCCCCCAGTACGACAGGAGTGACTGGAATAAATGCAAACTGATCTGAATGGATGCAACTATATTCTTTTAACCTTAACGTCCCTTGGCAGGTGTTGTAACGTATGTCAGTGGCGAAAAAAGATATTCCTACGGCTCTGCATCCTTTCCATAGCACTCCCTCGTGACTAGCATCAAATTCTAGGGTTAATCTAGTGTTATAACTCAGCATGCAAGATGGCTAAATGACAATTTTAGATCAAGTTAGAGTGAAAACAGTACGACTGTAGCCCCGGGTTCCTCTGAATGTTAACAAGGAGGACTGCAGAATAAAGCTGCACCTTTCCTGAAGTCCACCAACGTCATTTCAGAGAAGACGACTGGACCTACTGTAAATGGACCTAAATGGACCAACTGTAAATGGATCTAACTGGACATGATTGGGCCTAACTGAACCAAAATGGACGTAACTGGGCCTGAATGGATTTATGTCTATCTATCTATCTATATACAGTATATATATATATATATATATATATATATATATATATATATATATATATATATATATATATATATATATTATATACACACACACACATAGGCCTGAATGGACCTAACTGGACCTGCTGTAAATGGACCTGAATGGACCTACATATATATATATATATATATATATATATATATATATATATATATATGAGAGAGAGAGAGAGAGAGAGAGAGAGAGAGAGAGAGAGAGAGAGAGAGCGGTACTGTTTCGCGTATCTCTGCACTGAGTGACAAGCCAAGTGATTTCCTGTACACCTGGAAATCATTTAATACGGTAGGTGGTAATTCTATAACCAACATGTGTTCCCTGTGTGTCAGCAGTTGGGTTGGCGGAGGGTTAGTGCCCCTGCCCAGAAAACAACCACTTAAAAATACAAATAAGAAGCCTCAGATCATGACAGACCAGTAGGTGGCGACTAAAGACCATACAAGGGACAAGGTACAGATTGCAACATGGAATGTAACGGGTGCGAATCAGCAGGTGAAAGAGAGAGATTGTCCAGGTGCTTGAGGATGCAAAAGTGGGCTTACGAGTATGTGGATTAACTGAGACGAAATGAGGTGAGAGTCTGAGAGAGTGGGAGCATGGATGGAGTATATGCGAAGGAGTAGGTGAGAACGAGAGGGAAAGAGAGGGTGCATGTATTGTTGTGTGTAAAAGATGGAAGGAGAATGTAAGAGAGAATGAATCAGTTGGTTAAAGGATTGTGTGGGTATGATTAAAAGTGGAAATGCAAACGTGGATGATTGTGTGTGTGTGTGTGTGTGTGTGTAATTCACCGGGCCGGTCAGGATCACTTGATGGTCGTGATCGTCAGCATTTTACCCTCCCGGAAGGGAGCTGAGAGCTCATATAGTCCGATCTAAGGGCAAGGCTGTGACCTTCACACACCCATACACCCGTCCCCTTGCTCAAGGGGGACAGTAACCACCCACTTCGTCAGTGAAACTTTTCGCAACCTGAGCGAGGCGCGAACTTCCGTCTACCAGAGGGCAAGCGAGAACGTTACCACTGCACAGTGTGTGTGTGTGTGTGTGTGTGTGTGTGTGTATGCACCAATGCAATATCGTGCAAGCAGAGTGAAAGAAGAGTTCTGGGCAATTGTGGAAGCGTGCATGGAAAAGTTTGAGAGAAGTGAGAGTGTTTTTGATTGGTGATATGAATGGAAAAGCAGGGAGTGTGAAGGTGGATGGAGTAGTTGGTGAGTGGGGTGTGACTTCTAAAGTGGATGAGAATGACAGTGCTCTAGCGGACGTTTATGTGAGGAGGGGGTAGGTAATAGCCAATACCCTCTTTAGGCACAAAATGATCCACAGGTATACGTGACAAGTGATGAGAAGGGTGGGTGGTGAACTGAATGAACGGAAGGCAATGATTGCTCATGTGTGGGTGGATGACAGAATGAGATGGTATGCAATGGATGCAAGAACATATAAAGGTTGGGAGAGTGGACTTTCCGACCACCACTTGGTGGTGGTGGAAGTTAAGGTTCAACTGCAATAAGGATATAAAAAGAGGGAAGGATAGGAGGAAGTAGTCCATACAAGGAGGGCAGAAAGGTTTCATGAGGATGGAAATGAGGCAGAATATAATGAAGTGGAGGAGCTATTGGATAAATTTGATTTGGAGCAGATGGGGGACGTAGGTGTAATATATATATATATATATATATATATATATATATATATATATATATATATATCCCATTGGAACCCAGTGTCCGCAATATTGGACAGAACTGGGAATTTTCAAACTTTAATAAAGTAGGGGACCCCCGGGTAGGGACCTATGAGCTACCCGACTATGAGCCAATAGACAGAGGGCGGTAAGCTTAGGACCCTCCCGGAGCAGTTCCTCGCCCAGCAACTCTGGGATAGAATGGGATATATATATATATATATATATATATATATATATATATATATATATATATACACACACACACAAAGGACACGATATGGATGGTGACTTGGAATGTAATGGGTGCAAATGATGAGGTGAAAGAAAGAGAGACTGTCCAGGTGCTTGAGGATGCAAAAGTGGATGTATGTGACTTAACGGAAACTAAATGGTGAGGTGAGAGTGTGAGAGAATGGGAGCATGGATTGGATATATGCGCAGGAGTAGATTAGAATGAGAGGGCAAAAGAAGGAGTGTGTATTGTTGTGAGTAACAGATGGAAGGAGAATACAAGAGAAGATCAGTTAGCTCGAGGATTGTGTGGGTAAGATTGAAAGTTGGACTACAAATGTGGGTGACTGTGTGCGTGTATGTGCCAATGCAATATCGTGCAAGCAGAATGAGAGAAGAGTTCTGGACAAATGTGGAAGTGTGCATGGAAAAGTTTAAAAGGAATGAGAGAGTGTTTTTGATTGGAGATATGAATGGAAAAATAGGGAATGGGAAGGTGGAAGGAGTAGTTGGTGAGTGGGGTGCACCTGCAGAGATGGATGACAAAGGCAGTGCTTTAGGGGACATTTGTGCCGGGACGGGGGTTGCTGATAGCTAAATACCCACTTCAGGCACAAAATGATCCACAGGTATACGTGGCGATTGATGAGAAGGGTGTGTGGTGAACTGAATGAACGGAAGACAATGATTGAATGTGTGTAAGGATAAGAAGGTGTGTAATGGATGCAAGAGTATATAGAGGTTGGTGGAGTGGACTTTCGGATCACCACTTGGTGGTGGTCAGAATTAAAGTCCAAATAAAATGGAAAAATAGACGAAGACAAGGACAGGAGGAAATAGTACATACAAAGAGGGTGGAAAAGTTACAAGAGGATGGAAAAAAGGCAGAATATAAGAGGGAAGTAGAGGAGCCACTGGGTAAATATAGATTGGAGAAGATGGGGGACGTGGAAGGTGTGTGCAAGATATTTGCAAAAGAAATCTGTGCAGCATGTGAGGTAGTGCATGGGGTGAAGAGAAGACGAAAGGGGGTGCAGGGAACAGCATGATGGACTAAAGAGATGAGAGAGCTGTGGCACAAAAGAAGAAAGCATATAGTGAGTGGATGAGAAACCGGGGCTTGGAGGAGGTTGAGAGACGGAAGAGAGAGTTATATTTAGAGAGGAAGAGAGAGGTGAAAAGATTAGTAAAAGAGAGTAAGAGGAGAGTGGATGAGGAGTTTGGAAGGAACTTGAGTGTAAAGTGGAGGGAATTTAAGAAAATGTTCTGAAAAGAAGTAAAAAAAGTTAGACCAGGTGCCAAAGAAGTTAGCTGGGGAGTGAAAGATGAAAATGGTATATTACCAGTGGAGAAGGGAGAAAAAGTGAGCAGATGGAGAAAACACTTTAACCTGTTAACTGCGCATGGCGGTTTTTTGGAGGTGTCTGTGGTACACAGACAAGGTTACGGGAGACTCAAGGAATAGCCTGGATTCCATTTTCTCCCCTAGGCCTTGGTAGCTGGTTACACATCTTTCTGCCTCACACACCGGAGGGCATCAGGCTGCCCTCTTTACACAACACACACATCCACATTATATTACATTACCTTAAACCAGCTATCCTCTCCAAAAAACACCGATCTTGTCATTACATATCATACCCATTTCACAACACATCCCCGTTCTTCCCCCCATAAAAAGAACCATGTCTGCTGCTATACTGGGAATCAGTGCGGTGGTTTCTCGAGTGACCACCACCGGCAGGGCTGGGTTGTTTGCACAGGGCCCTCCCGGTCGTCATCAAGCGACTGTGCCACCTCCAGTGTTGCGACGCCCTAAATCTGCTCGTCAGTGCAATAAAACTATCTTTTACAATATTAGGGGACTTCACTCGAACATCAACTCTTCAAAATTTCCTCCAGTTTGAATCCCCTGATCTGCTATTTCTGACAGACACACAAGTAAGCTCCACCTCTGATTTAGCTAGATTTAATTTTCCTGGTTTTATCTTGATTCAAAATTTCAGACCCAAAGGAGGCGTTTGTTGCCTTGCTAAATCAGAAATTGCCCTGGAGGAGATTACTAAATATAATTGTTCTTTTTTCGACTATTCCATATACAAATTAAATTCTTTTGGTAAAATTAAGTATTTCTGTTGTGTTTATCGTTCCCCTAATGCCTCTTCAGAGCCGAGTTTATTTGACTCTGTCTTCACAACTAAGTGTCCTCAACATTAATACTGCATCAGAAATTACTATTCTGGGTGATTTTAATGTCCATAATGTCGAATGACTCACTTATTCACTCAAAACTGATGACTCTGGTCTTGAATGTGAGCTATTTGCAGACTCATTTAATCCCACCCAGTTAGTCAGCCAACCCACCTGTGTACCAGACAACCCCTATCAAAATCCCCACCTATTGGACTTGTTTCTAACAACCAATTCAGATAATTATAATGTCGAAGTGAAGTTCCCCCTTGGATCCTCGGATCACTGTCTGATCCAAGCCATGAGTTTTACACCTACCTCACCCTCCTGCTCTGAACCTGTCGTGATGACTAAATGGCACTACGACAGGGCAGACTGGGAGGGACTTCAAAATTTTCTCCTGGATATTCCTTGGACCTCCTTTTTCTCCCATGATGCAAATTCCACATTGGGCCACATACAGGAATTCATTAAAGTCGGCATGGAAACATTCATTCCCCGTCATAGTTACAGAAAAAGATGTAATTCTCCTAAATGATTTGACCACAATTGTGCTAGAGTAACAGAACATAAAACAATAGTGTATAACACTTATACAAGGACCAAAACCAAAGAAGCCTTTAACTATTATAAAAATATCAGAAACCATGCCAAAACTATTATCAATCTTTCTAAATCAAACTTTCTACATAGACAAGCTAACAAACTACTAAACAATCCAAATGATAACAAAATATTCTGGTCATCCTTTAATTCATTCAAAACTAACTTTACTACCACCTCTTCCATTCACCGTTATAGTCCCCCAATGGAAATCTAGTAAGTGACCCACGCGGAAAAGCCAAACTTCTTGTTGACATTTTTTCAACAAACTCAACCCTAAATTCAGAAAATCATAATATTCCTGTACTTGATTTTGAATCCCCTCAAATACCTCCTTTCATGATTCACACCAGACACGTACAAGCCGTATTACAGAATCTATCAGCAGACAAAGCCACTGGTCCAGATGAAATTCCTTCAATAGTACTTAATAATTGCTCCTCAGTGTTGGCTCCTATATTAGCAAAATTTTTCCGCTTATGCATCCGTACCTCAATTTTTCCAGCCTCTTGGAAAGAAGCAAATATCCATCCTATTCCTAAAAAGGGGGCAACTTCTGATTCATCAAACTATAGACCAATTGCAATAACGTCCATTCTTAGCAAAGTTTTTGAGACGCTAATTAACAAACACATAATCAAGCATCTAGAAATCAATAAATTAATCAATGATCAGCAGTATGGGTTTAGACAAGAACGTTCAACTGTAGACATTCTTTGCCTTCCTACCCATCAGATTAACAAAAAAATAGACCAACACGGTGAAACACACACAATAGCACTAGATATATCAAAAGCATTTGACAGAGTATGGCACCGGGCCTTATTGTCTAAGATGTCAGACTATGGTCTTGCATCACTGGTTCCTCTAATTTCTTCTTACCTTCATAATAGAAAAATACGGGTCATGGTAGATGGTATTTATTCTCAGTTTCATTCCATAAATGCTGGCGTACCTCAGGGATCAGTTTTGGCGCCAGCCCTCTTTCTCATTCATATAAATGACCTCCTATCTGTCACTCACAACACAATACACTCTTATGCTGATGACTTGACCCTTCATAGTTCTTTCACATTTAGTACCTCCTTTACACAATTTGATATTATAAATTCCCAAATAAACACAGCAGTTTCTCTGAACCAGGACCTTCCTAAAATTAATCAGTGGGGACAAAAAAATCTGGTCTCATTTAATGCTCAGAAAACTAAATACATTAATTTCTCCAATAGAAAGAATCCCTCAGACTCTCACATAATTTTAAATGATGCCAGTGTTCCCATATTCACTACAATTGATATCCTAGGTGTTACTCTAAACCCCAACCTAAGCTGGACAGCTTATGTTAAATCCCTTGCTAAAAATGCTTCTAAAAAACTGGGACTTATGTACAGAGTTCGTGAGTTCTTCACTGACGAGCAGATGGCCACAATATACAAAAGTCATGTTCGTTCTCAGATCGAATACTGTTCACCACTGTGGAGTGGATGTGAAGCGGTTGCATTGAGGCAGTTGGACAAAATTCAAAATGAAGCCTTTAGATCAATCAATAATCCTGCCATAATGCAGGACCTTCCTCCGTTATCAGTACGTAGAGATGTTGCTTCTTTAGCACTATTTTATCGATATTTTTACCGTAAGTGCTCTAATGAACTGGCTTCATTTGTGCCTCCCCTTCCCATTTTCTCCCGAAATACTCGGGCAGCTGGGAGCGCCCATGAACTCACACTCTCTCCCCCACAATGCAGAACCTCTGCTTATCAAAATTCATTTATCCCCAGAACTACTACTCTCTGGAATTCACTTCCTGGGAGTTGCTTCCTACATACATTTAATCCCCTCAATTTTAAATGCAATTGTTATAAGTATTTTATGAATGGAGGATGCCTTTAGGCACATGGACTTATTTTTTTTCTTTGTTTTTCCTTCATTCATTATAAAAAAAAAAAAAATCTCAAAGGCCAAATTTTGTCTTAGGAATTGAGAGGATACATGCCAAAGTATATAGTAACGAAATATTAGCTCAATATTTACCTTGGTAAAGCCATGGATGAACATCGAAGTGTCCGATTCCCTATTGGAATGTATGGTTTTCGTTTTCTTTTTCGGTTTCGGTTTCGGTTTCGGTTTTGAAGGCTCAAACATGTTTGCATGGGTCGGCCTTGGTCACCATGGCATTATATTCAAAATTCACCTGCGCAGCCAGGGCTGTATTGAGCAGTCGCACTTGGAACAGCCCAGGCTGTATAGAGCAGCTAATGGGTTAAGTAACTGTTCAACATAGAGAATGGCTGGGAGAAAGAGAGATGTGAGGAGAGAGGAAGAAATCAGTAGAATGTAAGTTGTGGAAGCAATGAAGAAAGTTAAAATGGGGTAAGCCCACAGAACTGATAGAGTGTGTGGTGAAATGCTGAAACATGGTGGACAGATAGAAGCAGAATGGATGTGAAAGGTGTGCAGATTAGCCTGGGAGGAAGATAGTGTCCCGGAGGATTTGAAGTCAAGTATAATTATTCCCCTGTACAAAGGAAAAGGGACAAAAGAAGTGTGTGGTAATCATAGGGGCATTTGTCTTCTTAGTGAAAAAGGAAAAGTAGGATACTTATTGACAGAGTTAGGGAAATAACAGAGGAATTACTTGGAGGAGAACAGGGAGGTTTTAGGAAAGGAAGAGGTTGTGTAGATCAGATATTCATTCTTAGATCTTTAGTGGAAAAGTGTCTAGAGAAGGGAGAGAAGTTGTATGCAGCCTTCATGGGTTTGGAGAAAGCATATGACAGGGTGGATAGACAAGGATTGTGGAAAGTATTAAGAATATATGGAGTAGATGGGAAGATGTTAAAGGCCGTGAAGAGTATATTTGAGGGTGCCAAGGCTGCAGTGCGTGTGGATAGTGAACTGAGTGAATTTCATTATTGAAGGTTGGATGTCTCCATGGTTGTTCAATCTGTATATGGATGGGGTTACAAGAGAGATACAAGGTAGGGCAGTGGATGTTGGAGCGGCCCTAGTGAGAGAGGGCAGTGTTTGGAAACTACCTGTACTGTTGTTCGCAGATGATACGGTATTGTTAAGTGAAGACGAAGGAAGGCTGCCAGGCTTGGTGAATGAGTTTGGGAGAGTGTGTAGGAAACGAAATCTAAACGTGAATGTAGGGAAGAGTAAGGTTATGGTTTTCGAGAGAAATGAAGTCAGTGAATGTACAGTGAGGTTGGATGAAGAGGAAATGGAAAATGTGAGTGTAGTTAAGTACTTGGGTAGTGTGATGAGTAAGTATGGGAGTTTAGCGGGTGAAGTGCTTGAAAAGGTGCAACAGGGAAGAAGGTTGCTGGTTCCTTGAAAGCAGTGATAAGAAACAGGGAAGTGAGCATGGAAGTAAAAAAGCAACTGCATGACAGTATTGTGATACTAACTCTATCGTATGGAAGTGAATCTTGAACCTTGTTGGAGGGACAGAAGTCAAGAGTGAGAGCAGTGGAAATGAGTTATTTTATAAACTTTTTACAACCTTTTGTTTCCTGTATCTCAAGTCGATGAACTTTTACTTAAAAATAAAGAAAAAAAAGCCGTCATTCCTCCCGGTTAAAAAAAAAAAAAAAAAAAGGTCACCCCGAAATAAAAAGTTCGATTTTTGCAAGTATATATTTACATGTACAATAATTAAAAAATAAAGAGCTTATACAAATGCATTAATTCTTAATATCACTGTTTACTACCTAGAATAAATCTAAGTTGCAGTTTGGCTTTGTTTCTGCAGGCAGCATATTGTTTGTATCACTTTGATCGCATGTTCTGAACATTGATTACTTCTTGGTATCTTGAGTAAGGATGGCTCATGCTTTCAGTGATTCTGCCATGAGTTTATGTTTTTTTGTAAGGTTTCAATATTTCTGACAAGTTCTTGAAGTCATTTTCATTGTACACCTGATTATTAAATCAGCATTCTGCCCATTCGTACGAAATGAATCTGCATATCTTCTCCAATGTCTTCCTTGTTGTAGGTACAAGAATGAATGCAAGGAGAGCGAGAATTGCTCTTGAATTCCACCTCGCATTACTGATATTTGGAATTTTGTGAAAGTTAATCAAGAGAGAATGCCCTTTTTCTTCAAAGAATCTAAACACTCGTGTTAAATGGTACAAAAACTTCATGTCATATCTCCATCCTGACTCACTGAGGATCTCTTCTGTTCCATTGAGAAACTGTGATTCTAGTTTTCATAATTCTTTATTAGATGAGTAGACTATAGCACCAGTAGAGCAAGGCAGTACTCCCAAGGTGGATGGAAAGCTGATGAGAGAGAGAGCTGGAGCTCCCGTTTCATCAGCCCTCAGGACTAGTTCCTGACCATCCCCCTTTGCTGAAACTTTTCAGTGTCTCAATAACACAGAGAGCAGGCCAACATGCTCTCCGAAACAAGTTTCTCTAACTGTCAACACCAAACTATATGCACAGTACACACTACATTTCCTTTTCAAAATTAAAAAAGAAAGATGGCACAAGTAAATTTTGCCTCGGAGTCCCCGGGGGGGGGGGGGAATATAAATTCCCCCACCATCCGTTCCTCTCCTGGTGACGACTCAGAGAGATGCCTAGAACCACTACCTGACTCACTTCTTCATTTCTGATACATTCGCGGCCTTTCCTCTAACTTTCTCTCTGTCGAACATCACCTCTCCTCCTCTAAACCTCACTTTCCCTTCCTGTCTGAGGCAACTGACTGCAAACCCTTTTCTGTTTCCTCCTACTTTGTACTCATTTCAAAGCCAAAGGTGACTGTTTTGTATATGTACGCAACGATTTATCATGCTCTCTTGTTCCTGAACTTGATTCTTATGAATTCTCTACCCTCTAGCTTCGTCTTTCTTGTCATTCTCTGACTAAACATATCTGCGCTGTTTACTTAGACTATCTCCAAATTCTCCTGACTATGAAAAATTCTTTGACTATCTTACTTCTACGATGGAACACATTCTATCCATTTCTCCTTTCTCTGAAATCTCCATTCTAGGAAATTTTAATTGTTAAGAAGCGAGATATGCCAGTTAGGTGCTCGAGAAGTTTCTCGGCCAATTTGCCTGCTGTTTGTGAACGTAGTTATTTCGTAAGTTATGCATTAACTTTTGTGCTCTTTTTCTTTAAAATGTTTTATTAAGTGACTGCATGTTAAATTAAGTAATTTAAGTTCGTATGGTAAATGATTTAGAGTGTTATGTAATGTAAGACAGCTTTGGCATGTTTTGGTTGTCTCTGAATTGGCAACTGTTGCCCGTTGAGAGTATACTCGAAATTACTAGAATAATGCTAGTTTATATAAGATGGGGTAGAGACTATTTCAAGTTTAGTCGGGTGTCAGGTCAGTTTGAGTGATGTGCACTGCAGTGTCAGTGAATATTGTATATTTTTGGTACTTGTGAAAACAGTGGCAAACAGTGACGGGTTACTGAAGTTTGAATATCACTGGATGTTGAGAAAACAGTGGTGTCAATCATTAAGTGTAATAACTTTGAAGTGTTGTTAAGCATTAAGTGTAAAATAGCAATTAGTAAAGTGTGTATAGCTCCAGTGCTTGTGAGAACAGTGAAGTTGGAAAGAATTAAGTGGAATTATTTGGAAAATAAAGGTGGTGAACTTTAAGGAGCCAGTGTTTACTTTCGCCTCAGCTTATCTTGTGTACTGTACACCT
The DNA here is from genome assembly GCF_032717465.1 of Coenobita brevimanus. NCBI lineage: Eukaryota > Metazoa > Arthropoda > Malacostraca > Decapoda > Coenobitidae > Coenobita > Coenobita brevimanus. Next base: position 21,189,397 of record NC_136972.1, read on the forward strand.
AAAGGCTGACCATAAGAAGAACAACTCACTGGGCAACGGCCTTCCTATAGTGAACTACTGCTGTTGGAACCTGTGGCAGTGTGGGGAGTGGGACGTGCCATGTGTCAGGAGTGTGGGATTATTATTTCAGGACTGCAGTGAGTCTAACCTTTGACATGGAAGCAGAAGGTGTGAAGACAAGATCTCGAGCTGGGCAGGAGGACGAGGTGCCATCGGCGGCAGTTATGGAGCTATTACAAGCAGAAAGTCGACAACTCCAAGAACTGTTACAGGCCCAAAGTGAAGAAAAGAAAGAGCTCAGGAACAAAACTGAAGAACAAATACAGGCACTGAATGAAGCACAGAAAGAACTCAAAGAATTATTACAGGCACGAAGTGTACAATTGAAGCCACAGAATGAACAACTAGAGACAGAAAGTGAAGAACAAAAAGAACGATATGAACAACTTCAAGAGGCATCAGAGGAGCAACGGAGGGAACTACAGTTGAGGATGCACGGACACCCAGTTGCATTCATGGGGGAAATCAAGGAAGAACAGGAACAGCTTAAGGAGGAAGTAGATGCCAAGCTCGAGCAGCAGAAGTATGAGGTAAGCAATAATGTGACAGAGTGTAAACAGCATGTAGACGAACAGTTGAAGGCAGTTAGTGAGGAAATAGTGACGGAGTGCAAACAGCATGCAGACAACCAGCTAAAGATTAGTGAGGGCATTGTGACAGAGTGCAGACAGCATGTAGATAGCCAGTTGAAGCATGTAGTCGATCATAAGAAGATAATTAGTGAGAATATGGAGGCTGTAGAGAAATATTGCATTGCTGAGCCTCAGGTTAGTTTACAGAGAGCATATGAAAGGAGTGGACAGTGTATGGTGAATCTTCTAAGATCTCGGGCATCTGAAGATGGCATTGCAGAGTTGAATAATCAGAATGTTGGAGGTTCAAGTCCGGGATATAATTATAATCCCTCAGTTTTTAGGTCCCAAACGAATGAAGTGCATGGCTATAATGGGGGTCCAGTTAAAAAGAAACCTCAGGAATATGATGGTAGAATATCTTGGGAAGCTTACCGTGCACAGTTTGAGTTACTTGCGGATCAGAATGGTTGGGATGATAAGAAGAGGGCTGCAGAAGAACTACCACTAAAGAAATGCAGGAGAGCCTTGATGAATAGTGTGCGAGAAGACAGAGGAACAGACAGCAAGGAGTGTGGTAGGAATGGGAATCATAGGAAGAAATGCAGCTGTACTAAAGTGACAGGGCCAGTGTCAGATGAAGACCGGTAGAGGATGCAGATGGAGGAGGCAGATTTTAAACCAGTGCTAGAGTGGCTGCAGTGGAATACAGTGAGACCATCGTGGGAAGAAGTTTCCAGGTTAACCCCTGCGACCAAGAGCTACTGGAGTCACTGGGACGTTCTTCATTTGAACAATGGACTACTGAAACGTCAGTGGGAGACACCCGATGGCCTCAGCAAGTATTGACAACTGGTGATTCCAAAGAAGATGACGTCAGAGATCTTGGACGAGTCCCATAACAAGATCACTAGTGGGCACCTAGGAGTGAAGAAAGCTCTAAGCCGGCTGCAACAGAGATTCTACTGGATTGGCATGCATCAGGATGTTGAAGAGTGGTGTCGGGCCTGTGATGTGTGCTGAGCCAAGAAGGGACCAAAGAAACGTGGTTGCACCAGTCTTCAGCTGTACCAAGTGGGTGCACTGATGGAAAGAGTTGCAGTGGACATTGCTGGACCTTTGCCACTCACTGAGAGAGGAAACCGGTATATATGTGTCGCCATGGACTACTTCACAAAGTGGCCAGAAGCCTATGTCATCCCCGATCAAGAGGCTGCGACTGTTGCTCAGGTGTTGGTTGATCAGTTTTTCTGTTGTTTTGGGATGTCACAAGAGTTACATTCAGACCAGGGTAGAAACTTCGAGTCTGCTGTGTTCCGTGAGTGCTGCAAGTTATTGGAGATTAAGAAGACCAGGATGACTCCCCTAAGGCCACAGTCAGATGGGATGGTGAAGAAATTCAACTGGACCCTGGAACAAGAACTGGCAAAATACTGTGTTGATGGACAAACGGAATGAGACCAGAGATTACCTGCGTTGCTGATGGCATATCGGTCTGCATCCCATGAGTCTACCGGCTACACTTCTGGAAAACTGATGTTGGGCCACGAGTTACGTTTACCCGTTGACTTGTTAATGGGGAGACCACCTGGTGAAGAGCTACCTACAGACACCACCAGCTATGCGAAGCACCTTCAGGAAAGGCTGGTTGAGGTACATCATCAAGTGCAAGGAGCCCTCGAGTTTTCAGGAGAGGTGATGAAGTGCAAGTATGATGCCAAGGCAAGTGAAGTGAGCTTTAAGGATGGTGACCAATTCTGGTTATTAAATCCTCAGCGTAAGAAGGGACAGTCACAGAAGCTGCAAAACCCATGGGATGGGCCTTACACTGTGTTGGACCGCATATCAGACGTAACATATCGGATTCGGGGAGGCAGGAAGTCTCGCCCAAAGCTGGCTGAATCGTCTGTGGCAGTACCATGGGCCAGGACAGTACAGCTGGGACGTCCCCGAGGAATTGTGCTCACCTGCAGCCGAGGATGTTCAGGAGGACCAAGGAGATGAAGTGCAAGAGAATGGTAACAGTTCCTCAAGAGAAGAAGCGAATCAAGAAGAGGACAAAGACATTCCTGGAGGAGTGGACTGTGTGGAGGAGCAAGGAAGTCGTCGGATGCGGCACAGAAGAAGACCTGATAAGTTGGAGGATTATTCTGTGTATAGTTAAATGTTCCATTAAAACTAAGGTTTATGTCCCTATATACTGTGTAGTTTTGTTGGGACGACAACGAACTAGGGTGGGGGTAGTGTTAAGAAGCGAGATTTGCCAGTTAGGTGCTTGAGAAGTTTCTCGGCGTTTCGTGTACAGTAGTTCCGGTTTCGGATACGAGTCAGAGTTGCCAATTTGCCTGCTGTTTGTGAATGTAGTTATTTCGTAAGTTATGCATTAACTTTTGTGCTCTTTTTCTCTATAATGTTTTATTTAAGTGATTGCTTGTTAAATTAAGTAATTTAAGTTCGTATGGTAAATGATTTAGTGTGTTATGTAACATAAGACAGCTTTGGCATGTTCTTGGTTGTCTCTGAATTGGCAGCTGTTGCCCGTCGAGAGTATACTCGAAATTACTAGAATAATGCTAGTTTATATAAAATGGGGTAGAGACTATTTCAAGTTTAGTCGGGTGTCAGGTCAGTTTGAGTGAAGTGCAGTGCAGTGTCAGTGAAGATTGTATATTTTCGGTACTTGTGAAAACAGTGGCGGGTTGTTGAAGTTTGTATATCATTGGAAGTTGAGAAAACAGCGAAGTGTCAAGCATTAAGTGTAATAATTTTGAAGTGTTGTTAAGCATTAAGTGTAACAGAAGTTAGTAAAGTGTGTATAGCTCCAGTGCTTGTGAGAACAGTGAAGTTGGAAAGAATTAAGTGGAATTATTTGGAAAATAAAGACAGTGAATTTAAGGAGCCAGTGTTTATTTTCGTCTAAGATGATCTTGTGTACTGTACACCTAAAGGCTGACCATAGGAAGAACAACTCACTGGGCAACGTCCTTCCTATACTGAACTACTGCTGTTGGAGCCTCTGGCAGTGTGGGGACTGGGACATAACACATGGTTCACCACCACCTATGGCTCTCCTCTCCTTTCACTGAACCACCTTGTGAACATGCCTACATCTTTTCTATCCTTAATAACCTAGAGCAACTTGTACAGCACCCTATCCGTATCCCTGACCGCGTTGGAGAGAGCTTCAGCATACTTGACTCTTTCTTACAACTAATCCTTCTGCTTACAGTTAATCTTTCCTCACCATTAGGCTCCTCCAATCACAACCTAATTACCTTGACCAATCCTATTACTCCGGAAAGGCCTATGGACCCTCCAAAGAAACGTCGACTGTGGCACTTTGGAGCTGCAGATTGGGAGGCCCTCAGACAGTACTTCTTTGACTTTCCCTGGAATGATTATTGCTTCCATGGCCGGGAGCCATCTGAGTGTCCATTCCGCATTACTGAGGCTATTCTCTCGGACATGGAAGCATACATTGCCTCCTCATATCCTTTGACTAATGCAAGAAAGCCTTGGTTTAATCATGCTTGTTCTAATACTGTCCGCAACAAGGAGAGGGCCTATAAAAGGTACCAGAGCCAACCCACCCCTGAATCACATCTTGCTTCTGCTTCTGCCCGGAATCGTGCTAAGTCTGGTCTTCACTCTGTAAAAATAATTTCATCCGTACAAAATGCTCTCAACTCTCCAACTCGAATTCTTCCCGCTCCTTCTGGCACCTTCCCCAAAACATTCCTAACAACTTTACCTTATCATCCATCCCACCTCTTTTCTATTCTGGTGGCTCTGTAGCTATTTCTTTTACTGATAAAGCAGATCTCTTCGCTCAGACTTGCTCCTCCAATTTCACCTGAGACGATTCCGGTGCTGTTCCTCCATCACTTCCCCTCCTCTGACTGACTCATGGGTGACATTAAAATTTCTTCAGCTGATGTATTTTGTGCTATGACTGGCCTTAATACTAACAAGCCACATGGGCCTGATGGAGTCCTCCCTGTTGTCCTCAAGAACTTTGCTTCTGTGCTTACACCCTGCCTAGGTAAACTCTTTTGCCTTTGTCTGTCAACTTGTATCTTTCTTTCTTGCTGGAAGTTTGCTCTCATTCAGCCAGTCCCAAAGAAGGGTGACCATTCCCAACCCTCTAACTATCGTCCAGTTGCTTTAACATCCTGTCTCAAAAGTTTTCGAGTCTATTCTTAACAGAAATATTCTAAAGCATCCCTCCTTTCACAACCTTATTTCTGATCGTCAGTATGGGTTCCGTCAGGGACGCTCCACTGGCGATCTTCTCATCTACCTTTCAGACTCCTGGTCATCCTTCTTTCGGAACTTTGGTGAAAACTATGCCATTGCACTTGACATCACAAAGGCTTTCAATCGAGCCTGGCATAAATCTTTAATAATAACTGCCCTCTTATGATTTCTATCCTTCTATCTGTGCCTTCATCTATAGCTTCCCTTCTGGTTGTTGTATAGCCGCTGTTGTAGACGGCCATCGTTTTTCTCCTAGATCTATCAACAGTGGTGTTCCTCAGGGCTCTGTCCTATCACCAACTCTATTCCTTTTATTCATGAATGACCTTCTAAGCTGTACATCTAACCCTATCCACTCGCATGTTGATGACTCCATCCTTCATCTTTCCATTCAGATTCCACAACGTTCATCTCAGCAGTTACTTCAACAAACAAGGGATGAGGCTATGCCAAACCTAGTGTCTGACTTGGCTTGTATCTCTCTGACGGGGGTAAAAATAATCTTGTTTTTAATGCATCAAAAACTCAGTTTTTACACCTATCAACCCGACACAATCGTTCACAGGAGTACACACTAATGTTTAATAATATCCAGGTCAATCCTTCATCATCCTTGGACATGCTTGGGGTTTCATTCACTCGGGACTTATCTTGGAAAGATCATATTGCATCTCTAGTAAAATCTGCTTCCAAGAGATTAGGTGTGTTAAGCCGACTCCATACCTTCTTTACCCCTGCATCCTGTGTAGAGTACAACTCTCATGTGTGGGAAGGCTCCCCACATACAGCTCTTCTCAATAGGGTGGAGTCAAAGGCTTTTTGTCTCATTAACTCTCCTCCTCTTACTGGCTCCCTTCAACTTCTGTCTTTTTGCCGCACAGTTGCCTCTTTATCTCTTTTCTATCGCTGCTCCTCTGAACTGTCTGCTTGCATCCTTCCACCTCTACGACGGGCACGTAGCACCCGTCTAGCAACAAACTTTCATCACTTTTCTGTCCAACTCTCTAATGCAAGAGTTTACCGTTACTCCCAGTCCTTCATTTATGCATCAGGTCAACCCTTGAACTGTCTCCCTCTGTCTGTATTTCCAACTTCCTATGATATCCAGTCTTTCAATCGCAGAGTGTACAGGCATCTCAAAATGAACGGATCTTGAATTTGGCTCTTTTGTATTGTTTTTGTTTTTTTCACAGAAGGAATGATGTGTGGGTCCCTGGCCTTTGGTTCCTTCTTTCTTGCATAAAAAAAAAAGAAAGTTGAGATACAAATGGATATTCGATTTTTGGAGAGTTGGTGTTAGCACCAAGTTCTTCGTCCATCACCAAACGAAGAATCCTGTCCAGAATGTGATGCTGACAATCGATAAATTGTGGTTTGTTGAATCTCTTATCCGAGAACATTTGTTGTAATCTGACAACAACTCCACCCTTTTTCCCAGTGTTCATGCTAGTTGTATCAGCAATAATCATTTTTATTGCATGCCATAAGGTGTATTCATCAGTAACTTTGCAATTCCTTCAGCAATAGTTTCAGCCTTGCCATTTTCCAAATGCAATGCATCCAATTTTATTTCAGATCTTTCATTTTTAACTCACCACGTCCCGACAGATTTTTCACCAATGACCTCCCTCCCAATCCTGGCAGTTTTTTTTTTTTTTTTTTTTTTTGGCTAAAACCTCCGCTTTTCATGAGAAACATTGAAGATTCATAAAGTGCTCACCTGAGCTCAGAAGTGCCCTGTACAGGTGACCCTCCCCTCACCTGGTACCATCTTTTCTGGAGCCCCACTCCAGAGAAGATGTTTTCTATGGGAGGGGTAAGTATTCCAAACCACTGAGAATAGGTAGATGTTTATTTATTTGGTACTAATGTATATGTAGTACAAAAGTATATTGGTTTTCACACAGTAATATAGGCGATATCAAGCTTTACTGATCTACCAGAAGACCCGCCGACATGTCGTAAAAATACCCCCGCTAATACCAATACACCAGTCCTGTATGAGACAGCCCTAGCATGTATTCAATATGGACGGTGGGTGTTAGCGCCGAAGTGGTGACATGAAGAGGTGTATGGTATGTAGGAGGACTACTGGGCCTTGATAGCAGGCTGTGAAGCCTATGCCCAGAGTCGAACACATAAAAAAAAAATAAAATAAAATAAGGGTTGTTTTCACTCACCAAACGCATCAGCATACCGCACCTTCCTTGGAGACGTTATCTCCTCATCACTTCTGATCGTTTCTTCCTCTGGCGCCACGTAAAATATGGCCTCCACATCGGGAATAACTTTCGCCTTGAATTTCGTCATCGGAGGAGAGACTGTGGTGTGACATGTCTTTACTGGCCAGGTCACTGCTAACAGTGAGTTGCCAAAAGGATGGCATGCAGGAGGTGGGGGGGGGGGTCACGCGGGGCCAGGCAGTGTTGCCACCTGGCGGCAGGTAGAAGAAGGTCTCGCACATATGCCTACGAAAAATCACCCGCGAAACTTGAAAATGCAAATGACAGAATTCTCAGTGGCAAAACGTGTAAACACATCGTTGGGACTGAGCATGACAAAATGGTGCAAAGTGTATCTACGTTAACGGGATGCGGCGGGTTAAGTAGAGCTAATTGGTAATAATTTTCATCAATCTGCTTTCCATCGAAATGTAAAGACCATGTTTCCAACTGTTACTTTTCAATTATTTCCTCCTTCAGTGTAGCAGCCTCCTTGTATACTGACTTACAAATTGCTGCTTGACTTTGAGCTGGAATGTCAATGCCATCATGTGACAATTGTCTGCATGTTTTAGCTGCTCTATTTGTTGATACTCCAGCGGATGTCACTAAGTTGCAACTTTACTACTGTTGTGTTTTCTGGTTGGTGGATGATTAGTCTCATCTTCATCCTTACATTTGCTGTCATGAGATTCAGTGCAGCTACCACTAGATGAAAGATCATAAGATATTGGTGGTAACATAGGCTTATCAGGTAGTTTCCGTTTTTTTGAAGGGTGAATGGTTTCCTTATTTGCAACTTGACCTGTTGAGTACCCCATTTCTCCTTTGCTTTGCACTTGTACGTGGTAGAGTTGTTTATTTTCAGTGGATAACCGTTGACCATTTACAGTACTTTTGTAATATCAAAAAGTTATTTAGGACATCATATTTTCCTCTCTTGACACATTCATCATAAGATTTTAGCATCTTGTCAAGCTTTGCCTGTATTGCTTGATCTGACACATGTGGAAAGTTCAATTTATTCTCCCATAATTTTGTAACTTCTTTGGAAATTTCGAGTATTCGTTCTTTTCTTAATCTGATTTTTGCTCCAAGAAACTGGTAACGTCCAACATCTTGCATTTGGTCTGGTATTCTGCATTTATCTTCTGATGAAGATTCTTCTAAAGGTACAGTTAATCTGTGACTGCTGGAACCGCACCAAATTATTGGTCCAGACATCATTGTTCTTCTGTACAATAATACCATTTTTTTTGTGCGACATCATACTTGTCTGAAAAACAAAAATATTTAATATATAACAGTAACACACTAAGCAATTATTTTGCTGACTGTTCACCTGCAAACTGCGAAGATAACTGTTAGATGCTGAAAACTGCTTCCCGTCTTATAATATTAAGATTATTTTAGAATGTTCTAAACAATGTTAAACCATAATAGAACTTTACAAACTGTTCTAGAAAGTTCTAAACAGTTCTTAATACTTCTGTTCAAGTCTATAGTTAAAAAAAATCCATATAAAGATTAAGAAAGTGATGATAAAACTTGCGTGTGGTAACATTAAATATATGGTAATCCATTTTTTGATTTGGGGGTGACCTTTTTTAAAAACTGAGAGGAATAAGGGTTTTTCTTCTTTGCTTTTGAACAAAAGTTCATTATTATGAAAAAATAATAAAAAAATATAACCGTTTTATATATATATATATATATATATATATATATATATATATATATATATATATATATATATATATATATATATATTTCATCAATCATTCATTCATCATCCAATCCTACACTGCCCCATGAGGAGCGTAGGAGCCCGGGGCTAGGCAAGTTGGTCCTGACATTTAAGATGAGAGAGACCAGCCTCACTCATCCCTGAGTGGCAGTACGTGAGCAATAAACCCCAACCACCCTTCACCGGCTCAATCCAACTGGAGCTCTGTAATTACCCACTAAACCACCATGCGCCAAAATCTGGTTATACGGTTACCACCCAGCGTAGTAAATGGTTTCCTGTTGTACAGGAAACCATTTGGCTTGTCACTCAGTGTAAAGTCACCTACAGGCAGAAAGAAGAGGAAAGAATGAAGGAAAGAAAGAAAGAGGATGGAAGAAATGAAGGATGGAGGAGAGGAAAGGGCAGACACCCGAAAGCAGCACTACATCGAGTAAGTGGATATATATATATATATATATATATATATATATATATATATATATTCCTGAAAAATAATCTATATCAATACAGGATAGATATACTGTCACCACTTGGATCCTCTGACCACAGTCCCATCAAAACCTCATTAGTTAGCTCCCCAAACCTCCCCGTTCTGAACCTGTCAGGGTGACCTGATGACACATTGATAAGGCAAACTGGGATGGATTTAGGAATTATCTTGCTGATATTCCATGGGAGTCTTCTCCAATGATGTCAGTTCTAACCAGTCCTTCATTAATGACATTACTAGCTGGTATGGATTTATTCATACCAAGTCAATATTTCACTAAAAGATTGAACTCTCCAAAATGGTTTGATAGCAACTGTGGCACAGCAACGACCCAAGTCATTAACATATAACTCTTACCGGTACTTAAAATAAAAAAAACATCTTAATCGCTCTGTCGATTTGAAATTGCTAGAAACGATGCAAATCTAACTTTCTTCAAAATCAAGCATCAAAACTACTTAATAACCTTAATGGCAATAGAATATTCTGGTCAACTCTCAATTCTTTCAATAATAACTTAAACAAGCCATCATTCAATCTCCCGCTAAAATCATCAGATGGCAACATTGCAAATGACCTGCGTGGGAAAGTGACTATCTTTGCCAGGACAGTTGCCAGATATTCTACCATAGAGTAAGTCAGCCAAAACATCACAGTACTAGAACTTGACCCTCCCGAAATTGTTCCACGTAAAATACAGACAAGATACGTAAAATCCATCCTAGACAATTTACCACCCAACAAAGCCCCAGGCCCAGATGGAACTCCTCCGATTGTTTTGAAATACTGTTCCCCAGAACTTGCTTCTGTTCTAGCTAAATTATTCAGACTATGCATACGAACTTCTTCATTCCATAATTCATAGAAAGAAGCCAATATCCACCCACTTCCAAAGAAAGGAAGTTCCTCTGACCCCTCTGATTACAGATCAATAGCTGTAACATCTTCTCTTCGTAAGGTATTTGAAATTCAAATTAATAAGCACATAGTTAATAATCTTGAATCAAACAACTTAATTAGTGGTAGACAATATGATTTTTGCCATGAGAGATCCACCATTGACATACTCAGTCTTCTGACTCATACCGTCCATCAATCAATTGACCAACATGGAGAAACTCTTGCAGTAGCCCTTGATATTTCTAAAGCTTTCGACAGTGTGTTACGTTCCGTGCTGTCCAAACTCCCTTACTATGGACTAATGTCTTTTGTTCCTCTGCTCCTCATATTTCAGCGACAGAAAAATGAGAGTGAAAGTAAATGATGTATATTCCAATTTCCACTCAGTTAGCACCGGCATTCCATAGGGATCACATCTGGTGTCAGTCCTTTTTCTGGTTCATATTAATGATCTCTTATCTGTCACCCACAATGCCATCCATTCATATGCAGATGACTCAACACTTCACAGTTCATTCACACTCAGACACCCATTTACAGAGTCTAATATCTCTAACTCTCAACTCAGTACCGCCATCTCCATAAATCAAGACTTATCTACAATCAATGAATGGGGACAAAACAACCTTGTCTCATTTAACGCTAGTAAAACCAAATACTTACAGTTTGCTGATGGACAGATATTGCCAAATTCTTATACTACCCTCGATGCTACTGATATTCCCATCTCCAAAAGTATTGACATTCTTGCTGTCTCACTTAACAATGCCCTCACCTGGACCTCACATGTATGATCACTTGCTAAAACCGCCTCAAAGAAACTTGGATTATTGTAAAGAGTCCGTAATTTCTTCACTGACGAGCAGTTTAGCTATAATTTATGAGAGTCATGTGCACCCTCAGTTTGAATATTACTCACCCTTTTGGAATGGATGTGGAGAGGTTGCACTAAAATAATAAGACAAAATTCAGAACAAAGCTGTAGGAATTTTTAACAACCCTGCTTTTATAAACTACCTCCCCTACAAATGAAAAAGAATGTTGCATCCCTTTCATTATTTTACAGTTATTTTTATGTCAACTGCTCAGGCGAAGTTGCGTCCATTGTGCCACCTCTCCATGCCTTCCGTCGTGCTACTCGAGCATCTGGTCACGCTCATGACTGGAATGTCACACAGTCATATTGCAGAACTTCTGTCTATCAGAATTCTTTTATTTCCCGAACTGCATCTCCCTGGAACTGGCTTCCCCGGAGTTGTTTCCCCCCAAACTTCAACCTACAGCTGTTCATGTCCAACTGTTACAGATATTTTATGAATGGAGGACGCCAGTAATCTTGCGAATGGATTTTTTTTATTCATTTGTTTTTCTTTCTTCTGTTTTGTTATTTAAAATAGACACACACACACACACACACACACACACACACACACACACACATATATATATATATATATATATATATATATATATATATATATATATATATATATATATATATATATATATATATACACACATACACGGACGACTTCATCTTGTAAGAGGTGACCACAATCAAATCGCCTCCAAGTCGCCTCGTCCTCTGTCATATGACTGCTTTCCCCTCAGGTCACATTGCTCTTATTCAAATGCTTCTCCACTTTGATTCCTCCTTACGAATGGTATCTCCCTCCTCCACTCACATAACTCATATAAACTCTTCTCGTCAGTCTCTCAGTCTCCATCCTATCCACCTGGCCAAACAATCTCAAAGTATTTCTCTCAACACTTCCAGTCTCCTGCAGACTAACACCACGACTCTTCTTTACTTTCTCATTTGTTTAGTGAGTGTTGCGTAACTCTGCTTGGGCAGTCGGTGGTGCAGTGATAGCAAAACCAGCTGGGTAATGGAAAAACTCTGTTTTCACTCTTTGGCCGGTCAGACTTTTGGACAGAGTTCATTTCGCATTTCTCTCTATTCACTCAACAGGTTGAATAAAGTCACTTAGAGGTAACAAGAATACAAATACAAGGCGTCACAGAAATGTGTGTGTGTGTGTGTGTGTGTGTGTGTGTGTGTGTGTGTGTGTATCTATGTGTGTGTGTCTGTGTGTGTGTGTGTGTCTGTGTGTGTGTGTGTCTGTGTGTGTGTGTGTGTGTGTGTGTCCTTACCTAATTGTTCTTACCTAATTGTATCTTTACAGGAATGAGTCAAGCTCGTACTGTCCCGTGTCTTAAACCATATTTATCGTACATATCCTTAAATTTGTAAATTGTTTTGGCACACACTATTTCATTCGGTAGTGCATTCCATTGATCAATTGCTCTGTTTGGGAAAAAGAATTTCCTTACGTCTTTATCACCTCTCTTCCTATGCAGTTTTTTGCAGTGTCCTCTTGCTGATGCTTCTCCATATGTTAAGTAATCATTTATGTCTATTTTCTCCTTTCCTGATATGCACTTATATAGCATTATCATGTCACCTCTTTTCCTTCTCTCCTGTAGTGCTGGTAGATTCAGTTTATTTAGTCTTTCTTCGTAGCTTAGGTCCCTTCAGCTTGGTATCCATCTTGTAGCGGCCCTTTGAACTTTTTCAATCTTGTCTATATGCTTTTTGAGATGAGGACTCCAGACTACTGATGCATATTCCAGGGTTGGTCTAATGAATGATGTTATTATCCTTCTTAGCATGTCTTTATTTATGTATGTGAATGCTATTCTCATATTTGCAAGCAGTGTATACATGTTCCGTACCTTCTCGCTGATGTGGTCAGCCGGAGATAGTCTGTTATTGATAATCACACCTAGGTCTTTCTCTCTTTCTGATGTGTATAGGGTTTTATTTCCTAACTTATAATCTCAATCAGGTCTTTTTCCACTTTTACCAAACTTGATTACATGACACTTGTCCACATTGAATTCCATTTGCCATGTACTACTCCATTCATGAAGTTTATTTAATTCTTCTTGTAGCTCTTTACAAGAGTCTGTGTTAGTAATTCTCCTTTGTATTTTTGCATCATCTGCAAACATATTCAGATAGCTCTCATTTCCAGTGTTACTGTTTATATCATTTATATACACTAAAAACATGATTGGTGCCAGCACTGAACCCTGTGGTACTCCACTAGACACTTCTTTCCATGATGAGTAGTTTCCACTTAGTACTGTCCTCATTTCTCTTTTTATGAGAAAGTCTTGCATCCAACAAAACAGTTTGCCTCGAATTCCTCCTTGATGGTACAGTTTCCATAAAAGTCTTTGGTGTGGTACTGTGTCAAAAGCTTTCTTGAAATCTAAATAGATACTGTCCACCCATCCTTCCCTTTCCTGTATTGTGTTTTTTACTCTGTCGTAGTAGCTCAACAGATTAGTGACACATGATTTTCCTTTTCTGAAACCAAACTGTCTTTCTGTTATCATACTGTGTTCTTCTAGATGATATACCCAAGCTTTTCTTATAAGCGTTTCTAATACCTTGCTTACAACACTGGTCAGTGATACTGGTCGGTAGTTGAGTGGATTTTGTCTATTTCCTTTCTTGAATAAGGGGACAATATTTGCTTTTTTCCAAATATCAGGTAGTTTACCTTGACTCAAGGATTTCTTGAAAATTAAAAATAATGGTTTACTTAACTCCTTTGCACATTCTCGTAATACCCAACATGAAATTTCATCAGGACCACTTGCTTTTCCTCTGTCTAATCTACTTAACTCCTCCTGTATTACTTTTTCTGCTATTTGTATATCTTGTAGTATGTGTGGACATGCGTGTTCCACATAGTCCCTCTCAAAAATTTTTCTTTCTGTAAAAATTGATTGGAAATTCTTATTTAGTGCTTCACAAATATCTTTCTCTTGTGTATAAGTGATTCCCTCGTCCGTAATGGATTGTATTATATCTTTTACTTTGGTTTTGCTTCTGATATATCTGTAAAACAGCTTTGGTTGATCACTACTTTTATTTATTATATCCTCCTCGAACTGTTTTTGGGCTTCCCTCCTTATTGTTGTATAGTCGTTTCTTGCCTGTTTGTAATTATTATACGCCCTTTCACTATTGTGTCTTCTGTATCTATTCCACAACAAATCTCTTCATTCTTTTGATTTTTTACATTCTGTATTGAACCATTTCTGTATTTTCTCATCTGCTTCTTTGTGCTGTGGGATGTACTTCTGGACTCTTATTTCATAAAATTCACAAAAATTTTTGTATACAGCATTTAAATCTTGTCCTCTAAGCTCATTTTCCCAATCAACTTCTAAGAAATACTTCTTTAGGTCTTGATAATTCCCCTTTTTATAGTTTAGGCTCTTTTTGTAACTGTCATTGCTGATTACTATGTCATATGCTATCCTGAAGTTATAATTTAGTACTGCATGATCACTTTTGCCGAGTGGAGAGTGATATATTAAACTGTCAATATCATTTTCTTGCCTAGTAAATATTAGATCTAGCACTGAAGGTACATCAAGTCCTCTTTTTCTGGTGGTTTCCCTCACATGTTGCGTTAGGAAAAACTCTTGTACGAGATCCAGGAGCTTTTGGTCCCAGCAGCTTTACTGGCTAATTATATCTAGAGTATTCCAATTTATATTTGTATTGAAGTCCCCAGTTAGTATAATTCTTTCCGATTTCTCTTCCATTTTATGTAGTAATGATCTTATACTATGAATTGTACTCTCTGCCAGGTCCTCATATTCGTCTCTTTCCCATGTGTTTGATCTGGGTGGCATGTACAAATTGGCTACAATTACTTTACCTTCAGATGTGTTGATCTCTACTGCAATCAGTTCTACTTGTGATGGTATATCTAGTTTTATTTCCTTGACTTTTAGTTTTTTCTTAGTTAATATTATAATTCCTCCTCCTTTTTTTAAATTTCTGTCTCTTCTCCATATATTGTATTCCTCTAAGTTTAGTATGTATGGATATCCTTGGTGTTAATTTTGTTTCAGTTAGGCATATTATTTGTGGTTCATTTTCTCTGACGTAATCATTCATCTCTAGTAATTTAGATACCATTCCATCCACATTTGAGTACATCAACTTTACCATTTTGTTTATATACTTGTCATGACATGGTTCTACTACCTTCCTCCTTTTTCTTCCATCCTGTTTGTGTACCACTTTCGTACCTGCAATCCTATTACTTTGTAAAAAAAATTTCTTCTTCTCCTCTTCTGATCTTCCCTCATTTTTTGTTTTTGCTTCCTCCTTTTTCTCTTTCAGTAATTCCAGTTCCTCTTGTGTTAGTCATCTTTTTATCCATACATTTTTGAACTCCTCTTTTTCCATAAGATTCTTTGCATTTTTTAGTATCTCTTCCACAGTGTTTACACTCTGGAAAGTCACCTTTAGAGGTCTTGTCTTGCTTTTCTCGTATTTCCCTAACCTTTTGTGTTCCTCTGTGTCTTTACTACAGATTTCCTCTGATACTTCCTTCAGTAAGCTCATTACATTTGCCATCTCCTTTTTGTCTCTTGTGATCTTGTTTTTTACTTCTTCCTCTTCTATACCAGTGATTACTATAGATTTGTTTATCTCTACTGAATCTCTGACTAACTTTGGATTGTTTTGGATTATTCTTTTCACTTCCTTTTTGATGCTTTTTTCCTCCACCCTTGTTTCTAAGTCTTTCTTTACTTTCACCATTTCAGCATACGTGGTTTCTACATCATTTTTGTAGCTTTGCACAGCTTCATTCACCTGTGTTATCTTCTCCTCAATATCACTGCTCTGGTCCATAAGACTGCTTGCTTGCCTAATTGTCTCTGTGTCATTTTTGAACTCTTCCATAACACTCGTGATTGACTACTGTACTTGCCATTTCACTCACTTTCTTCCTAAGCGTACTCAGTTCCACTGTTAGTTCACTCATGGTTGTGTCTTTCTTATTGGCCTCCCTTCCTAGTTTTTCTATCTCTTCCTTTTGCAAGTGCATTTGCTTCTTTATTTCATCAATTTCATTTTTGAAAGCCATTTCTAGTTTGTGTACACGTTCAACCAGTCTATTGTGAGTCTCCACTTCAACCAGTTCTTGGTAGAAATCATCATTTTGCTTTTTACTTTTATTCCTCTTCTTTTCCAAATTTGTTTTACTGAAGTATGTATCCATTTTGAAATACTAAAAGAACAGAGTATGTACTTACAGAGTATGTACACTTTCCCCGTGTTGCTGTAGTCTAAACAAACCCAGCTGACTCAGCGCATTTTTTCCTCGTGGTTCTTTTTCTCTGTTTGAACAAGTCTTGTTTAAACTCATTTTTTTTTCCTTTTAATAATGAAAAATCATTTAGTCTAACCTGGTACAGAGCTTGACTCATACAAAGATACTAATTTAGGTAATCCCACTGGCCGTGTTGGTTTGGTACAGAGCGCCCATGTCGGACGTCTGCCTCTGATGACTCCCTCTGTGTGTGTGTGTGTGTGTGTGTGTGTGTGTGTGTGTGTGTGTGTGTGAGAGAGAGAGAGAGAGAGAGAGAGAGAGAAAGAGGAGGATTGGAGTTTAATAGTTAATATCTGATCATTCCTACTACCATCCAAGAGAGAAGGTTAGAAATAACCTTCTTTAACTCCTTGACAACAAAATGTCTATCATATGACAGATTTAATTACCAGCAGATGGCGCAAATATAAAATAAAAAGTTAGTGTATTATTATTATTATTAGTAGTAGTAGTAGTAGTAGTAATAGTAGTAGTAGTAGCAGTAGTAGTAGTAGTAGTAGCAGTAGTAGTAGTAATAGTAGTATCATTATTACTGTTATTGTTGTTGTTGTTTGTAACACCTGGTATAGATAGGCATTTGCTTTTGAAGCGTTTAGCAGTGAAGACGGAAACATTTACAAACTAAGGATGGTTCATAAATATGACCCACAGAATGCCACTCTGGACTGAGACAATCTGCTCACTTCAGTCTTGCTTCTGTTGTCAGTGGATTGTGTTGTGTATAGATTTGACACCGTGATACATTTACCCAAAGGTGAGGAAATCACTCAAGTACAATTATGGGAAAGGTGCTGCCCTCTAGAGACGGATTTGAGAAGCGCTTAGTCATTGTGAGTGCAGCAGTCAGTGTTGAGATCGCGCATTGTGACTGTGGCAGTCATTGTTGGGAAACACAAGGATTTCTTTTAACCTACTGGATAATGTCAACACCTGAAGAGTGCCAGATACTGTAAGTAGAGTTGGTTTATGTCTTGTAGATGTAAAAATCACGATTTTATGTAAAAATATGTAAATTATAAAATCAAGGTATTAATGTAACATTTTCATTTGTGGCTCTAGAACTCTCTATGGTATGGTTAATAGGAAGCAAGTTAGACTGAATATTGTAGGTAATTTTATGTAGCTACTAATTAATTTCTAATGTGATTAAGTTGATTGAGGTATATTTTGTGTATCCACTGTATAGTTTAGAATTATGTTTTTTTTGTGTTAAAGTTAAGGTTTAAAGTGAAAGTTGTCATTTCCTCTGCTGATATTTGTCAGTCAGCAGTTGTCAGTGCTGACGCCAGCATTGGTCAGCGTTGGTCAGCATTACACCAGACCCTTTTTGGCTTTTTTTTTTTTTTTTTTTTTGAAGCCATTCCGCAGTGACCCTGACTATAAATTATCTTTGTCTAGGAATGACTGTATTGTTACTTCAGTGTGATCCTAAATTTGAGCATTTTATTTTTATCTACAGTTGGACTGTTTCATATGCAAACCATCAAACCAAAGAAAGTGCATGACACTGTCTTGAGTTGTAATGCCGCAAGAACATCAAAGCACTTAAAGAAAACACCATAACCAAAGACATACCCCTTACACCTGTGGGTGTAATAGTCCAAATTTTGGTGTGCTAGTCTGAAGTTTGGGGCTGCTCAAAAGATGAGTGATACACAGAAAGAAGAGGTTACACCTGGAGCTGTTGGTGGTGAGGTCTCACCACAGGAAAAAGTACCTGCCACTGATCACCAGGACAAGACCATAGCTGATGCCAAGTGGAGGTGTGGCAGAGCCAAGGAACTTCTCAACAAGCAGAAGGGTATCATTGATAAGCTGACTGCTGATGTCAGGAGCATAGCTGAGGTAAAGAAGAAGATGGATGCCTTCTCACAGTCCATAGGTAAGTTTGAGATGGCACATGCTGAGCTCCTAAGATTACTAACAGATAAGGATCAGCACACAGGAGCTGATCAATACAAGGCTGACACCATGACTCAGGTGATAAACTTTCAGGATGCCTTGCACAACTGGATAGCCAAGCAGCAACAGGAGGGGGATGCCAAGGCTCAGGAAGAACCTGAGGAGACTAAGGAGCTGCATGGTGGTGCTAGACCACGCAATGCTGCACCAGGCCAGGGTTATCTGGCACATACAGACATGTTCGACATTTGCCCGGAGGCAGAGAACAAGATCCTACAAGAGGAAATTAAGGAGCTGTCGAAGAAGCAGCAGCTGGAAATACGAAACCGCCAATTAGCTCTGCAGAAAGAGAAGCAGGTCTTTGAGTTGGAGAGAGCAAAGATGGAGCACGAACTGATGCTTAAGAGGGAGAGACACCGAATGATAGAGGAGTATAAGATGTTAAAGGAGGAACTTCACTTCTACCGTGGAACACCAACTGGACACTGTGGGGTTTGGTCCAAACACACCACCAACCACACTTATAAATACATCGGGATGCCTAGAGGCAACCAGCAGAGTTCCACAAGCCTAGAACCCCATGAGAAGCCTAGAACCCCATGAGAAACCCTCTAGAGAACTTGCTGGTGAATCTCTTGAGTGTGTGGAAGAGTTTTGTTATTTGGGAGACATGTTGTATGCTGGAGGTGGGGCTGGAGCTAGCTCAGTGGCTAGGGTGAGAAGTGGTTGGAAGAAGTTCAGGGAGCTCTTGCCTCTCCTGACATTGAGAGGGCTCTCCCTATGTGCTAAGGGGTCTTTGTATGCAGCATGTGTTAGGAGTGTAATGCTGTATGGCAGTGAGACCTGGGCAGTGAAGGAGGAAGATATTTGCCAGCTCAGACGTACAGAAATGACAATGATTAGGTGGATGTGCAGTGCGTCCCTGCGTCCAAGGCCTGGAGGGGCTGGGTTTACAATGGAAGAGTTGAGAGGTAGGATGGGACTGGAGTGTATTGGTGTTGTGATGAGGAGAGGTAGATTGAGGTGGTTTGGACATGTGGAGAGGATGGGGGATGATAGTTGGGTGAGGAAGTGAGAAGTGTTAATACTGGGGGTGGGGTTATGAGGGGTAGACCGAGAAAGACATGGGACGAGGCCATTAAGTGTGACCTTAGGGTTAAGGGACTGAACAGGGAGGCTGCAATGGATCGTGCAGCGTGGAGAGCCGCCATTAGGTGACCAAGGCCGACACATGCAAGCATGTTGGAGCCTTTAAAAACGAAACGAAACGAGTATCATGGGAGCCTTCTCATATTACACCAGAAAAGCCAGAAAGGAAAGCAGCTTCTATCCTTGTGGATGCCCTAAACCAGGAGTTGGACATGTCAAGAGTCTAGCGGCAGTCTCTGGTAGAGTCCCTACAGGTACTTGAGGAGAACTCTAGCCATTCAGTGGGGATGAGCTGGACTACTGGCCATTCATCATATTATTGAAAGACACCATAGACTGTTTATCCATTCCTGCAGCCCAGAAGTTAACCTGTCTGAGAAAATACTGCTAGTGAAAGGCAGGATTTGCAATGAAGAGCACCTTCTACAAGAACCCTGAGGAAGGCTGCAGAAGAGCCTTATAAATCCCAGAGGAGAGATTTGGAAACCCCTACAATATCACCTGTGAGTGGGTGAGGAAGGTCACCAGCAGACCAGATGTGAAGGGAGCAGCTGACTTCAGAGAGTATGCTGATGAACTGAGGTGTTGTTTGGAGTCCCTCAAGGAGATGAACTCTCTCAGCCAATTGGGAAGTGGAGACAACATGCTCAAGTTAGTGGAGAAGTTACCTTACTACCTCCAGACTCGATGGATGAAAGCCAACCAGGAGATTCGCTCCAGGTACAAGAGAGGAGCAGAGATAGCAGAACTTGTGAAGTTCATCTATGATGAACAGGCCTCAGACCCTGTCTTTGGAAAATTGGTCAACATGGACTGGAAGAGGGACAAAGGAAAGAGTCAGTGGAGCAAGCATTAAAAGAGACAAGCTGGAAGTTTTGCTGCAAATACAGCTCTCACAGGGAACATAACAACTGCACGAGAGAGCAAAAAGAGGACAGCTGGAAAGTGCCCATGCTGTGGAGTAGACTGTAGCACCAGTCGAGCAGGGCAGTACTCCCGAGGTGGATGGAAAGCTGATGACAGGGAGTGCTGGAGCTCCCGTTTCATCAGCCCTCAGGACTAGTTCCTGACCATCCCCCTTTGCTGAACTTTCAGTGTCTCAGTTACACGGAGAGTAGGCCAGCATACTCTCCAGTACAAATTTCTCTATCTTCACCAAACTACATGCACAGTACACACTACACTTCCTATTCAAAATTCATCTAATATGGCGTCTCTTCACCAAGCCTCGGAGTCCCCAGAGGGGGGGACCATAAATGCCCCCACCATCCGCTCCTCTCCGGGTGAGTGCCTGGAACCACTGTCTGACTCTCTTCTTCTTCACTTCTGCAACATTCGTGGCCTTTCCTCTAACTTTCGCTCTGTTGAGCACCATCTCTCCTCCTCTAAACCTCACCTTCTTTTTCTAACGGAGACTCAGCTGTCTGAGGCACCTGACAGCAAACCCTTTTCTGTATCCTCCTACGTTCTCTATACTCATTTCAAAGCTAAAGGTGGCTGTTGTGTATATATACGCAACGACTTATCTTGCTCTCATGTTCCTGAACTCGATTCTTCTGAATTCTCTACACTCTGGCTTCGGCTTTCCTGTCATTCTCTGACTAAATATATCTGTGCTGTTTACTTATCCCCTAATTCTACTGACTATCAAAAATTCTTTGACTATCTTACTTCTACGCTGGAACTCATTCTATCCATTTCTTCTTTCTCTGAAATCTCCATTCTAGGAGATTTCAACGTTCACCACCACCTTTGGCTCTCCTCTCCTTTCACGGATCCACCTGGTGAACAAGCATACATCTTTTCTATCCTTAATGACCTAGAACAGCTTGTACAGCACCCTACCCGTATCGCTGACTGCCTTGGAGAGAGCTCCAACATACTTGACCTCTTCCTCACAACGAACCCTTCTGCTTACTCTGTTAATCTTTTCTCTCCATTGGGCTCCTCCGATTACAACCTTATTACCTTAACCTGTCCTATCACTCCGGTACGGCCTGTGGACCCTCCAGGGAAACGTCGTTTGTGGCATTTTGGAGCCGTGGACTGGGAGGCCCTCAGGCAGTACTTCTTTGATTTTCCCTGGAATGATTATTGCTTCCATGGCCGGGAGCCATCTGAGTGTGCCTTGCGCATTACGGAGGTTATTCTCTCGGGCATGGAAGCATACATTCCTTTCTCACATCCTTTGACTAACGCAAGAAAGCCTTGGTTTAATCACGCTTATTCTAATGCTGTTCGCAACAAGGAGAGGGCCTACGAAAGGTACAGGAGCCAACCCACCCCTGAATCACATCATCTTTACGTTTCTGCCCGGAATCGTGCTAAGTCTGTTCTTCGCTCTACTAAAAATAATTTCATCCATACTAAATGCTCTCAACTCTCCAACTCGAATTCTTCCCGCTCCTTCTGGCACCTTGCCAAAAATCTTTCTAACAACTTTACCTCATCATCCTTCCCTCCTCTTTTCTACTCTGATGGTTCTGTAGCTATTTCTTCTGCTGATAAAGCAGATCTCTTCGCACAGACTTTCTCCTCCAATTTCACCTTAGACGATTCCGGTGCTGTTCCTCCATCTCTTCCCCCCTCTGACTTTCTCATGGCTGACATTAAAATTTCTTCAGTTGATGTATTTTCTGCCATCACTGGCCTCGGTACTAACAAGGCATATGGGCCTGATGGGGTCCCTCCTGTTGTTCTCAAGAACTGTGCTTCTGTGCTTACACCCTGCCTAGGCAAACTCTTTCGCCTTTGTCTGTCAACTTGTACCTTTCCTTCTTGCTGGAAGTTTGCTCTCATTCAGCCAGTCCCAAAGAAGGGTGACCACTCCCAACCCTCCAACTATCGTCCAATTGCTTTAACGTCCTGTATTTCAAAAGTTTTCGAGTCAATTCTCAATAGAAAAATTTTAAGGCATCTTTCCTACCACAACCTTCTTTCCGATCGTCAGTACGGGTTCCGTCAGCGATGCTCCACTGGTGATCTTCTCACCTACCTTTCAGACTCCTGGTCATCCTCCTTTCGGGACTTTGGCGAAAGCTTTGCCATTGCACTTGACATCTCAAAGGCTTTCGATCGAGTCTGGCATAAATCTTTAATTTCCAAACTGCTCTCCTACGGTTTCTATCCTTCTATCTGTGCCTTCATCGCTAGCTTCCTTTTTTGATCGTTCTATAGCCGCTGTTGTAGACGGCCATCGTTCTTCTCCTAGATCTATCAACAGTGGTGTTCCTCAGGGTTCTGTCCTATCACCAACTCTCTTCCTTTTATTCATCAATGATCTTCTAAGCTGTACATCTAACCCTATCCACTCATACACTGATGACTCCACCCTTCACCTTTCCATTCGGTTCCCGCAACGCCCATCTCAACAGTTGCTTCAACAAACAAGGGATGAGGCTATGGCATACCTAATGTCTGACTTGGCTCGTATCTTTGACTGGGGTAAAAATAATATGGTTGTTTTTAATGCATCTAAGACTCAGTTCTTACACCTATGAACCCGACAAAATCTTCCACAGGTATACCCACTAATGTTTAATAATATTCAGCTTAATCCTATATCATCCTTGAACATGCTTGGGGTTTCATTTACTCGGGACTTATATTGGAAAGATCATATTACATCTCTTGTAAAATCTGCTTCCAAGAGATTGGGTGTGCTAAGCCGACTCCGCTCTTTCTTTATCCCTGCACAATTGTTGTCTCTATACAGGGGTTTTATTCGCCCCTGTGTGGAGTACAACTCTCATGTGTGGGGAGGCTCCCCACATACAGCGCTTCTCAATAGGGTGGAGTCAAAGGCTTTTCATCTCATTAACTCTCCTCCTCTTACTGACTCCCTTCAACCTCTGTCTCTTTGCCGCACTGTTGCATCTTTATCTCTTTTCTATCGCTACTTTAATGATGACTGCTCCTCTGAACTGTCTGCTTACATTCCTTCACCTCTACGACGGGCGCGTAGCACCCGTCTGGCAGCAAACTCTCATCTCTTTTCTGTCCAACTCTCTAATGCGAGAGTTAACCGTTACTCCCAGTCTTTCATTTATGCAGCAGGTCAGCTCTGGAACTGTCTCCCTCTGTCTGTGTTTCCTGCTGTCTATGATCTCCAGTCTTTCAAAAGCAGTGTGTCCAGGCATCTCAAAATGATCGGATCTTGAATTTGGCTCTCTATTGTATTTTGTTTTTCTCTTGGAGGGAACTGTTACTGCAGGCTCATGGCCTTTGGTTCCTTCTTCCTCGCATAAAAGAAAAAAACATGATATGGTGTTCACAGTTCAAGGCCATGAAGATCAAGGACTGCTGGAACCTTGTGATGTCCAAAGTCTGCGTGTAAACTGTTTTTTTTTTGTGTGTGTGTGTCCGACTCTGGGGATAGGCTTCACAGCCTGCTCCCAAGGCCCAGTAGTCCTCCTACATACCATACACCTCTTCATGTCACCACTTCGGCCCTAACACCCACCGTCCATACTGAATACATGCTAGGGCTGTCTCATACAGGACTGGTGTATTGGTATTAGTGGGGGTATTTTCACGACATGTCGGCGGGACTTCTCTAGCTCAGGAACGTCTGTTTTTATGAAATTCAAATCCTTAAACTGATCACTGCCCCAGGGGGATTTGAACCTTGGTCCGGTAGGACTGCAGGCCACCTCTCTACCGACTGAGCCACTGCTTAGGGACACCAAAGGATTGCTCCAGAATCTTCATCTGTTCCGTGGAAGGCTGTGGGATGAAGCACAGCAAGTATCTTCATCTGCCAGTCAGGAGAGCAGATGGAAATGATACCATACCAGAAGCAGCACCACAGATGCCTGCAGCAGTGACACCCACGGTCAACCCTACACCCCAGAACCCCACTGTGAACCCCAGAGTAGGCAACTTTGCCTGTAGTCAGAGTGGAAAGCTGGCCTTACTCATAGTACCAGCCGGAGTTAGATGCCTGGATACAAGTGCCATTATTGACGCCTACGTGATGTTGGACCCAGGGACTAACACCACATACTGCACAGAATTGTTATGTGAGAAGCTGGGAGCCAGAGGTGCAACCCGTCAGACGGAACTCACCACCATTGCCTAGACAAGAATGCCTGTAGAGTCCACAGTCATCACTCTTCTTGTACCAGATCTTAGTGACACCCAGGAGCACTGCTCCATACCAGACGTGGCTGTCAGGCCGACAATGAACATAGACATGTCTGGACTGTCATATCGTGTTGAGATTAAGAAGTTGCCACACCTCAAGAACTTGGAGACATCTGAGCTGGAGGTGAATCAGGTACATCTTGATAGGCCAGGATTGTGCAGACCTTTTGCTGCCTGATGGAGTTAAGAAAGGACAACCTGTTGAACATTTTGCCATCCACACACCACTGGGCTGGGCCATCAATGGTCCAGTTGAGCCCTTCAGACGCGCAGTGAGATCTTCTCATTTTGTACACACCATTTCAGCTTTGGAGCACAGCCTGTTTAATTGTGGGAGCTGGAAGGAGTTAACTCTGAAGTACCTGGAATGTCTCAGAGTGTCCTAAAGGTTTTGAAGATCAGGGACAGGAGCAAAACATTAGTGAATAGTCACTACACCTTAGATATCCCCTTTAAGGTTGAGAGACCTTGCCTTTCTGACAACCGCACCATGGCAGAAAGACACCTACAGATGTTGGAAATGCGGCTAGACAAAGATGACGACCTGAAAGAGAGGTACATGGGAGATTCACAAGCTCCTTGAGAAAGGCTATGCTGAAAAGGTGTCCCCTGAAGACAAGAACTGGTCCTTGCCACATCACTCAGTCCACAACCCTAAGAAGCCAGACACGACCAGAATTGTATTTGACTGTGCAGCGAAGTTCAGGTTGTCATCCCTAAACGACCATGTGTGCCAAGGACCAGACTTGGCCAACAAGCTTGTAGGAATCCTGCTGAGGTTCTGGGAGGGAATCATTGCTTTCATGGCAGACATTGGGGTGATGTTTCACCGGATGAGGGTGACACCAGATGGCCGGGATGTGTTGTGCTTCCTGGGGTTCCAGGAAGATGATACAGAAGGACAGTCTGTGATATACTGCATGACCTCTCATCTGTTGTGTGGAGCCCCAGCTGTGCAAACTACTCACTCCAGCAGGTGACCAAAGAATTAAAGGAAGAGTTCCCTCAGGCCGTGTTGAATGCCGTTCCGCATAATTTCAGTGTGGATGACAGTCTGAGGTCCGTGAAGACCCCGAGGATTGCAGTACCTCTTGTGAGTCAGGTGATGCAACTTCTGGTCAGGAGAGGTTTTCGCGTGACAAAGTTTGTCTCCAACTCACCAGAGCTGATGAACAGCATACCCAAGGACAAATGGGGAAAGTCCCTTTATCACCCTGGATGTCAGCCTGGACAAGCTAACCACAGAGCGTGGACTGGGCATGCTATGGAACATTGAGCCTGACCATTTCATATATGAAATACAGGTTAGAGACAATCCACAGACCATGAGAGGAATTCTGAGCACCCTTAGCACAGTGTATGACCCCTTAGGCCGTGTGAGTTCTTTTGTGCTGCAGGCCAGAAGACTGTTCCAGCAGCTGTGTAGACTGGAGAAGGGCTGGGATGAGTCCTTGCCAAGGGACTTGGAGGAACAATGAGGCCAGTGGCTGAATGACTTGACTGTCATTAAGTAGTTCAGCATTCCTTGATGTCATGCCTGAGGACAAGCCTGTGAGAACAGCTCAACTACACTGCTTCTGCAATGTTTCTGAGTATGGTTATGAAGCTGTTACATACAGTACCTACTGACCATCTTGGTAGATCTGACAGTCTCCAGACTTGCACCTCTGAAAGACTCCACCATTCCACGTCTGGAGTTGGCTGGTGTGCTAGAAGCAGTGTGGTTGGACAAGCTCCTGCAAGAAGAGCTGGAGATGCCCCTGGAAGAATCTGTCTACTGGACAGACAACACCATTGTGTCATGGTACCAGCAGAGCACTGGGAGGAGGTTCCAGACCTATGAAGCCAACAGAGTGGCCAAGATCCTGGAGCACACCACACAAACCCAATGGAGACATGTGCCCATTTCAGAGAACCCTGGAGATGATGCATCTAGAGGGATGACGGATGATGATGTCCTGGAAAGCTGGAGTGCTGGAATAAGGGCTCAGGTTTCCTGTAACAGGACAGATCCAGTTGGCCCAGGTAGGTAGCCTGCATTTAACTGTGCAGAACTGGAAGAAAAGGCCGAGGAGAAGCCACCCTGGTAATGTATGCCATCAAGACTAAGGAAGATCACACAGGCAGGCTTCAGAGCTACTACTCCTCCTGGCACCACATGAAGAAAGCGTTGGCTTGGTTCCTGAGACTGTGCCAGATGCTTCGCAAGAAGCCACATCAGAAGAGACCATTGGTAGCAGTAGATGAGCTGAGAACTGCTAAAGAAGCCATCATTAGACATGCCCCCTAAATGCTCCTAGATGACAAGAAGACCTGACTTGGTAAATTGAACCCCATGAAGTCAGCCTGTGGCTTGCTGCTGGTTGGAGGAAGGATGACTAACTCCAAGTAGGAAGACTGTACCAAGCACCAGCTGATACTGCCCTGTGAGCACCCAGGCTCTAAGCTCACAGTAGAAGATTGTCATCAGTGAACAGGTCATACTGGAGTGGAGCGTGTACTGGTGGATACCAGGAGGCACTACTGATTCTTAAGGGTAGGAAAATATTAAGGAAGATAATGCACCAGTGCATGACCTGTAGGAAGCTTAGAGGCAGGAAAGAAGTCCAGCAGATGACCAGCTTGCCTGAATCCAGAGTTACACCGTTTGAGTCACCTTTCACCAGAGTGGGAGTGGACTACTTCGGTCGATTCATGGTGATGGGGGCACGCTCTGAGGTAAAGAGGTATGGCTGTATCTTCACCTGCCTCTCCATCAGAGTTGTACACATTGAAGTGGCACATATCTTGGACACGGACAACTTTATCAACGTGCTTGAGAGATTCATGGACAGAAGAGGGGAGTCCAGGGAATTCTGGTCCAACAATGGTACCAACTCTGTTGGGGCCCAGCAAGAACTCTGTCGTGCCATACAGGACTGGAACCAGAGCCACATCCATGAGCACCTGTTGAAGAAGGAGGTCACCTGAAGTTCAACCCCCCTGGAGTCTCTCACACGAGTGGAGTCTGGGGGAGACAGATCTGGACCATCAGAGCTGTGTTGGTGGGTGTGGTGAAGAAACAGACAATGAATGATGAGACTCTGGTGACTCTGATGACAGTGGTGGAGGGCATAGTGAATGGTAGGCCCATCACAGAGCTGTCAGGCAACTCCAGAGATGAGAAACCCTTGACACCTAGCCACCTGCTGATGCTGAGGTCAGGTCCCATGCTATCCCCTGGGAAGTTTGAAAGCAGGGATATGTATTGCCGCTAAAGAAACCAGGAGCGGTTCCTGGTGGATATCTTCTGGCACAGATGGCTCCGGGAGTATCTTCCTGCTCTACAAGAGTGCCAGAAGTGGCTGACCCCAAGACCCAAACCCAAGATAGGTGACTTGGTGCTGATGAAGCAAGACAACATACCCAGGAATCAGTGGCCACTAGGATTAGCGGTAGAGGTCTACAAGAGTGCTGATGGCTTGGTCCACTCTGTAGAAGTCAGAACAGCAACAGGTACATATGAAAGGCCCATTACCAAGATCTGCGTGTTGGAGAGTGCCACCACAGATCAAGACTAGATAGGAGACTAAGATGTCCCAGGATGATGAGTTAGGATGTGAATTGGGTTGGCTGATGAGGAGGTGTAGGCGAATTGCTGCCTCTGGGGACTCATCTATTGCGCAGAGAATGTAAGGCACAAGCCCAGTGTGAACTTGTGTGTTTTTGCTATGTGTTACGTTATATACCTCTGTATTATTTACCTTAGTCAAGTAATTTGTACCTTGGGTTTTTGTAAGTTTGTGTTATGTACCAGTTTATTTTTTTCTCTCCCATGTGTTGCATGTTTGTGAATGCACCATCCCAGTAAGTGCACTGGGGCCGGGATGTAACAGCTGATATAGGCAGGCATTTGCTTTTGAAATTTTTAGAAGTGAAAATGGAAACATAAACAAACTTAGGCTTCATAAAATATGACCCACGGACAGCCACTCTGGATTGAGACAACCTGCACACTTCAGTCTTACTTCGGTTGTCAGTGGATTGTGTGTGTATCGATCTGATGCCATAAAACATTTACCCCATTAAGAGGAAATCACCCAAGTACGATTATGGGAAAGGTGCTGCCCTCTGAAGACAGGTTTGAGGGAAGTGATTAGTCATTGTGAATGTAGCAGTCAGTGTTGGGATCTCGCACTGTGAGTGTGGCAGTCATTGTTGGGGAACACCAGGATTTCTTGTAACCTATTGATATTGTCAACACCTGGAGAGTTTCCAGAAACTGTGAACAGAGTTGGTTTATGCCTTGTAGATGTAAAGATCATGATTTTAGGAAGAAAAAAATATGTAAATTTTGAAAGTAAGGTATCGATGTAATATTTTGATTTGTAACTCTTGAACTCTCTGTGGTGAAGTTAATAGAAAGCATGTTAGACTGAAATACCGTAGGTAATTTTGTGTAGCTCCTAATTAATTTCTAGAGTGGTTAGGTTAATTTAGGTATATTTTGTGTATTTATAGTTTAAAATGATGCATTTTTGTGATAAAGTTAAGGTTTAAAGTGAAAGTTGTCATTTTCTCTGCTGATTTTTGTCAGCGCTGATGCCAGCATTGGTCAGCGTTGGTCAGCATTTCACCAGAACTTTTTTGGCAGTTTTGTTGTAGCCATTCCACAGTGACCCTGAATTTTAATTTGGTTGTTTAGGAATGACCGTATTTTTACTTAATGTGATTCTAAATTTGTGTTTTTTTTTTTTTTAATCCATGACTGGACGGTTTCATCAGCAAACCATCAAACCAAAGAATGCGCGTGTCATTGTCTGGCATAACACTGCAAGATCATCAAAGCACTTAAAGAAAACACCATAACAAAAGACATACCCCTGACACCATAGGTGTACTATTATCATTATTAATATTTTATGAATGGAGGATGCCTTTAGGCACATGGACTTTTTTTTTTTTCCTTTGTTTATCCTTCCTTCATTCATTATCTATAAAAAGTAATATTATTATTATTATTATTATTATTATTATTATTATTATTATTACAAGTCGGTAGGCAACGATGGCCAGCTCTAAGCAGACCAAGCTTTGTCAGTGTTTTAACACAAAAAGTCATTTCTATATGGAGGTACTCCAGTGCAAAATTCCATCAATGAATCATGACCCCGGCTTAACCTTTGGAACCTTAGCAGTTTGTGCGAGCAAGGTTGTTATTTTAGATCTTTTCTTATTTTCTGCACTTGATTACCCCTGACCCCCCGATTTGGTAGATATAGGCCATGCATGTACTGTACATAGCACACTTGTAATACTCATTAACATCTATAAGCATGCAAAGTTTCATTTGATTCCATTCACCCACTGTGGAGCTAGGGAACTTATAATTCATGGAATGGTCCACCAAAGGCACAATTTCTAGGTGGCGGTGCCAGTGACTGAAAGTGAGTTTTGACACGAAATGTCATTTTTGTATGGAAGTACTCCAGTGCAACGTTCTACGCAAGAATCATGGCCCTAACTTCATAATCTTTGTAGCTTTGACATTTCGCACAGCATAGACACGATTTTAGCTATTTTCAATGTTTTCACATGTGATGACCTTTGATCACTGACCTGGCCAATGTAGCGCATAGGTATACAGTAGAAAGTTGTACTGTAGTACTAGTCAAAGTCGATAAGCATGCAAACTTTCATTCAGTTCCATCAAGCCGCTGGGGAACTAGGGGGGCATTTTTGAAAACTGGCATTGTTTGCTAGGGATGCTGAGGCCAATCTTCGCAGGGGCTGCCACTCAAAAACTAGAGAGGAGAGAGGAAAATGGATGGCACTCTTCAGAGAGGGAATGACAGTATGCCTAAAGACGTCAGAGCTTTCTATGCCCATTAGTAAGGCTTCTACAGCTCAAAACGTAAAAGTACGAAAAAGCGGTTTTCCGGCCGTTGCTCGACAACTACTCCTTACCTAGCAACCAAAACCTTGCAGACACAAGTAGGTCATAGGCTGGTCATTCTCTCCAAGTTTGGTCGCAATCGGTTAATTCTGAAGGGTAGAAGTGCCTGTCAAAATTAAACAAGACAAGGAAAATGCATCTAACAGTAGGGGCAACATGGAGGTGGCCAGTTACTATTGTTATTATTATTAATATTATCATTATTATTTTTATTGTTTGGTAGGTGGTGGCGACCATCATACATTCACTTGGTGTAGCACTGCCTACTTTTTTCTTCACCTTTATCATTCTTTTTCTGTGTCTTCCCTCCTCTCTTCCTATTTTTCACCATCATCCACTCACTTGATGTAATGCTCTTCTTTCTTCACTTTTATCATTCTTTTTCTGGGTCTGCCCTCTCTTGTTATTTCTCACCATCATCCACTCACTTGAAGTAGTGCTGTCTACTTCTTCCTTCACCTTTATCATTCTTTTTCTGTGTCTGCCTTCCTCTCTTCTATTTTCTCACCATCATCCACTCACCTGATATAGTGCTGCTTACTTCTTCCTTCAGCTTTATCATTCTTTTTCCGTGTGTGCCCTCCCCTCTTCCTATTTCTCTCAACCTTCCTGTATCTTTTTATTACTCTTCTTTCTTTTTCAAGTGGCTTTACATTGAGTGACAAGTCTAATGGTTTTCTGTAAGCCAGGGAATAATTTACAATGCTGGGTGGTAACCATATAACCAACCCATACGTGTTCCCTACGTGTCAACAAGTGGGTTGGCGAAGGGATAGTGCTCCTCGCTATAAAACAACTAACTCATAGGCAAACGGCCTCTTATGGGATTATGGCATCTGGCTATAGATAGATACTTTATTAGTTGGAACCTCAGGCTCATGTGGACGTGAATAGGAGGACTGTAGGGTAACGTTGCCCTTTTTTTTTTTTTTTTTTTTTTATGTCAGACTCAAGACATGGGCTTCACGGTATGTTCCCAAGGCCCAGTAGTCCTCCTACATACCATACACCTCCACATGTCACCACTTCAGCCCTAACACCCACATTCCATACTGAATACAGTACATGCTAGGACACTGTTATACAGGACTGGTATTAGCTGAGGTATTTTTACAACATGTGGGAAGGTCCTCTGAAAAATCAGTCAAGTCTGCTTTGTAACATTCAAATCCTTAAATTGTTCCCTGCTCCAGCGGAGATTCGAACCTGCGCCCATTAGGACTTCAGACCACCTTTCTAAGTCCTCCATCCTCCATTTGGTGGATAGAAAGGCAAATGAGGGACGTTCGTACAATCAGGCCACTCTACCACCAGGTCATATCCATGCCACCACGAGTCATTGGTCTGAATAGGTTAATCCTTGTTCGTCTACCTGTCTACTTTGCCAGAAGCCCTAATCTCGTAGGGGTTGGCCACAAATAAACCGCCCCCATGTTACCCTATCCGTTGCCATCAGGCTGCCCTATTTCCAACTAAGTCTCCTCACTCTTTTATCTGCACACTCCATCCCTCCGTCTCATCCTTGGTCTCCCCCTCCTCTTCTTCTTCACCCCATTCACACGCACTCTTCTAGGCACTCTCATTCTCCATCCTCTCCACACGGCCAAATCATCTCAAAGTATTTCAGTTGATACTGTTAACCACATCCAGATCAACACCGCAACTCTCCTTTACTTCCTCCTTTGTATGTCCGTCTTTCTATGTAACACCACATGCTGCACAGCCATATCAACACCATAAAGCTCCTTTAATTCCTCATTTGTCTGCCTGTCTCTCCAAGCAATTCGTACTTCTGTCTTAAATAGTTTTTTTGAATTTCTCAGGTTTCCCACTATCAGCAGTACCCACCAGATACCTCTCTTCTCTCTGCTTACTTCGAATCCAGGGGAGGAAAGTAAGTATTAATAATTTTTTATTATTATTATCATTTATGCAGTATTATCATGATGTATTCTGTGAAGCAGGATGGTCTCGTTTTCGGCAACGTGCCCTATAATGTTGCCCGAGGTTCAGCCTGTGTGTGTGTGTGTGTGTGTGTGTGTGTTCTTTGTGTTCTTACCTACTGTAATTGTGTGCGTGTGTGTGCGTGTGTGTGTGTGTGTGTGTGTGTGTGTGTGTGTGTGTGTGTGTGTGTGTGTGTGTGTGTTCTTACCTAATTGTGTTTGTTTTCTGTGTCTCCTTACCTAACTGTGTGTGTTCTGTGTGTTCTTACCTAATTGTATCTTTACAGGAATGAGTCAAGCTTGTACTGTCCCGTGTACTAAACCATTTGTTTCATACACATCCTTAAATTTATGAATATTTGTGGCACACAGTATCTCATTCGGTAATGCATTCCATTAATCAATTACCCTATTTGGGAAACTGAATTTCCTTTCGTCTTTATCGCCTCTCTCTTTTTTTTTTTTTTTATGTGTGTGTGTGTGTGTGTGTGTATGTGTGTGTGTGTGTGTGTGTGTGTGTGTGTGTCCTCATGCTGATACTTCCCCATAGGTTATATATTCATTTAAGTATATTTTCTCTTTCACTGAGATGCATTTATATGGCAAAATCATGAATCCTCTTTTCCTTCTCTCCTGTTGTGTTGGTAGATTCAGTTTTTCTAGTCTTTCTTCGTAGCTTAGATCCCTTAAGCTTGGTACCCAACTTGTAGCTGCTCTTTGTATTTTTTCGATGTTATCTATTGTACATGTTTTTTGAAATGAGCTTTCCAGACTACTGATGCTTACTCCAGGGTTGGTCTGATATATGATGTTATTATATTTCTCAGCATGTCTTCATTTATATACGTGAATGCTATTCTCATAATAGCAAGTAGTGTATACATGTTACGTACCTTCTCACTGATGTGGTTAGCAGGAGATAGTCTGTTATTGATAATCACTCCTAGGTCTTTCACCCTTTCTCATATGTGTAAGGTTGAACTTCCTAACTTATAATGCCAGTCTGGTCTTTTTTCATTTTTACCAAACTTAATTACAGGACACTTGTTCACATTAAAGTCCATTTGCCATTTATTGCTCCATTCATGAAGTTTATTTAATTCTTATTGTTGCTCTTTGCAAGAATTTTTGTTAGTAATTTTCCTTTGTATTCTTGCATCATCAGCAAACATATTTAGATAGCTTTCACTTCCAATATTACTCTGCCATCTATATATACTAAAAACATAATTGGTGCCAGCACTGAGCCCCGTGGGACTCCGCTAGTCACTTCCCTCCATGATGAGTAATTTCCCATTAGTACTGTTCTCATTTCCCTTTTTCTGAAAAAAATCCTGCATCCAACAGTACAGGCTGCCTTGGATACCTCCTTGATGGTACAGTGTCCATAAAAGTCTTTGGTGCAGTACTCTGTCAAATGCTTTCTTGAAATCTATATAGTTACTGTCCACCCGTCCTTCTTTTTTCTGTAATGTTTCTGTAACTATCATAGTAGCTTAATAGATTAATAACACATGATTTTCCCTTTCTAAAACCGAACTGACTTTCCATTATCATACTGTGTTCCTCTAAATGGTTTACCCAAACTTTTTTCTTACCAACTTTTCTAGAGTTTTACTTAAAACACTGGTCAGTGATACTGGTCAGTAGTTGGGCAGATTCTGTCTATTCCGTTTCTTGATTAGGGGAACAATGTTTGCTTTCTTTCAAATATCAGGTAATTTACCTTGACTATAGGATTCCTTGAATATTAAGTATAATGGTATGCCCAAGTCTTCTGCACGTTCATGTAGCACCCAACCTGAAATTTCGTCAGGACCATATGCTTTTCCTTTGTCTAATTTACGTAGCTCTTCCTGCACTTCTTTTTCTGGTATTTGTATATCTGGTAATATGTGTGGGCATGTATGTTCCAACCCACCTCTTTAAAAATTATTTTTTTTTGTAAAATCTGATTGGAAAATTTTATTTAGTGCTTCACAACTACCTTTCTCTTGTGTATAGATGATCCCCTCGTCCGTAATGAACCGTATTTTATTTTAACTTTGATTTTGCTTCGGATGTATCTGTAAAATACCTTAGACTGATCACTACTTTTATTTGTAATGTCGTCCTCTAACTGTCTTTGAGCATCTCTCCTTATCCGTGCATAATCATTTCTTGCCTGTTTATAGTTGTTATATGGCCTCTCATTGTTGTGTCTTCTGTATCTATTCCACAGCAAAATTCTTATATCTTTTGATTATCTACATTCTGTATTAAACCATTTCTTTATTTTCATTTCTGTTTGTTTGTGCTAAAGGATGTAATTTTGGACTCCTGTTTCATAAAAATCAGAGAATGTTCTCTATATAACATTTATATAATGTCCTCTAAGCTCTTTTTCCCAATTTATTTCTACGAAATACATCTTTAGGTCATGGTAGTTGCCTTTTTTGTAGTTTAGGCTCTTTTTGTAACTCATTATTATTAACTGTAATATATGCAATCCTGAAGTTGCAGTTAATACCACATGGTTGCTTTTGCTGGATAGAGGGTGATAAATCATAGTCAATATCATTTTCAAGGCTAGTAAATATAAGATCTAGTACTGATGGAGCATCAAGTCCTCTGTTTCTGGTATTTTCCTGTATGTTTTGAGTTAGGAGAAACTCCTTCACGGGATCCAGGAGCTTTTGATCCCAACAGCTTTCATAGCTTCTTACATCTAGAGTATTCCAATTTAAATTTTTATTGAAATTTCCAGTTATTATAACTCTTTTATATTCCTCTTCCATTCTATGTGGTAACGCTCTTAAACTCTGAATTGTACTTTCTGCTAGGGCTTCATATTCGAATCTTTCCCAAGTATTTATTTTGGGTAGCATATATACTTTGCCACAATTACTTTCCCCTCACCTGTGTTAATCTCTACTGCAATCAGTTCTACTTGTGAGGGTATACCTAGTTCTATTTGTTTGACTCGTAGATTTTTCTTTGTTGAGATTATAATTCCTCCTCCTTTTCTTAAATTTCTATCTCTTCTCCTTATATTTCTCTAAGTTTAGAGAATCTTCTGGTATCTTTGGGGTTAGTTTTATGTCTGTTAGGCGAGTAATATGTGGTTCCTTTTCTTTGATATAGTCTTTCATCTCAAATAATTTAGACACCATTCCATCTATATCTGAGTATATCAACTTAATCATCTTGTTCACATACTTGCCATAGCTTGAGTCTACTACCTTCCATCGTTTTATTCCCTGTTGATGAATGTATGTACCACTTTCGTACCTTCAGTCCAATTACTTTGTAAAAAAAAAATCATTCCTCCTCTGAATTTTCCTCTTTATTTGTTTTTGCTTCCTCTTTCTTTTCCTTTAGTATTCCCAATTCCTCTTGAGTTAGGCTTTTTTTTTAATCCATGCTTTTGTAAATCTCTCCTTTTCCATGAGTTTGTTTGCATTTTTTTTAGTATTTCCTCCACAGTGTTCACACTCTGGAATGTTACTTCAGAGACCTTGACTTATTTCTCTCATATTTCCTTAGCCTTTTGTGTTCCTCTATATCTTTATCACAGATTTCCTCTGATACTTCCTTCAGTATGTTCATTATATTTACTATCTCCTTTTTGTCAATCAAATTTTTTTTTCTTATTTCTTCTTCATCGTACCAGTGATTACCATAGATTTGTTGATATCTGTTGAATCTTTGACAAGTTTTGAGTTGTTTTTGATTATTTCTTTCACTTCCTTTCTAATGCATTTTTCTTCGACTTTTGCTTCTTAGTCTTTCCTTACTTTCACCATTTCAGGACACGTTACCTATGCAACTTCTTATCTTTTTGTTCACATGGGTTATCCTTTCTTTCGTATCACTGGTTTGGTCTGTCAGACTGCTTGCTTGCCTAATTGTCTCTGTATCATTTCTGAACTCCTCGAAAATACTCTAATGGCTGACAACTGTACTTGCCATTTCACCAATCTTCCTTCTAAGTGAAACTACCTCAACTGACAGCTCATCTGTTGCTTTTTTTTTTTTTTTCGTCTAATTCCTTTACTAATTTTTCATGGCTTCCTTCTGCATGCGTAATTCTTTCTTAATTTCATCTATTTTACTTTGAAATCTACTCTCCAGTTTATTCCTTTTCTCTGCTACTTTATGACATGTTTCCATTTCATCCAATTCTGGGTAGAAATCATCGTGTTTTCTACCTTTATCTCTTCTTAACTCCTTCCATATTCACGTTACTAAAGATGGTGCTTATCTTATGGTAATTCTCATTTAGAAAGATAATTTCTAATTACAAGTTTGCATCTTCCTGCTACCTGCCTGGTGACAGACGACACCCAGCTGATGATGCGTTGTATTAGTGGATTCTTACACTGACTGGTTGTATTCAATTATTTGGAAAATACTTTTGCTTATACTTGCTCTACTGTATTTGATCATCACTTAATTTAACCTAGTACATAGTTTGAGTTAGTATTGTTTTTGCGATGTTGCGTTTTCTGATTATTGTGTTTATCATTTATTTTTTATTTTCAGTTATTAGGAATCATGTGCATAAAGGGAATTGTGTGTAAGGAAGACTTGTATGTTTGAGGGATGAATTTTGAGTTAGTATTATTTTTGCGATGTTTGTGGATTCTGATTATTGTGTTTATTGTGTTTATCATTTATTTTCAGTTACTGAGAATCATATGCTTAAGATAGTGAAGTGATGGAGTGGTGAGTAATGCAGAAGACTCATTTATATCTATGAGGGAGGGAGACACACTCATTTTTATGTATTGTGTAGAATTTTTAACAACGCTATATCAGATGACTCCACACAGAGGAATAAAATTTACAGTCAACTCTCAATTATCCAGTGTAAAGCAACGTTGGGTCTGGTTAGTACTTGGATTGGTGACCGCCTGGGAACACCAGATGCTGTTGGCATCCCTACGTGTCAAGTGAGGTTGGTGGAGGATTAGTGCCCCTCCCTGTAAAACAATTAACTCTAAGCCCTTGGCCACCCCGTTTGGGATACATGGCGTCTGGCAATGAATGAAAAATGAACATAGTTTGACTCATATATAGATACTACTTAGGTTTGGGCAGTTGTGGCCAAGGGTGACCAGCGCAGAGCGAGGTGACGGACGTCCTACCTCTCTGCCTGTGTGTGTGTGTGTGTGTGTGTGTGTGTGTGTGTGTGTGTGTGTGTGCGCTCACGATAACTTTGCAACCGTTCAAGATATCATCACAAAACTTTGCAAGTGTGCAGTAGGGAAAATAAGCGATCAAGAGTTCAAAATCCGTGAAAGTAGCTCAAGGTCTGTCTGCTACCACGATAACTTCATAACCACTCAAGATATCATCACAAACTTTTACAAATGTGTGCTATGGGTATTGTTTTCAGTTTGTTTGTCTGTCTGTGTGTCTGTCTGTTAGCACGATAACTTCTCAATGCTCAAGCTTTCATCACAATATTTTACAGGTGTATAGTAGGGATGAGAATCTTCTACAGGTTCGAAACTGGTGAAAATAGGTCAAGGTCTGTGTGTCTCTTACGACGATAACTTCGCATCCGCTCAAGATATCATCACAAAATTTTACATGTGTGTAGTAGAGATGAAAATATACAGGTTCGAAGTTGATGAAAGTAAGTCAAGGTAATGGTAATTTTCTGAGCTGTGCTAGATATGTATACATAGAGGCCACCCTATGGGGTGGCCTCTATGTATTCCACCTTTTTTACCCCTAACAAGCAATGCCTCATATAATATATCACGAGTATTTATGGTGGATGGAGATTCTTACTGTCACACAGGACAGTATCAAATACTCTGTTGTAGGGTCTAGGTTGTATATTGCTAATGCGGTACAACATACTGTACGTTACAAGGGTATGTTGTGAGAGACAGAAATACCAAATTGTGTGACTTAGTAACTGGGATTGTAGTGACCTGAATATGTGTGCAAGTCTGCTTTTATTATGGGAAATCCCTTCTTGGAGTCAGCAGTCACTTGACAGCCATTGGTGGACTTAACTTCCTACAAATCCCTTCTGTGAGATAGCAGTCACTTGACAACCAGTTTTTTTTTTTTTTTTTTTTTTTTTTACGTGTCCGACTCTGGGCAAAGGCTTCAGAGCCTATTTCTCGGGGGCAGTGACCTATCCCAAGGCCCAGTGGTCCTCCTACACCTCCACGTCACCACTTCGGCGCTAACATCCACCATCCATATTGAATACATGCTAGGGCTGTCTCATACAGGATTGGTGTATTGGTATTAGCGGGGGTATTTTTACGACATGTCGACGGGTCATCTGGTAGATCAGGAAAGTCTGCTTTTTAGGAAATTCAAATCCTTAAACTGTTCCCTGCCCCAGCCGGGATTCGATCCTGGGTCCATTAGGACCGCAGGCCGCCTCTCTACCGATTCAGCCACCGCCTCCCCCTGAGAAAGTTTAACCCTCTTGTCAGCTGGTTAATCAAAGTTAATCTGACATCCTGGAGGCACGACTGGGAAGTTGCGCCACTTACCTTAGCGGATTTGGCAGGCGACCACGTGATGTACTCTAGTGTACAGTACTGTATGATGTGATATGCTACATAATTTCCCTCTCACAAAAAAAAGAGGAAAAAAAATCAAATACATGAGAATAAACAATAAAAAAGTAGAGCACAATGCTGTAATACATAGTTTTAAACATTCTAATATGGATACACAGAAAAAATACGAAATTCATGTAAGTGGGGGGGGGGGGAATATGTAACATGAATGGTAGGCACGGAATATACAGTAGGTATAGCATACACACGTTGCAGAGGCAAGAAAGTAAGGGGAAAAAGTATTTACATCAATAGTTCAACAGTACGGGTGCATACAGCTCCTTTACATCTGGCATAGCACATCACAAACAGTACTGAACATTTTAAATTGGTTAGGGAGTGATATTATAGGGAGGCATGGTAGAAAGGGGGACGGTGTATGACTCTATCAGTGTTGAATATGACCACTTAGGTTGAATGGTTCTGTCCCTGGGTCGGTGGGAGGTGGTGGAAGTGTATGGTGTGGGGATCGATCTGCTGCAGTGAGTGGAAAAGGGTTACCGTGGGTGGTGCGGGAAGGGGATGGCAGTGAGGGCCACTGGTCGTCACTCACTGTAGGTGAGCTGATATGATGGAGATGTGTAGGTGTGGGTAGTTGTGTTGTGCTGGTGGAGAGAGCAGTATTGGTTGGCAGTTTGTGCGTGTTTGGGGTTGGTGGTGAAGTGAGGAGGAATAAAGCATGATGAGCAGTTTGGGTGATAGGAGCTGCATGTAGTGCACTGGGAAGGAGGAAGGGACTGGGTGTTTGATAAGGAATGTAAGGTTTGGGGGTAGGGTAGGTGCAGTGGTGTCGGTGGGTGAGTGTTGTTGGGTAAGGGAGGAGATGGTGATGAGGGTGTAGGAATGGCAGCAGGTGGAGGTGAGAGTGGTGCTGAAGGAAATACAACTGGTACTAGGGGCTGCAGAGCCGGGATAAACTGTTATGATTGGGAAGGAGGAGGATGGGGTGGCTGAGTAAAGGGGCCTTCATGTTGGTGTGGTGGGTCAGTGCAGGGGAGGTGTGCTGGTTTGATTCTACAGGTGGAGAGCGAGTCTGGCTGGTCATTCCTGTCAGTCTTAACCCACTTCGGCATGCCTGACAGGACATGGAAAGGCCCCAGGTATGAAGTGCATAATGGACACCTCTCTACATCTTGCCAAACAAACTCCACTGACTCAGTCTGGGGTGGGAGATAGGTGTAGCAGTTTGGTGGAGGTTGTGGATGTGTGTGTGGTTAGGCAGTTATTGCATGTTGCATGACAAAGCAGAAGGAGAGAGGCGGTGTGTTGGAGAACTGCCCTGGTAGACAGATGTCCTCTCCGTAAACCAGTTAAGCTGGGGAGTGCTGGATGTCCTCTTTCTCTAGAGTTTTTTTTTTTTTATGAGGAAGAAGTAACCAAAGGCAATGAGCCTGCAAAACTGTTCCTTCCAAGAGAAAAACAAAATACACGAGAGAGCCAAATTCAAGATCCATTCATTTCGAGATGCCTTGACACACTGCGTTTGAAAGACTGGAGATCATAGGAAGCAGGAAATACAGACAGAGGGAGACAGTTCCAGAGTTGTCCTATTGCATAAATGAAGGACTGGGGGTACCGGTTAACTCTTGCATTAGAGAGTTGGACAGAAAAAGGGTGAAAGTTTGCTGCTAGACGGGTGCTGCGCGCCCATCGTAGAAGTGGAGGAATGCATGCAGACAGTTCAGAGGAACAGTGACCACTGAAGTAGCGATAGAAAAGAGATAAAGATGCAACATTGCGGTGAAGAGACATGTTGAAGGGAGTCAGTAAGAGGGGGAGAGTTAATGAGACGAAAAGCCTTTGACTACACCCTATTGAGAAGAGCTGTATGTGGGGAGCCTCCCCACACAAGAGTTGTACTCCACACAGGGGCGGATAAAACCCCTGTATAGAGTCAACAATTGTGCAGGGGCAAAGAAGGAACGGAGTCGGCTTAGCACACCCAATCGCTTGGAAGCAGATTTTACAAGAGATGTAATATGATCTTTCCAAGACAAGTCCCGAGCAAATGAAACCCCAAGCATGTTCAACGATGACGCAGGATTAAGTTGAGTATTATTAAACATGAGTGGGTATACCTGTGGAAGATTTTGTCGGGTTGATAGGTGCAAAAACTGAGTCTTTGATGCATTAAAAACAACCAGATTATTTTTACCCCAGTCAGAGATACGAGCCAAGTCAGACATTTGGTGTGCCATAGCCTCATCCCTTGCCTGTTGAAGTAACTGCTGAGATGGACGTTGTGGGAATCGAATGGAAAGGTGAAGGATGGAGTCATCAGCGTATGAGTGGATAGGGTTAGATGTACAGCTTAGGTCATTGATGAATAAAAGGAAGAGAGTTGGTGATAGGACAGAGCCCTGAGGAACACCACTGTTAATAGATCTAGGAGAAGAACGATAGCCGTCTACAACAGCGGGTATAGAACGATCAGAAAGGAAGCTAGAGATGAAGGCACAGATAGAAGGATAGAAACCGAAAGAGGGCAGTTTGGAAATTAAAGATTTATGCCAGACTCGATCGAAAGCCTTTGAGATGTCAAGTGAAATGGCAAAGCTTTCGCCTAAGTCCCGAAAGGAGGATGACCAGGAGTCTGAATGGTAGGTGAGAAGATTGCCAGTGGAACGTCCCTGACAGAACCCACACTGACGATCAGAAAGAAGGTTGTGATAGGAAAGATGCTTTAAAATTTTTCTATTAAGAATAGACTCAAAAACTTTTGAGATACAGGATGTTAAAACAATTGGACGATAGTTAGAGGGTTGGGAATGGTCACCCTTCTTTGGGACTGGCTGAATGAGAGCAAACTTCCAGCAAGAAGGAAAGGTACAAGTTGACAGACAAAGGAGAAAGAGTTTGCCTAGGCAGGGTGTAAGCACAGAAGCACAGTTCTTGAGGACAACAGGGGGAACTCCATCAGGCCCATGTGCCTTGTTAGTATTAAGGCCAGTGATAAGAGAAAATACATCAGCTGAAGATATTTTAATGTTAGCCATGAGGAAGTCAGAGGGGGGAAGTGATGGAGGAACAGCACTGGAATCGTCTAAGGTGGAATTGGAGGAGAGAGTCTGAGCGAAGAGATCTGCTTTATCAGTAGAAGAAATAGCTACAGAGCCATTAGAGTAGAAAAGAGGAGGGAAGGATGATGAGATAAAGTTGTTAGAAAGGTTTTTGGTAAGGTGCCAGAAGGAGCGGGAAGAGCTTGAGTTAGAGAGTTGAGAGAATTTTGTACGGATGAAATTATTTTTAGCAGAGCGAAGAACAGGCTTAGCATGAATCTGGGCAGAAACATATAAAAGATGTGATTCAGGGGTGGGTTGGCTCCAGTACCTTTTATAGGCCCTCTCCTTGTTGCGGACAACATTAGAACAAGCGTGATTAAACCGAGGCTTTCGTGCATTAGTCAAAGGATATGAGAAAGGAATGTATGCTTCCATGCCCGAGAGAATAACCTTCGTAAAGCGCAAGGCACACCCAGATGGCTCCCGGCCATGGAAGCAATAATCATTCCAGGGAAAATCAAAGAAGTACTGCCAGAGGGCCTCCCAGTCCACAACTCCAAAGTGCCAGAGACGACGTTTTTTTGGAGGGTCCGCAGGGTGTACCGGAGCAATAGGACAGGTTAAGGTGATAAGGTTGTGATCGGAGGAGCCCAACGGAGAGAAAAGATTAACAGTGTAAGCAGAAGGATTAGTTGTAAGGAAGAGATCAAGTATGTTGGAGCTCTCTTCAAGGCGGTCAGGGATACGGGTAGGGTGCTGTACAAGCTGCTCTAGGTCATTAAGGATAGAAAAGGTGTAGGCTTGTTTACCAGGTGGATCAGTGAAAGGAGAGGAGAGCCAAAGGTGGTGGTGAACATTGAAGTCTCCAAGAATGGAGAATTCAGAGAAAGGAGAAATGGATAGAATGTGTTCCATCGTAGAAGTAAGATAGTCAAAGAATTTTTGATAGTCAGTAGAATTAGGAGATAAGTAAACAGCACAGATATATTTAGTCATAGAATGACAGGAAAGCCGTAGCCAGAGTGTAGAGATTTCAGAAGAAACGAGTTCAGGAACACGAGAGCAAGATAAGTGAAGGGTTATGAAGAAAACTGGTAGGGTGTCAACCCACTGTGCGGGTTTTGAGCACCTCCTTCAGTTGTTTGTGCAATTGCTCCACTATGCTGCTTCTTTTGAGGGTGACAGGCAGTAGTGCAATGTCAAGTTTGCTTAAGAACTGCATCATATTTTGCCAGGTGCATTATTTATTTACCCCCTGGCGGTAGGGGGGTTTCAAGAATACTTCCTCAGTATCCCTGCTTGTTGTACAAGGCGAATAAAGTGCCTCAAACCCGGATGGACCATACTTTGACAACTAAGGAATCGACAAAGGACATTCTGAGGGTGGGAGCACGGAATGTCAGAGGAGTGAATGATGAAGTGAAAGAGAGAGAGCTTGTTCAGGTGCTTGAGGATGCAAGAGTGGATATATGTGGTTGACTGAAACTAAATGGGAAGGTGAAAGAGAGAGAATGGGAATATGGTTTAGGTTTATATGAGGGAGTTAATGAGAATGAGAGGGCAAGAGAGAGAGTATGTCTGATGATAAGCAAGAAGTGGAAGGAGAATATCAGAGGGTATGGAACAGTGGGTGCAAGGATTGTATGGGTGAGGATGAAAGTAGGTATACAAGCATGGGCGATTGTATGTGTGTATGCTCCGACAGAGGACCGAGTGACAGGAGTGAAAGATGAGTTTTGGGCGAGAGTAGAAACGTGTATGGACAAATCTGAGAGGAGCGAGAAAGTGCTTTTGATTGAAGACATGAATGGCAAAGTTGGGAATGTACAAGTGGATGGAGTGGTTGGTCAGTGGGGTGTGCCAGCTGAAGTAGATGGGAATGGTAGTGCTTTGGTGGACATCTGTGCTGGTAAGGGGTTGGCAATAGCCAACATCTACTTTCGGCATAAGATGATCCACTGGAATACATGGAGAGTAATGAGGAGGATGGATGGTGAACTTGTTGAACGAAAGGCAATGATAGACTACGTGTGTGTGGATGAGCGAATGAGAAGACAATTGTTGGATGCAAGAGTATGTTGAGGGTGGGGGAATGGAGTCTCGGACCATCTTTTAGTGATGGTCAAGGTAAAGCTGCAAAGAAAATGGTTGAGGAGACGAAGGGGAAGACAGGAGGAAACAGCTCCTGTGAGAAGAGTGGAGAATTTGCAAGATAGTGAGAAAATGGAAGAGTATAGGAGCATAGTGGAAGAAAGATTGGGAAGGTATGAGCTAGAGCAGATGGAAGGGGTGGAAGACATATGTAAGATATTCATGAAAGAGATAGGTGCAGCATGTGAGGTGGTTTGTGGAGTGAGGGTGAGATGCAAGGGTGTGCAAGGGTGTGCAAGGGACAGGATGGTGGGATGATGAGGTGAAACGAGCTGTGGAACAAAAGAAGAAGGCATATAGTGAATGGTTAGCGAGTAGAGGTAGGGGAGAAGATGAGAGAGATAAGAGAGAGGTATATGTGGGCAGGAGAAGGGAGGTGAAGAGCCTGGTGAAGGAGAGTAAGAAGAAAGTGGATGAAGAGTTTGGGAGGAATCTGAGTGTGAAATGGAGGGAGAGTAAGGAATTGTTTTGGAAGGAGGTAAAGAAAGTAAGGCAGTGTGAAAGGGTAAATAGTAGGGGAGTGAAAGATAGGAATAATATATTGTTGGTGGAGAAGAGAGAGAAACTGAGGAGATGGAAGGAGCACTTTGAGGATTTGTTTAATGTAGAGAGTGAGAGCAGTGCAAGTGTAAGTGGCTGGGGAATGGCTGGGAGAAGAAGAGATGAGAGGAGGGAGGAAGAGATCAGTAAGGCGGAAGTAGTGGAAGCAA
The DNA here is from genome assembly GCF_032717465.1 of Coenobita brevimanus. Classification (NCBI taxonomy): domain Eukaryota; kingdom Metazoa; phylum Arthropoda; class Malacostraca; order Decapoda; family Coenobitidae; genus Coenobita; species Coenobita brevimanus. Next base: position 21,234,372 of record NC_136972.1, read on the forward strand.
TGAAGAAGATCAAGTTGGGAAAGGCCCCAGGAATTGATGGAGAGTGTGGTGAAATGCTGAGGTATTGGGACGAGATTGTTGTGGAGTGGATATGGAAGTTGTGTAGATTGGCTTGGGAAGAGGGAAGGGTTCCAGAGGTCTGGAAATCAGGTATAATTGTTCCTTTATACAAAGGAAAAAGGGAGAGAGAAGTATGTGGCAACCATGGGGGTATTTGCCTTCTTAGTGTGACTGGTAAAATATATGGTAGAATACTCATTGATAGGATTAGGCATATGACAGAGGAGCTAGTTGGAGAAGAACAAGGGGGATTTAGGATAGGAAAAGGGTGTGTAGATCAGATATTTGTTCTAAGATGTTTAGTGGAGAAGTATCTAGAGAAGGGAAAGAAAGTGTATGCTGCCTTCATGGACTTGGAGAAAGCTTATGACAGAATAGATAGGCAAGGTATGTGGAAGGTATTAAGAATATATGGAGTGGATGGGAAATTGCTGAGTGCTGTGAAGAGTATGTACGAAGGAGCTAGGGCTACTGTGCGAGTGGATGGTGAGCTGAGTGAGTTCTTTGCTCTCAATGTGGAACTGAAACAGGGTTGTGTGATGTCTCCATGGCTGTTTAATATATACATGGATGGGGTTGTAAAGGAGGTGCAAGGTAGGGCTGTGGATGTGGGGCTGGCTCTAATGAATGAGGGTGAGATTTGGTAGATTCCGGTGTTGCTGTTTGCTGATGATACAGTATTATTGAGTGACGATTAATGGGAGTTGCAAGGTTTGGTGAATGAATTTGGGACAGTGTGTAGGAGGAGGAATCTGAAAATTAATGTAAACAAAAGTAAAGTTATGGTGTTTGAGAGGAATGAAGTCACAGAATGTACAGTGAGGTTGGATGGTGAGGATATGGAGAATGTGAGTGCATTCAAGTACTTGGGTAGTGTGATGAGTAAGGATGGAACTTTGGGGGATGAAGTGCGTGAAAGGGTACAGCAGGGAACGAAGGTTGTTGGTTCACTGAAAGCAGTGATGAGAAATAGGGAGGTGAGTATGGAAGTTAAGAAGTCACTGCATGATAGTATTGTGATCCCTACCCTGAGGTATGGAAGCGAGGCATGGACCTTGCAAGAGGGGAACAAGTCAAGAGTGAGAGCAGTGGAAATGAGTTACTTGAGAGGAGCATGTGGAGTGACATGGAGGGACAGGTTGACGAATGAAGAAGTGAAGGAACGTTGTGGGGTGGATGTGGATGTGGTTGAGAAGATTAGGAGAAATACACTGAGGTGGTTTGGACATGTGGAGAGAATGAAGAATGAAAGACTGACTAAGAGGATGTATGTAGGTGAGGTGGAGGGAGGGAGGGGGAGGGGTAGACCGAGGATGAGGTGGAGGGATGGAGTTGAGAGGTATATGAGGGAGGGGGGGATGAGTTGGGGGGAGGGTGGTCAAATGGTGGGTGAGAGAGCGACTTGGAGGCGTTTTGTCTGCGGCCACCCTTTGCGGGATTAGGGCATTGGGCTATAGATAGACAGATAGATGGATTATTTAAATTATATGCCATGGTCCATCATGACTGTATGTGGGGCACCGAACCTGGCAACCCAACCTGACATGAAGTGGTAAGCCATGCATTCTGCCATGCTGTCCTGCATGGAAATGGGTTCTACCCACCTGATTAGCTGATCAGTGCAGCTGAGTATGTACCTACAACCTGCAGGATGATAGTGGCCCGACTGTATGGAAGCATTGGGTGAGCATGGGGATTGGGTCAATGGGAGATTTGATGTGCCAGGGGATTATTTTTGTTTGACAACTGACGCATTCACAGGCCCATTTCTTGATCTACTTCCTCATACCCGGCCATAGAACCTGTTTGCTGATGAAACACTGGGTGGCAACAATCCCAGGGTGTGCCAAGGTGTGGATGTGATGGAAGAACTGCTGGCGGAATTGTGGTGGAATATATGTGTGTTGTTTCCCACGGTATATGTCACACCATGAGAGCCTGTGGGGAGCTGCGGATAAGAAACTGCTGGAGCTGAAGGAAGCAGCTTTGTAATGGCTGTGCAGATTGGGTGGCTGCTGTCTCCTTAGGCAAACTACCTCAGGCTTCTGACACCATAGCAAACTGATAAACTTTTCTGTATCCTCATACTTTTTCTATACTCATTTCAAAGCAAAAGGTGGCTGTTGTGTATATGTACTATTGGCAACATGAACTTGGTACAGTATAAGAGTGTAGCTTGGGTCTGGCATTTGGTAGCCTTCACCTGCGACCCGTGATGTATTCACAACTTTGTTGTGTCTGGGAGGATGAATGAATGGGTTGCCAATCACTCTCTGAAACTTACATGTGGCTACGAATCATATATTTGGAAGACTCTAGTATATGTGAACATACATAAGGGTGTTTTCCATTTTATCATAGCTCATTTCGTTGATAAATAAACTTCAACTGCCTTGATAATCAAATGATATAAAGGTATTTCCGTATCACAGACCGAACCAGTGGGTACTCACTCCCCCCTGTCTTGCGTTGCCAGATGATGGGGAACACTCTTCATCAATTGTTAATGTTACAAAAATCAAATTATTTCCATAAACTGTTTAATTGCATTTTCTTTTTTTAAAATTAACATCATACAAAGATATGATTACTGGCTGCGACTATCTTCATAAAACATAATCCTCCAGTCCCTGTCTGTCAACTCTTTTAATATTGGAAACTCACTCCAGTCTCCCCCTCCCCCTCAATACCAAGCCCGTTGCAGTCGTGGGAAGACTCTGGGGTCTTGGGCTGGGGCCTGATAGTGGGGGTTGTGTCACTCTGTACTGTTTTACCCACTCTCGAGTCCCAGTCCTTGACCTTAATAGTTTTGCTTGGTCTTTTCTTCTCTTCTATCTTATATTATCTTTTCTTCTATCTTCTTTTCTTCTCACCTTCCTAAGGTGTGAGAGCTGTGCTGATGGGATGCAAGGCTGTCTTTTTTGTGTTAGTCAAGAACGGCTTCAGAATGGCCTATGGGGATGGTAGCCCTTGTCTCTTTTGCCGTTACTCCTGACTTGGGCTCTCAGGAGCGGACCAGTTTTATTCCCGTAATATACAATTCGGCTCACCATGGCCAATCATGAACCTACTCCCTTAATACAAGGAGTAACGGGAGGTGCTCCTTTAAAACCTTCTCCCGATCAGGCAGATTTCCCCTCCCGTACTTTTCCACTCCTTTCCTCCTCTTCCTACCCATCTGTTTCGTCTTCTCTCCCCCTCTCCTTCCTCCTCCCCTCTTTCCGAACCCCCCCTCATTATCTTCAATTTTGGGACGCTAGACATGGCCAAAACATTTCAACCTCCAGCCGATGACGAGCAACCTCACCCTCCATCTCTCTCTCCTCCAACAAATAGGTCCTGATGTTACATTCTCTTCGCGTCTTAATGGCGACCGACTCCTAATTGTTCAAACTGCTGCACAAGCTGAGAAAGTGTTGTCACATACTGATCCCTCTGGTCACCGTATCACTGTAGTTCCAGATGCTCTCCTAAACTCTAACACCGGAACTGTTCTGATCCCGTCCCATATATCCATAGGTGACTGCAATTTTTCTGAATGTTCTGCTGACATCCAAGCAATCTTGTCTGCTCAACACCTTACCGTACTTTCTGTTCAGCGCTACATGCTTTCTCCTCAGGGGCATCACAGATATTCAGCCAGCATAGCAAAGATCATCTCCAAGGGTCGCGATCTTCCCACCTTTCTTATTGTCGTTGGTACATTACTTCGAGTAAAGGAATACACACCTCGTCCTCGACAATGTTCTTCCTATTGATGATACGGTCACCCAGCTGAATACTGTACAGTAGGTCAGAGGGGGTCTGAACTGCCTGCGCTCAACCTGGCCACACCTCCTCAGCCTGTGTAGCTGAGACACAGATCTGCTGGAACTGCCAAGGCTCTCATGCTGCCTCATCCCAGAAATGCCCAGTCTACATTATTGAAACTGAAGTCTCCAGGATTCGATGGAAAGGTCTCTCCCTCCGTGCTGCCCGTCAACGTACCCATGACTTAGGATTCTCTTCCCGCACCACTTATGCTCTAGTGGTCCATCCTGTCTCCACTACCTCTGCTGTCTCTCAGTCCTGCCACACGGCAAATGTCACAACCTCTAACTTTTTCTGCACTCATCACCCTTCCTGACACACCTGCTCCCTTGGTGTCGCCAGTCTCCAGCTTCTCTACTGTCTCGGCCTCTTTTCCTGTCTCTCCTCATACCTCCCCCTCACCTACTCCTCTGACTGTCACTGTTGTTTCCTCTCCCTCTGTTACTGTTCTCCCCTCTTCCTCCTCCCTTCTCCCCCGTCTTGTTCTGCTCTCTACTTTCTGGCCCCTCCTGTTTCTCTTTCCACCTCTTTCTCTGTTTTAGACTCCTTCACTCTTACTTCTTCCCTGTCACCTTTATTATCCACTCCTCTCTCTTCCCCTCATCACCCTTCCCATTCTGCTGGTCCCCCTTGCTCTTCCTCTTCTCTCCGTCAACGACTACTCCCTCTACCACAGCGTGGTGCCCGCCGTCCACCTCCCTCTGGTAAACGTGGGCTCCCCTCCACTGCATCGGATGCCAAGAGTTCCACAAAACCCTCACATTTCCCCCCAAACCCGTAAGATCTGTACTGCCCATCCCTCGCTCTCTGTGACTCCTACTCCAACGAAGATTTCTGTCTTGACTCCATGGTCTGGTCCCATCCCTACGCTAACTTCGCATGCCACTCTACATGTTCCAGGCCCCATGTCGACACCGCAGACGATGCCTTCTACAATTGCTGAGGGTGAAACCTACACTGACATGGATTTTCTGGCGACTCCTTTGCAGGAACCCATGAGTCCAGAAATCGTGCTTCATATGGCTGAAATCCCTTCAGCTCCCTCTGATCTCCCTCCTACTCCCCTCCCTCCTTCTCCTCCTGTCCCCCTCTCTTCTTGTTATACTCCTTATCCTTTATCTCTCCCTATGCCACCTGGCTATAGTGACCGTCCCGCTCGTCTAACTCTTCCACCCTCTGCTCCTATTCCTATTATCGTACCGACTCGGTGATATATGGTACTCATCTGTCATAAATTTTATATCCTGTGTATTATATTTAATTTTCTGTAATCTGTCTTAGGTTTTTTACTTCCTTTGGTTTTACTTTTATTGGTGTTGTAAATTTTAATATCTCTGTTTTACAGTGGAACCTGTAATATTTTACGGTTCATCGTAATCACCTTCGTTATCTTCTTTCGGTTCACCTTCATTCCTTAGTCTGTTTACAAGAACCTCATTTGTGTTCCCCTTCATTACCTATACCTGACTGTTGTCTCTTGTTTTCTCCTGCTTCTCTTCCTGTTTCAGCTATCTTAGTCCACCACATAGTTCCTCTTGAACATCTATCCCTTCACACCACGGATCCATGTCATTTTATCCGTGTTATCCTCGGAGGTTGGATTACAGTGCTTTGCATTTATTTCTCTCCCTCCCAGCCTATTCATTTTCCTGCCTTATCTCTTTTACTGTCCCAGTTACCCACTCCAGTTTTAATGTTGGGAGATTTTAACTGTCGCCATGCTTTATGGGGCGATGCTGTTACTAATTCTCGTGGCCGCCGCCTTGAGTCTTTAATTTTAGTAATGATTTATCTTTATTGAATACAGGAGCTTCGACGCATTTTCATGCTAATACTCGTACTTTCTCCTGACTGGATCTCTCCTTCTGTTCCCCATCTCATTCTTATAGACTTTCATTGGTCTGTTCTTTCTGATGCTGTATATAGTGATCACTTTCCTATCAAACTTACTCTTACTTCATTTTGTCCTATACTTAGACCTCCTCGGTGGTGTTTTCCAAAGGCTGACTGGCCGTGTTTTCCTTTTTTGACGGTTCCTTCTATACCCCCTTCTTCCTTCTCTACTGCTTAAGATATGCTCTCCTTTTTCAGTGTTTTATTTCTGAGTGCAGCTTTGACTGCAATTTCTAGGTCGTCCCACCCTTTTACTTCTAAGTGTGTGCCTTGGTGGGATTCTGATTGTACTGTGGTACTCCGTGTTAAACGCACACGTTGGAAAATTAACCTACGTAAACGCAACATCCCGTATGAACAGAGTGCATTTCTATTGTTTAAAAATGCCCGTGCAATTTTTTAAAGACTGTTAAGCGAGCTAAACGCCATAGCTGGAGATTATTCGTTTCCATTCTTACTGCCAATACGCCCATTGCTTCTCACTGGAAAAGTACAGTATATGCAAAATAGCTGGAAAGCACATTCCCATGCCTCCTCCTGTCCTCCATTTGGATGGGGAGTCAGTTGCAGATGCTCATTTAGTTGCTAATGGCTTAGGTCTTCATTTTAGTAATGTTAGATATGGCTCTCATCTCTCACCTGAATTCCATGCCCTTAAAGCTACTTCTGAACGTATACCTGTTGTCATCCAGTTGCCGTCTAGTCAGTCGTAAAACGTGCCTGTCACACTCCGTGAATTATCCTCATCCCTTCGTCTTTGTAAGAACACTTGCGAGGGCCCTGATGGCATACTCTATAATATGCTCCATCACCTTTCCCCCCAGGCCCTGGTCTTATTATTAGCTATTTATAATCGTATCTGGACAGAGGGTGATTTTCCTCCCTCTTTTCCTAATGCCAACATTCTCCTGTTTCTAAAGCTGGGAAAGCAAGGCCATGCCCCTCAGGATTATTGTCCCATTGCTCTTACTAGTTGTCTCTGCAAATTGTTCGAGTGCATGATAAATCATTGTCTTATGTGGCTCCTAGAATCCAAGCAGCTTTTGTCATCACAGTTTGGTTTTCGAAAAGCTCATGGTACCTTAACTCCCCTCTTAAATCTAGAGACTTATATCCACTCAACCTTTGTCATTCAAAAATCTGTTGTCGCAATGTTTTTTTTTATTTTTTTACCTCGAGAAGGCTTTATGACACATCCTGGGGCTGCTATTTTTATGCACAGTTCGTCCTTGCAGTATTGATGGTAACCTTGGTGTTTTCTTAAAGAATTTTCTATCAGCTCGTTTCTTTAGAGTCTATTTAGCATACTTATTTGGATCCGGTTCCACAACATGAAGGTGTTCCCCAAGGCAGTGTTCATAGCACTATTCTCTTTTTATTGGCTATTCATGGGATTGTTTTTCATCTCCCAGTTGGGGTTCGCTCTTTTTATATGAAGATGACTTTGCAATATATGCCTCAAACTCTGATATCTCTGCCCTTGGTTCTCTTATTCAATGTGTGGTTTCTGCTGCCTCAGAGTGGGCTGCTTACCATAGTTTTCGGTTCTTTCCTCTTAAGTCTTATGCTATTACTTTTACTTACTCTCATCTTATTTCTCAACCACCCCTTTTTCTCTATGGCTTTCCTCTCCGATACAAAACATCTGCTTCCATTCTTGGCCCTCTCACTCCCGTCTTACTTGGAAGGATCATACTGCCTCTCTGAAAATTTCAGCTCTGCAATGCCTTCGTCTCTTACAAACTTTGCCTCATGTGTCGTGGGGTGCTGATCGGACTACTCTCCTTCGTCTCCATATTGTTCTCGTTCTCTCCAAACTTGATTATGCTTGCCAAGTTTATTCTTCCGCTTCATACACTGTCCTCCAACAACTTGCTTCTGTGCATCACAACGGTTTGTGTCTGGCTCATCTCGCTTTTAAATCTTCCCCAGGTGAGAGTCTCTATGCTGAATCAGGAGTTCCTTCACTTTTCTTTTCGTGTCTATGCTAAGTTGCACTGTTTTCCTAATATCCCTTCTCTACTTCCTCCCAGTCCTGACTTAGGCACGCTCTCCTCACATCCTAGGATCAAGCCACCTTTTGCACATAGGGCTTGTACTCTCCTCTCGCACTCCGCCCTTGCTGTTAGTAATGTTTTTTTTTATTTCCGCACATGTCTTTTTCTCTCGTGGCTACTTCTGCGACCCCACGTTTGTCCTTCCATTTTCCCTTATCTTAAGTCCAATTCTTCTTCATTCATTCTCCGTTCCCAGTCCTCCAACCATCTCTCTCGCCATTCCTATGCAGTCCCTGTATACACTGATGGTTCAAAAAACCCTGCGGGTGTCGCGTTCTCTTTCTTGACACCTTTTATCATTTTAGCCTTCCTGCTTATGTGAGTGTTCTAACAGCAGAGTTATATGCCCTCTTGTTTGTGTTGCGGTATATTTGTCGTGCCTCCTCTCCCCATTTGTGATATTCTCTGATTCATACAGTGCTCTGTTCCTTCTTCAGTCACCTTCTGCATCTCACCATTTAGTCTTTCGTATCTTGGAATGGTTGTTCTGTATCTCTTCTCGTCGTAAAATAATCCAGGTATGTTGGATCCCAGGACATGGGGGCATCGCGGGCAATGAGATTGCTGATCAGTTGGCTCGCACGGCTGTTGCCAGAGTTGCCTCTCCTTCCTTCCTCATTCCAGAGTCTGATTATCTTCCTGCCCTTCAACACAGGTGACAGTCTTGTTGGGAATCTATCGCTGATAATAGACTTCGTGTTGTTAGACCCTTTATTTCTCCCTGGTTGACCCCTTGCCACAGTAATAGGAGATGGGAGACTGTTTTAGCACGTCTTAGAATTGGTCATACTAGTCTTATCCACTCTTATTTGATGTCTGGTGACCGCCCTCCTTTCTGTACTCATTGCAATACCATCCCCTCCGTAAGCCATATTATCCTTGCTCGTCCTTTTTGCGCACTACAGCGACATTTTTCTTTTCCTTTCTAGTCCCACCTCCAACGTCCTCCCCTTCTTGCAGACTTCCTCCGAGAATCACCATACTTTTCCTTCCATAATATCATGTCCTTTCTTACCTCTATTGGTCTTCTTTCCGACATCCAATTCCGCCCCCTACTTCAGTAGCCCCACTGTAATATTATATACTTCTTCCATTGACCTGTTTCTTTCACCACGTCGCGTCTGTGCTCCCAGCACACCCAGCGTACACAACTTGTATCCGATGATCCTGCTTTGTGCTGGATTTTGGCACTAGGTTCTTATTGTTCTTCTTCTTCCCGTCTTCCCCTCCCCACGCTCCCTCCCCTCAACCCTCTACCCCTCTCACTCTCCCCTCCCCTTCTGAAGAGCCGGCTCCTTCTCCCCCCCTCCCACTCCCTTTTGACTGAGGTCGGTGCAGGTCGCAGAATCTGCTCTCCTTACAAATTAGACTCATAGTGGTTATCTGCCTTAAAACCCTACTGCGGTCGATAAACCATTCTTATTCTCTCTCTCTCTCTCTCTCATATATACATGTATGTACAGTATACATATATTTTTATATATGTAAATATATTTCTCTGTCTGTCTGTCTCTCTCTCTCTCTTTCATATATACATGTATGTATATATATATATATTTTTATATATGTAAATACTCTCTCTCTCTCTATATATATATATAAATATTCTCTCTCTCTCTCTCTCTCTCGCATATGTACATGTATGTATATATATATTTTTATATATGTAAATCTCTCTCTCTCTCTCTCTCTCCCGTCGACTAGACCATTTCATATCAGCTCCAACCCTAGGTGTGTGTCACCGGTCCGTCGTGCCACAGGGCGCTCCGAGGGGAAGCTGGAATAGCAGGGGAGCCACTAACTTCTAAGTCGCCGTCTCATTGATAGGTATTTGTTTATGGTTAATGATCGTTTGAAGTTGTTTGTGTTGCAGTTGAAAGGCATTGCTAATATTTATCACAAACCTAGCACGAAGCAGAAATACGGTATAAATGATGAACCAACATCAAGATAATTTCGTCCTTCGAGATCCAACTATTGGCAAGCGAGAGAGTGGAAAGTCTGTCAGGGAGATTGACAACACCCAAGGATTACGAAAGACAACAGTTTCAATATGGCTGACGCGTTGGGCAGAAGGTGGAGACATGAACAACCAACCGAGGGATGACCACCAAGGAAGACCACTGCCAAACATGATCGACAGATACGAGAAACTGCAGAAATAATCCTTTTACCCACACGGCGGCCATACGAGAACAGCAGCAGCTACGCGTGACTGCTCATACTGTGCTAGATGTCTATGGTATTTGTCGCAAAACACCGGCCAAAGAACAGCAACTAATACCTAGGCATTGTGAGGGCAGATGCAGGTTCGCAGAGAACCGTGTAGGAAGATCTTATTTACTGGGCTCGTGTTGTATTCACAGAAGGAAAAAAAAAAAAAAAAAAGTATTCTCAACAAAATGCGGGAAAATACATCGCTGGAGGGGAAATAACAGCATTTTTTTTTTATTATTACAGAAGGCATCACACCTGCCAGTTCATAAACAAGTAAATATAATGTGTGCTTTAGGGTTATAACTTTTTAACAACCTTAAGTTCCTGTACCTCAAGGCAATGAACTTTTGCTTAAAACAAGAAAAAAGCCATTATTCCTCAGAAAAAAAAAAAAAAAAAAAAAAAGTTACTCCGAAATAAAAAAAAAATCGACTTATGCAAGTGTATCTTTACATGCAATAATAATAAAAAAAGCAAAAGAGCTTATACAAATGCATTAATACTTAAAATCACTGTTTATTACCTAGAATAAATCTTAGTTACAGTTTGGCTTTGTTTCTGCAGGCAGCATAAAGTTCCTACATCACTTTGATTGCACGCTCTGCACACTGATTTTTTCTTGGTATCTTGAGTAACGATGGCTCTTGCTTCCATTGATTATGCAATGAGTTCAGTGCTTTTTTGTAAGGTTTCAATATTTCTGACAAGTTCTTGAAGCCATTTTCATTGTACAGTCAGGGAAAGTTCCGCATTACCCACCTCTCGAAGCACTGATGTGAGACGGGTGAATGCGAAGTGGCAGCCAGACCTCATGTGTCTGGTAACAGTGAGTGTGAAGGAGGGGAAGGCAGGGGATTGGGGGCAGAGGAGGGTTTGGTGATAAGTTGGGAATCATGTGTAAGTCTACAATGTTTGAGTTAATTTAGTATGGATAGATGACAATATGAAATTACGTTCATGTCTGTCGAGTCAGTGTTGTCAGGATAGTTATGGAAGTTTGCTGGGTTCGGACAGAGGTTTGAATGCTTTCATTCCCTCTCGACTTTAACACGAGATGTTTCCCCTGGAGATATTCGTAATGGTAGAACATATTTATATTTTGTGTTGACTCGAAAACAAGCCACTGTATATATATATATATATATATATATATATATATATATATATATATATATATATATATATATATATATACAAATAGATAGATAGATAGATATATGCAAATTCTTGTAAATTTGTTTATTTATCCTCTGTCCTCCCACTACAAACATCAATTTGCAAACATTTCCAGTGTTATTCATGTAATCATTCATCTCGAACTTAGTCTACGGTGGTGTGTATTAAAAAAAAAAAAAAAAAAAACTTTCGTTTTCTTTTAGACAGAATGATATAGGAAGTCCTAATTATCAGATCAGTCAGCGGAACTATCACTCCTATCGAATAATACAAAACGAAGGCAAAAAAGCATACCTTTGACAGTAAACATGTGTTATATATGCAGTGATGTGGACAGACTCAGAGAACAGTGTGTGTACCATACAAACAACATAGGCTTTTGTACTTTGAGAATACGTCGGACGCATTATCATTGCCTATTGATACTGTGACGTGAGCAGCTCTCCAAACCCTCTCACACCCGGGCATCCTCCCTCCCACTCACAGTGACCAAACATGTGGGGTCTGGCTGTTGCTTCGTGACTCTTCGTTGACCACTATTGCTCCGAACAGTGGGTAATGCGGAACTTTCCCTGACTGTACAGTATATCTGATTAGTAAACCAGTATTCTGCCCATTCGTACGAGATGAATCTGCATACCTTCTCCAAAGTCTTCCTTGCTTTAGGTATATGAATGAATGCAAGGATAGCGAGAATTTCACTTGAATTCCATCTCGCATCACTGATATTTGGAATTTTGTGAAAGTTAATCAAAGGATAATGCCCTTTTTCTTCAAAGAATCTAAACACTCGTGTTAAATGGTACAAAAACTTCATATCATCCTCCATCCTGACTTATCGAGGATCTCTTCTGTTCCATTAACAAACTGTGATTTTAGTTTTTCGTAATTCTTTATTAGTTGAGACACAAATGGATATTTGATGTTTGGAGAATTGGTGTCAGCGCCAAGTTCTTCGCCCATCACCAAACGGAGACTCCTGTCCAGAATGTGATGCTGACAACCAATAAGTTGTTTGTTGAACTTCTTATCCTAGAACATTTGTTGTAATCTGACAACTCCACTCTTTTTCCCAGTGTTAACGCTAGTTGTATCAGCAATGATCATTTTTATTGCATGCCATAAGTTATCAGTAACTTTTGCAATTCCTTCAGCAATAATTTCAGCCTTGCCATTTTCCAAAAGCAGTGCATCCAATTTTATTTCGGTTTTTTCATTTCTGAGTAGTACTACATGGTACTCATTTTCATCAATCCGTTTTCCATCGAAATGTAAAGACCATGTGTCCAACTGTAACTTATCAATCATTTCCTCCTTCAGTGTAGCAGCCTTATTGTATACTGACTTGTAAATTGCTGCTTGTCTTTGAGCTGGAATGTCAGTACCGTCATGTGACAATTGTCTGCATATTTTAGCTGCATTATTTATAGCTGCACTATTTGTCGATACTCCAGTAGATGTCATCACGTTAGCTGCAACTTTACCTCTGTTGCGTTTTCTGGTTGGTGGATGATTAGTCTCATCTTCATCCTTAAATTCGTTGTCATCAGATTCAGTGCAACTACCAGTAGATGAAAGATCGTAAGATGTTTATGGTACCATAGGTTCATCAGGCAGTTTTCGTCTTTTTGAAGGATGAATAGTTTCCTTACTGCAACTTGACCGTTGAGTACCCCACATCTCCTTTGCTTTGCACTTGTAGGTGGTTGAGTTATTAATTTTCAGTGGATAATCATTGACCATTTATTCTTGTGATATCAAGAAGTTTATTCAGGGCATCATATTTTCCCCTACTGACACAATCATCGTAAGATTTTACCACCTTGTCAAGCTTTGCTTGTATTGCTTGATCTTACACATGTGGAAAGTTCAATTTATTCTCCCATAATTTTGTAATTTCTTTGGATTTCGACTATTCGTTCTTTTCTTAATTTGATTTTTGCTCCAAGAAGCTGGTAACGTCCAACATCTTGCATTTGGTTTGGCATTCTGCATTTTTCTTCTAATGAAGATTCTTCTAAAGGCACAATTCCACTTCCTTTATGTGACTGCTGGAACCGCACCGAATTATTGATCCAGACATCCTTGTTCTTCTGTACGATAGTATCACTTCTTTTGTGCGACATCATGCGTATCTGAAAAACAAAAATATTTAATATATAACAGTAACACACTAAGCAATTATTTTGCTGACTTCACTTGCAAACTGCGAAGATAACTGTTAGGTGCTGAAAAATGTTTCCCGTCTTATAACAGATTATTCTAGAAAGTTCTAAACAGTGTTAAACCATACTAGAACGTTACAAACTGTTCTAGAGTGTTCTAAACGGTTCTAAAATCTTCTGTGCAAGTCTATAAAATTATAAAAAATCTCTATAAAGATTAAGAAAGTTATAAAACTTGCGTGCGGTAACGTTAAATATATGGTAATCCATTGTGTGATTTTGGGGTGACTTTTTTTTTTTTAAACTGAGAGGAATTAGGGCTTTTTTCTTTGTTTTTAAACTAAAATTCATCAGTTTGATACAGGCTACCTTTTATTTGAAAAAAAAAAAAAAAAGTTATAACCCTAGTGTGTAATCCACTTAGGTATTAAAAATGACATAGCTAAAACTGTTGTGTAAATTAGAACATATTCCATATTCATGCAAAGCTAGCTTCAAAGTAAACTGGAAGGAGAGCTCAGAGTGCAACATCCGTGCCACACAATTTGTCTGTGGTCGTAACTTTTGACTCTATCCTGCAACCTTTACCTTCGACCGAGTATCATAAAATCCAGTATCAGAAAATCCAGTATGGACCCTCATTTATTTGACGAATACTGGTTCGAATTTGACTGCAGATATTTATGTTGGCCTTGTCATATGACACTGACCTCTTAATTATTGTCCTCGAATTAGACTCACTTCATCCTTGTCTGATCTTAACCCTTTCCTGGCTTTGTCCAAATCAAATAGCTACTGAGACAAAGGGTCGAATCACAGTCGTTGTCCCGTGTCTCTTACCTTTGTCCAACGGTTCTAAAATATTATTCGTTTCATCCTATGCTGACCCTCAACTTTATTACCACATTCGGTCTATATCTGGTTACATAAAAAAGGGTAACTGACTATGCCCTTGAAATATGACATTGTTCGGCCATAAGTCAAAATCCTGTTCCACGTAATTTTCAATATATTCCTAATGTTTGATGTGTGCTTCAGTAGGATTTCCATAATACTGCCACAAACGAAGGACTGACAGGGGAACCAAATTAACCAAACACACACTATACCATCACCTCTGCGAGCCAGACTTTTACATGGTCAAAAGGGGCAGAAAACAAGTCACTATTGATGACCACTGTGTGCTGGAACGGTCGGGAACTCAGATTGATGGAGACTCTCTCCCATTAGCGGCCTCTTCGATTGCGTTTATTAGATTTCAAGTGGCCAAGTTAAGAGTGGTAGCATGTCAAAATGACGGGGCCAGTCTCCAACTAGGCCAACCCAAGCCCAACCTTCGCAGTTTCCCGGAATGCTTCTAAGTTACACGTTAGTAAACTACTATACCTCATACCAATTAATCTGGCCAGGCATGTATGGCAATACTGTTCCCGTCGAGATTCTGATTGGCTGGAGGTGTTTGTTCGATTTCGTTGTTGCTTAAACCGATACTCTCTTTATTATCAGATGTGATACTGAGATTGTCGATAATACAATCGTCAAAAGCAATAAGAAATCCGTTATATACTTAACAACAATGAAATTTGTGTAGGAAGATAGAAATATGAGTCAACAAAGTATTATAACAGTCCAAGTCAAGGTCAGCATTCAAAAAAGTCCTTTAAATCTCCGACACTCTATAACAAAAAATTAAGGAAACCTGCTTAATCTAAGCGTTGGTGTAACACACTTTTAAATTTTAAGATCAGTCCGTACTGTGATAATAGAGGAGATATGAAATAGTTTTCCTTTAGCCTACTTTGATTTTCGCAATTTTTTCAAACCTCCCTCCCCGCACAAGTCGTCTTTTCATTAGAATTTTTAATTATTCAGGGTTGTGGCACGATTTAAGGGTGCAGAGTGATCTTAAAATTTAAAAGTGTGTTACACCAGTGCTTAGATTAAGCAGGTTTCCTTAATTTTCTGTTATATTATCGAGTGTCGGAGATTTAAAGGACTTTTTCGAATGCTGACCTTGACTTGGACTGTTATAATACTTTGTTGACTCATATTTCTATCTTCCTACACAAATTTCATTGTTGTTAAGTATATAACGGATTTCTTATTGCTTTTGACGATTGTATTGTCGACAAACTCAGTATCATATCTGATAATCGAGTATCGGTTTAAGCAACAACAAATCGAACAAACACCTCCAGCCAACCAGAATCTCGGCAGGAACAGTATTGCCATACATGCCTGGCCAGATTATTTGGTATGAGGTATAGGTAAGCTCTATACCACCAGTTCCCAAGGGTAATACAAACAATAAAGTTCGAGTGGGAGGGAATGTGTATTAACAAGACCAAAAAGTAGAAACCTTCCCCAGCTACTTGCTTTACAGATTAAACATGAATCAGTTGACACATTGTTCGAAAAAAAAATATATATATATGGTCGTAATATCAAATCCACAAAACTTAGCTCCTCTGTCCCGGTCCAGTGTGTTTCTTCATAATCGTCCCTCTGAGCACAAATTTCACTGGTCCAGTCCTCTGCCACTCCCGACCTTAACTTCCACATTGGGACCTTGACTCACGCACTAGGACCTTGATCTCCACGCCTGGACTTGGACTCACTAGTACTTAGACCTCCACGCTTGGACCCACTAGAAGTTAATATGTATAATGAATAACTATTCTCCCCAATGCAAGTAATTCCTTCACATGATCAGGAAGATCTCATAATAAAGAAACATGAATTACAACACTCGGCATCTCAAGTAATAACAGAATAACACATGGCACTACAGACACACAGGTCTGCTCAAAATAATACTTATTGTAGGGATAATATGGAAGAAAAAGTACTATAACAAATACAGTAAGCAAGAATAACTGTTAACTCTTAACCATGAAAATCATCACTATCAATATCATTGTGCCTCACAAAGTAACTACGTGAACATTTACTCACATCATAGCCCTAATAAGTGCTGAATTGCAAAGTCATTTCAACACAATAATAAATAATTAAGTCTCCGGGCACCTATTACTTGGCCTACAAAAATCACACATTTATCTGAGGCTCAGACAGAACTAGCTAGCATTCTCGTATTCCAGTTACTAAATAATAAAGTACATTACACAAAAATATGGGAAATACCTCACTATTCAGCCAAAAAATGTAGGGGAGGTGAGCGGGAACACAGGACTCACTTCTCCAAAGGCTAATGGCGTCACCGTTATACCTCCTGAGGAACGACAACACAATTCTACCCGAGTCCGTTTCACTATTTCGTCACTATTATCACTCGTGAGATATCACTATTCGCGCTTCAACATATCAGACATCAGTAATATCAGATTACTTACAGAATTCCTTGGAGAAAGAGGGGGGGAGGATGATGACGACAGTACCAACCAGCTGCCACGTATCACTGCCGGTGAGCGAGTGAGACGCCAAAACTGCATGAGTGATGCAAAGGGGGGGGGGATGACGGCGTATGCAGTTTAAGATTTTAATTATTACAGACTCGAGATAGACTCAGTGTGATGTCTTTCCCCTTACAATCGATTACCTCCCAAAAAATGACATTCTCTAGTTACAATTATTACTCTACAACACCTCTATCTTTATACCCTTACATCGAAAAACCATAAAAATTATCGTGCTTTATATCACTTTGCGCACGCGAAAAACCATAAAAATTATCGTGCTTTATATCACTTTGCGCACGCGTACATTATGCTGGATCACATGACCAAAGGCACATGTTACCATCTCACACGAGTTTTTATATTATAAAAAGACTTAATACTAGTAAATTACAGTAGGAAAAAAAAGTGACTTAGCAACTAGGTAATTAATCTATGTTCTGGTCACGTCCGCATAGTAACAGCCATGCCCAGGCCACACTCTCTCACTTAACCGAACTTTTGGTCATATAAAATGAACTAGATACAACTCATTATCACTTCTGGGCACTACATCCGCCCACAGTTAGGGAAGACCAAAAGTTCGGGCGACTGGACCTGAACTTCTCAGAAATACCCAGTACCCATACTTAACACACACGGTACGTAAGTTCACCTACTTGACCAGTCTCCCTCAATACTGCTACTGTGAGGTGTTCCACATGCTCCTTGCTCGTGATGGGAAACCAATCTACACGTCTCCAAAACACCAGCCAACGTGTCCTATACTGCGACTGTGGGATATTACATAAGCTCCGTGGTCAAGAACGGTCGGCGGCTATCATGTCCACAAAAAAAAAATCCTCTACCACGAGTAAATATTCTCCTGCTACTTACTATATGCAACTAACGACGTATGCCACTCACCAGGCATATTACTTACAAGGAGAATGTCTTGCTACAAGGAGAAACTTTGTGCTGAGTTAAGAGTAACACGAGTCGCTCCACTGCGTTCTGTCCAGAGAGACCGAACGAAACCTACCTACCTCTCCTAACATGCGAGAGCCCCATAGTTCAACTTCTCCAAGCCCTATAGAGAAACTGGAAACTTCCCCTCTCTCTCCGAGCAATCCTATACTGCAGTTTGGGTATTACATACACGCAGTGCTCGAGGTTCTCAAAGCCAGTAGGAAACCTCCAGGTGGAGACCTTCAGGTAGAACTGCCCCTCACATGTACAGTTCCCTAACTCTGGGGGAAAAAAAAATTAAAGTCCTAACGGTGAGAGCTCATTTTCCCTAAATACAGTAAGCCTAACAATCTAACCTAAAGAAAAAAAAGAATTGAGGTAAGGCAAGAACGACAGTACATACACCGTGGTGCACTCGATTTGACAAACATGCAGCTTCCATGCCTCATCTCTCCAAAAGCTGGACAAACCCTAAAGAACTACTCAACCCTAGTAATCAACCCAAAATTACAACATCATAGGTACTGGTAGAAAAGAAAATACGCAGGTACAGTCCGGAGAGACCTGGAAGGGCACGCCCGACTTCATGTTCCCAGCCAGTTAAGGCAAGGACAAGATGTGTTCGGAGAAAAAAAAAATGAGTATATACAATATATACATCATACACCCATCACCTACATGTACTGTAACCTCTCAGGCGGTGTCCGGGATCTTACGCTAGGCAGTATCTCTTCCTCTTCCTCACTGGTCAAAAACTTGTGATCCACCGTACTCAATAAGACATCTCTTTCAACATATCTTTTGACCTTTTCGGCTGCCCTACTCAAGATGGTGCCAACAAACACATTTTCTAACTCATAGGCTCTACCCTGATCGATAACTCTGACAATCTTGTAAGGACCCTGCCATTTTCTGTTTAGCTTTGATTCCGTACCAGGCATGCACTCTTCAATATAGATCCAAACTAATTCACCTGCTTCTAGAGAGTCATTTCTACGTGCCTCATTTACCCTGTTAAGGTATCCTGCTGCAATCCGACGTTGTGTCTCCTTAAGCATCTGTTTGACATTATTTTCTTTATACAGTCTTCATTGGTAGGCAACTGCAAATCTCCTACCTCGCGATTTGGATGACGACCATAAAAAGCCAAGAACGATGATGTACCTGGGGACATATGCACTGCTTCGTTCAACGCATTCTCAGTGTCGCACAGGTGCATGGGCCACGTATTCGGGTGTTCTTGGCTCCAGATTGCCAGTACTGTCTTTAAGGACCTATGTGCTCTCTCAATAACTGAATTTCTTCGGGAATGGTAGGGTAGACAGAATCCTTGCTTAATCCCGGCCCTCCTACAAAAATCTCTAAACTCTGCACTGGTGAATTCTCCTCCATTGTCCATGATGACTACCTGCGGTTTGCCATACCTACAGATGTCCTTCTTCAGTTCTTCAGCTACGGCTTTGGTGGATTTTGTACGAAGGGGGTAGATACATAGGTACCTAGAAAAATGGTCTATCATCGTGGGACAATACCTATGACCACTCCTACTATTATGCAAATCTATGAGATCTATTGCAACTCTCTAACCATTGTCATCTACTGGTGGCAATTCCTTAAAATGGTGCACAATCTTTCCGTGACCCTTGAACTGCTGACAGGACTTGCATGATTTAACAAAATGTCGCACATCGGTCAGTAGAGACGGCCAATAGAAAAACTGTCTTGCCTTGGCTACCGTCTTGCATTCTCCTAGGTGTGAAGGGTTATGAACAACTGAACAGGCAATAGCAACTAAAGACGTGTACTACCAGGCGCAACCTCGACTTTCCCATTTCTTCTCTTCGGACATACAGAATCTCCTCGTTCATTTCGAAAGCGTAAATGGGACGATTACCAGACAACTTCCTGGGTGACCTCCTTCTAAATACTGAATTACCTGCCTCCACCCTGGGTCTGCTCTCTGGGCTTCCCGGACCTTGTCTACTGTAAGACCTAGCCACTGAAATTCTGCATTAGATTGAGTTATATATGAGGCCTCCTCGATTGCTCCTACTGGTCTACTCAAAGCATCTGGGACATAATGATTCACACCCTTTTTATACTTTATCACAAAATCGTAGTCTCTCATCTCCAACAAATAACACGACATCTGCGGGCATTTAGTCTTTTTCTTAAAGATGGTGGTTAATGTCTGTGGTCAGTGACGATGGAAAAGGGTTTGCACCATAAATAGTGGCTGAAAAATCTACACGCACTCACTACTGCCATAGCTTCCTTGTCTGTTACTGAGTATCTTTTCTCTGTTGGGGTAAGTTTCTTTGAAAAGTATCCAATAGGTCTTCGATCTTTCTCGCTCTCCAGCTGCATAAGAGCTGCGCCAATGTGCGAGTCGCTAGCATCTGTGTGTAACTCGAACGATTTAGTTAAATCTGCCTTTACTAGTACTGGAGCTGACACTAACTTTTGTTTAAGAATTAAGAATGCATTCTCACACTCCTCTCACCATTCAAATTTTGCGTCCTTCCTAAGCAAATTTGTGAGAGGACTAGCAATGGCAGCAAAGTCAGGAATGTGTTTGCGATAAAAGTTACACATGCCCACAAAGCGTCTCACTTCCTTGGCCTTCGTTGGTCGTGACATCTGTTCAATGGCTTCGAGAACTGTCAGGGCATACTCCTTTCTCCGACACTACATGTCCCAAGAACTTAATTTCTCGCTTTATGAAAGAGCATTTACTAACATTCAGCTTCATTCCAAACTAGGTTAATCTTCCAAAGGTAATCTTCAGTCGGTCTAGCATCTGATCGAAAGAGTCTGCCCAGATCACAACATAGTCTAGGTAGTTACGGCACAAACCTTCTCTAACTAAAGGGGCTAACACCTGCTGCATTTTCCTCGCAAAAATTGCTGGACTCACAGACAATCCGAAAGGTAAGCGCTTGTATCTGAACAAATTAACTCCATTAGAAAAAGTTGTCAAGTCTCGAGAGCCTTCATGCAACCGAACTTGGAGGTATGCGTCTTTCATATCAAGAGTGAAGTAAAACTTTTTCCCAGCGCTTTCCTCTACTAATTCGTCTAATCGGGGTAGGGGTTGGATATCTCTCTTAACCTTCTTATTAAGAGCCCGATAATCAATACACATCCTTTTACTGCCGTCCACCTTGCTGACTAAGACTATGGGGGCTAAATATGCAGCGTTCGGTTCCTCAATCACATCCTTACCAATCATCTCATCGATCATCTCGGAAATTATCTTCCTTGCTTGCTCAGGATGCCAATACAAGGGCATACGCATGGGTTCAGAGTCAATAGTATCAATATGGGCTTCAGGTACTTTAAGGGTGCCAATTTCTTTTGGACCAAGAATGAACAGTGCATTATTATCCAATATCACCTCTTTCAATTTGTCCCTCTGTGACTGAGACAAATGTGTCCACTTCAACTCTCTGAGAATTGAATTAAGCGCAGCACGTCGATCACTCCCATCCTGTGCCTGATCCATGTGTGGTAACAATGCATTATCTATCCGAACTACTGGTGCCACAAGGTCACCTTCTGCCTCACCTACTGGTTGCACTAATTCAAGTGAACTTATGTCCTGTTCCTTGGGGCTAAAATAAGTAATATTCGACTCATCAACATGGTACGTCCCTAACACTTGTCCTGGGTTTAGCTTCACTGGTCCCTTGGTTACATTGGCAATGGGTAAACAGCATGTCCCGTTCTCACTAACTCTCACACAACAATTTGGTGCTAATGAAGCTTTACCCCTGGCCTTCTGAAATTTACTAACATGTAAGACATCTCCGGGTTTTCTGTCTTTCAACACAATGGGTACTGACATCAATGTCTGTGCAGGTACCACAGTCCTACACTTCATTTGTACTAGCTCTCCTTCTGCCTTTCTCGTATGGTTAGTCTGGAACTTTATTCTGTTCACTGTCTGGCAAAGCTTATTTCGGACCACGTACTTCTGACCACCCCAATGCATAACCTGACTTTCTCCGTCCCAAGTGAAAATCGCTCTACCAATTAAGTCCGCACCCATGAGCACTTCAGTTGACAAATAATAGTCTGGGACCACTACAAATCACTGCACTATGCTTGTCTCGGGGGCAATATGAACTACCGACGAAACCTGGCCAACAACAGTTAACTTATGGTTGGATACTGAATGCAATGAACGTCGGCACTTGCTAATCTTTAATCCTAATCTATTTGCTGTACTTTCTTTCATCAATGTTGCTACACTACCGGTATCTAGTGTAGGACTAGTTCCTGACCATCCCCCTTTGCTGAACTTTTTCAGTGTCTCAGTTACACAGAGAGTAGGCCAGCATGCTCTCCAGTACAAATTTCTCTAACTATCTTCACCAAACTACATGCACAGTACACACTACACTTCCTATTCAAAATTTACCAAAAATGGCGTCGTCTTATCAAGCCTCGGAGTCCCCAGGGGGGGGGACCATAAATGCCCCCACCATCTGCCCGTCTCCCGGTGACGACTCAAGGTGCCTGGAACCACGGTCTGACTTCTTTATTTCTGCAACATTCGCGGCCTTTCGTCTAACTTTCGCTCTGTTGAGCACCACCTCTCCTCCTCAAAACCTCATCTTCTTTTTCTAACGGAGACTCAGCTGTCTGAGGCAACTGACAGCAAACCCTTTTCTGTATCCTCCTACTTTCTCTATACTCATTTCAAAGCCAAACGTGGCTGTTGTGCATATATACGCAACGACTTATCTTGCTCTCGTGTTCCTGAACTTGATTCTTCTGAATTCTCCACACTCTGGCTTCGGCTTTCCTGTCATTCTCTGACTAAATATATCTGTGCTGTTTACTTATCCCCTAATTCTACTATCAAAAATTCTTTGACTATCTTACTTCTACGATGGAACACATTCTACCCATTTCTCCTTTCTCTGAAATCTCCATTCTTGGAGATTTCAATGTTCACCACCACCTTTGGCTCTCCTCTCCTTTCACGGATCCACCTGGTGAACAAGCCTACATCTTTTCTATCCTTAATGACCTAGAGCAGCTTGTACAGCACCCTACCCGTATCCCTGACCGCCTTGGAGAGAGCTCCAACATACTTGACCTCTTGCTCACAACTAATCCTTCTGGTTACTCTGTTAATCTTTTCTCTCCGTTTGGCTCCTCCGATCACAACCTTATTACCTTAACCTGTCCTATCACTCCGGTACGGCCTGTGGACCCCCCAGGGAAACGTCGTCTGTGGCATTTTGGAGCCGCGGACTGGGAGGCCCTCAGGCAGTACTTCTTTGATTTTCCCTGGAATGATTATTGCTTCCATGGCCGTGTGCCATCTGAGTGTGCCTTGCGCATTACGGAGGTTATTCTCTCGGGCATGGAAGCATACATTCCTTTCTCACATCCTTTGACTAATGCAAGAAAGCCTTGGTTTAATCACGCTTGTTCTAATGCTGTCCGCAACAAGGAGAGGGCCTACAAAAGGTACCGGAGCCAACCCACCCCTGAATCACATCATCTTTACGTTTCTGCCCGGAATCGTGCTAAGTCTGTTCTTCGCTCTACTAAAAATAATTTCATCCATACTAAATGCTCTCAACTCTCAGACTCGAATTCTTCCCGCTCCTTCTGGCATCTTGCCAAAAATCTTTCTAACAACTTTACCTCATCATCCTTCCCTCCTCTTTTCTACTCTGTTGGTTCTGTAGCTATTTCTTCTACTGATAAAGCAGATCTCTTCGCACAGACTTTCTCCTCCAATTCTACCTTAGACGATTCCGGTGCTGTTCCTCCATCACATCCCCCCTCTGAGTTCCTCATGGCTGACATTAAAATTTCTTCAGTTGATGTATTTCCTGCCATCACTGGCCTCAGTACTAACAAGGCATATGGGCCTGATGGGGTCCCTCCTGTTGTTCTCAAGAACTGTGCTTCTGTGCTTACACCCTGCCTAGGCAAACTCTTTCGCCTTTGTCTGTCAACTTGTACCTTTCCTTCTTGCTGGAAGTTTGCTCTCATTCAGCCAGTCCCAAAGAAGGGTGACCACTCCCAATCCTCCAACTATCGTCCAATTGCTTTAACGTCCTGTATTTCAAAAGTTTTCGAATCAATTCTGAATAGAAAAATTTTAATGCATCTTTCCTATCACAACCTTCTTTCCGATCGTCAGTATGTGTTCCGTCAGGGACGCTCCACTGGCGATCTTCTCACCTACCTTTCAGACTCCTGGTCATCCTCCTTTCGGGACTTTGGCGAAAGCTTTGCCATTGCACTTGACATCTCAAAGGCTTTCGATCGAGTCTGGCATAAATCTTTAATTTCCAAACTGCCCTCCTACGGTTTCTATCCTTCTATCTGTGCCTTCATCGCTAGCTTCCTTTCTGGTCGTTCTATAGCCGCTGTTGTAGACGGCCATCGTTCTTCTCCTAGATCTATCAACAGTGGTGTTCCTCAGGGCTCTGTCCTATCACCAACTCTCTTCCTTTTATTCATCAATGATCTTCTAAGCTGTACATCTAACCTTATCCACTCATACGCTGATGACTCCACCCTTCACCTTTCCATTCGGTTCCCGCAATGCCCATCTCAACAGTTACTTCAACAAGCAAGGGATGAGGCTGTGGCACACCTAATGTCTGATTTGGCTCGTATCTCTGACTGGGGTAAAAATAATATGGTTGTCTTTAATGCATCTAAGACTCAGTTCTTACACCTATCAACCCGACAAAATCTTCCACAGGTATACCCACTGTTTAATAATATTCAGCTCAATCCTGCATCATCCTTGAACATGCTTGGGGTTTGATTTACTCGGGACTTATCTTGGAAAGATCATATTACATCTCTTGTAAAATCTGCTTCCAAGAGATTGGGTGTGCTAAGCCGACTCCGCTCTTTCTTTACCCCTGCACAATTGTTGACTCTATACAGGGGTTTTATCCGCCCCTGTGTGGAGTACAACTCTCATGTGTGGGGAGGCTCCCCACATACAGCTCTTCTCAATAGGGTGGAGTCAAAGGCTTTTCGTCTCATTAACTCTCCTTTTTTTACTGACTCCCTTCAACCTCTGTCTCTTCGCCGCACTGTTGCATCTTTATCTCTTTTCTATCGCTACTTTAATGGTCACTGCTCCTCTGAACTGTCTGCTTGCATTCCTCCACCTCTACGACGGGCGCGTAGCACCCGTCTGGCAGCAAACTCTCATCCTTTTTCTGTTCAACTCTCTAATGCAAGAGTTAACCGTTACTCCCAGTCTTTCATTTATGCAGCAGGTCAGCTCTGGAACTGTCTCCCTCTGTCTGTATTTCCTGCTGCCTATGATCTCCAGTCTTTCAAACGCAGTGTGTCCAGGCATCTCAAAATGATCGGATCTTGAATTTGGCTCTATATTGTATTTTGTTTTTTTCTTGGAGGGAACTGTTACTGCGGGCTCATGGCCTTTGGTTCCTTCTTCCTCACAAAAAAAATCTACAAAAGCTGAAACCTGATACTGTCCCAGAATCAAGCATATCACTGGAGTGTCTACTTCACCTCGAACTTTTCGGACTTCCTCCACCTCAGTATCTGAAAGGTTCTGACAGCCCTCATTCTGTTCTACATCCTGTACACTACACATGACATGACTGGCAGCCTGCATTACCTCAGGGGCCTCTCTATTCATTCCCTAGGCAGTTGGGAGTTTGGATGTAACTGAGAATCCTGCTGTGGGAGGGAACTAGCTGTTGTGGGAGATGTACTTGGCACGCTTCTCTCCTGTTTTCTACTCAAGTTAGGTCTACCAGGCCATCCCTCATGTCCCCTTCTAGAGTTCGCTTTCAAGCAATCAAAACAACTTCCTCGCTCTGGTTTCCTTGGACAACTCACCTGGTCATGTTTACTGCAATTTGAACACCACCCACAAGGCCACATTGTAGGTCTAGGTTTAAAGGATACCTGACGTACGAGTACTTGATTCACCGGATGATTGTTGTCTCTAACAACTGGAGGTGTGATTCTAGTATGGGCTGGAACATTATCAACAGACTTTTGTTCATCCACAACTTTTGCCACTCTACGCCACTGTCTATAACCCCTTTCTCTCTCTAATTCTGAAATTAAGGTCTCTTCCATTCCTAGATCTTTAAACAACTCTAATCGTTCCCTAATTTCCTGTGGTACATTACGTAACACAGCTTTCTTCCACAACTGTTCCACATTGGGAAGGTTAATATGGGGATGTTCTCTGCAAATTGCCCTGAAGTTACTCCTGAACACTCTAACAAATCTCTTAGGTGGATCCTCAAATTTATACTCCATTTGGGCTACCTCACAGAATGCATCAGCAATCCCTTCGGGACCTCTGAACACACACTGCAACAGTGTCTTAATGTCCCCATAAGTACCACCTGCCTCATAAACTTAACTCTCCCAAAACATATGTACGCAACTCTGTGTCCATACGTGTGAGCGCTACCGCCTTCCTCTGTTCTGAGTTGGCAGTCACTGACTCCACCTGCATGAAGAAGTGATCCACCAGGGTCCTAGTATGTAAACCATACATTTCACTCATCCTTACACTCTAGTACTACCGAATTTCCCTGATAGCTCTGCATACATCCTACAAGCAAACTTGACCACTGTGGAGTTGACTAGCCTAAATGGATTTCCAGACTTAACGGGAGTATACTGTGATGGACCTCCAACCTTGGTCGGGGTGAGTCTGGGTGGGCCTAACATGTCCTCCAACGCTCTAATACGCTCAAAACACTCATCAATTGCGGATGGTTCCTGTTTCATCTCTACTCCCTCAGGCATCTGTCTCAGTGTCAATCAATTTTTCAACACGGGACTCCATCATGAATTATACAAACGTGAGCAACCCCAAGAGATGAATGCTCAACTACAAAAATGCCCTAACTGCAACTTGAGCAACCCCAGGAGGTGAATGCTCAACTGCAGCACCAAAATAGTACACTAAAAATACACATACCTTATAATTCTACACATAATGCTACATACATATACCTTTCAGAACTGGAAGATGAGCTATTACCTTAATTTCAAGTTAAATTACCCTCACATTAATAGGTCATCCCAACGCTGTCCCACCATTTGTACCGTAACCTCTGCAATCCAGACTTTTACATGGTCAAAAGGGGCAGAAAATAAGTCACTATTGATGACCACTGTGTGCTGGAACGGTCGGGAACTCAGATTGATGGAGACTCCCATTAGCGGCCTCTTCGGTTGCATTTATTAGATTTCAAGTGGCCAAGTTAAGAGTGGTAGCATGTCAAAATGACGGGGCCAGTCTCCAACTAGGCCAACCCAAGCCCAACCTTCGCAGTTTCCCGGAATCCTTCTAAGTTACACGGAAATAAACTACTAGGTAAGCTCTATACCACCAGTTCTCAAGAGTTATACAAACAATAAAGTTCTAGTGGGAGGGAACGTGTATTAACAAGACCAAAAAGTAGAAATCTTCCCCAGCTACTTGCTTTACAGATTAAACATGAATCAGTTGGCACATTGTTCGAAAAAAAAATATATATATATATGGTCCTAATATCAAATCCACTAAACTTAGCTCCTCTGTCCCGGTCCAATGTGTTTCTTCTTTATCGTCCCTCTGAGCACAAATTTCACTGGTCCAGTCCTCTGCCACTCCCGACCTTAACTTCCACACTGGGACCTTGGCTCACGCACTGGGACCTTGATCTCCACGCCTGGACTTGGACTCACTGGTACTTAGACCTCCACACTTGGACCCGCTAGAAGTTAATATGAATAATGAATAACTATTCTCCCCAATGCAAGTAATTCCCTTCACATGATCAGGAAGGTCTCATAATAAAGAAACATGAGTTACAACACTCGGCATCTCAAGTAATGACAGAATAACACATGGCACTACAGACACACAGGTCTGCTCAAAATAATACTTATTGTAGGGATAATATGGAAGAAAAAGTACTATAACAAATACAGTAAGCATGAATAACTGTTAACCCTAACGATGAAAATCATCACTGTATCAATATCATTGTGCCTCACAAAGTAACTACGTGAACATTTACTCACAACATGGCCCAATAAGTACTGAATTGCAAAGTCATTTCAACACAATAATAATTAAGTCTCTGGGCACCTAATACTTGGCCTACAAAAATCACACATTTGTCTGAGACTCAGACAGAACTAGCTAGCATTCTCGTAATCCAGTTACTAAATAATATAAAGTACATTACACAAAAATATGGGAAATACCTCACTATTCAGCTAAAAAATGTAGGGGAGGTGAGCGTGAACACAGGACTCGCTTCTCCAAAGGCTCATGGCGTCACCGTTACACCTCCTGAGGAACGACAACACGATTCTACCCGAGTCCGTTTCACTATTTCGTCAATATTATCATTCGTGAGATATCACTATTCGCGCTTCAACATATCAGACATCAGTAATATCAGATTACTTACAGAATTCCTTGGAGAAAGGGGGGGGGGGGAGGATGATGACGACAGTACCAACCAACTGCCACGTATCACGGCCGGTGAGCAAGTGAGACGCCAAAACTACGTGAGTGATGCAAAGGGGAGGGGGGGGGATGACGGCGTATGCAATTTAAGATTTTAATTATTACAGACTCGAGATAGACTCAGTGTGATGTCTTTCCCCTCACAATCGATTACCCCCCAAAAATGACATTCTCTAGTTACAATAATTACTCTACAACACCTCTCTCTTTTTACCCTTATATCGAAAAACCATAAAAATTATCGTGCTTTACATCACTTTGCGCACGCGTACATTATGCTGGATCACGTGACCAAAGGCACATGTTACCATCTCACTCGAGTTTTTATATTATAGAGAGACTTAATACTAGTAAATTGCAGTAGGAAAAAAAAGTGACTTAGTAACTAGGTAATTAATCCATGTTCTGGTCACGTCCGCATGGTAACTGCCATGCCCAGGCCACACTCTCTCACTTAACCGAACTTTTGGTCATTATAAAATGAACTAGATACAACTCATATCACTTCCGGGCACTACAACACCCTCTTCCTTAACACGCACAGGTGTAACAACACCTGCTTTATTTTCTCAAGAACAGCATGTCATGTGTAACGTGTGAGGATGGCTTGTCTCCATGGTGTGGGCTTTTTTTTTTTTTTTTTTTTTTTTTACACAGACGGACCCTTCACAGTAGCAAAGTATCTTGTAATTCTTGAAGAAGAATTTCTGCCTTCATTCCGTGAGCAGGACTACGCCTTTTCCTAAGCGAATACTGATTGCCCATAAAAAATGCCCAGTGCACACGGCCCACATGGTCCAGAGGTTTGACGAACACCCCAACTTGGAATTAATGGATATGCCCAGTCGGGGTTGTGATATGAGCCCCATCGAAAACCTGTGGGATAACTTGGTATACAGTACACATGGGAAGAAAAAGGGAACTTAACGACACAACAGGCTGTGTTTGTTGCAAATGATTGGTGGACTAAATATTAGATACCTAATGGTTTATAGCCATATATTAAATTCATAGACAATCTGCTGTCAAGAGCATACTTAGAAAACACTGAAATTACCCCATTAGATAACTGTCGCAATTGCTGTTTCTGCTACGCGGTCACTGTGTTCATATGCAGTTAAGCTGCATAATGTGAAATGTATTTTCTAAGTTATTGTCATTCATTATACCTTATCTATGCAGATACTTTAACAACATACTGTATCTGCACTGGTGAAAAGAAGGATGAATATCACAGAAGGTAGTGTCAAATATAAATGACACGAAAACTATTATCATCGATTTATGGTGTATGAATGTTATACAATATTAACAAATACACTGTGGGAATATCAAATCAGAATTTTTACGTCTTTTAGTACAAACAAATTGGTTTATCTATTGTCGGCACGGTGTCATACTGCTATACATTGTTTAGGTAAATTGATTCTACAGCTAATTTGTTTGTATCTGATGCAAAGAAATTAATACAAACGGACAGCGATATAATCAGAATCATAAGGGTCAAATCGACATGATTTTTATTCTAGAAGAACGAATGGAAGGTTAGAGTTGAAACCTGCAGACGGAGTGAGTGGAAGAGACGAGAGAACTTAGTAAGGAAATGAATAGCATCATTTTACTAGGACAGAATGGGGGAGGAGGCGGCAAAGTCGATAGGTCTGCTGTTCCAATAGACGCTGGTTTGGATCCCAGATGGGGCAGGGAACAGTATATGGGTATGAATTTCGTTAAAAACAGACTTTAATGATATACCATAAGACCCTCCTGCACGTCACAAAACACCCTCACTGATACTAGTACACCACTCTTGAATGAGTCAACTTAAAGTGGACGGAGGGTATTTACACCACTCTTGAATGAGTCAACTTAAAGTGGACGGAGGGTATTTACACCACTCTTGAATGAGTCAACTTAAAGTGGACGGTGGGTATTTACACCACTCTTGAATGAGTCAACTTAAAGTGGACGGAGGGTATTAGTGACGAAGTAGTGTCATGTGGAGGTGTATGGTTTACAGGAGGACTGCTGGGTTCTTAAACTCAATGCTCTGAGTCACACATATAAAAACCCAGAAAGTTACAGTTAAGGAGCCCTTCTTGCAGCAGTCCACTACAGGCTGCCCCTGATGCTGCTGCTCATGATGATGATGATGATGGCCCATTTGGCCTGGATACAGGATAAGCCAATATGCCTTTGTATGTATTACACAGGAACATCCGCAATCTTAACGTACAGAAGGATAGGCTGCCCATCAGAATCATGAACATATAAACGACACCTATGCTGGTATCCTTTTATATAGTCAAAAAAAATTATGTAGTCAAAAACTCCTCAGCGTTCGAGAAGATCACATCTCCAGCTCGAGAATAAAGGTTTCACCTGCAACTGCCGGTCTAGACCAAAGACTGATCGGTCCCCCGTCAACTGGGGTGCATTGGATTTTCCCCATTTGGGCAAGGTGAACCATAGCTATGAGCCGCAATGAGGTGGAGGGTGAGTGTGAGGCTTTCATTATCTTGTGTAGATGATGCGCTTGTTATCAATGGGACACAGCTGCAACAGATTACGACAAGCAAGAGCCATACATAGTCTAGATTGATCTAAGGAAACAGTAATATTGTCAATATACGTTGTTTTTATAATTTTGGCAAGTTACACATTATATACTTTGAGTCATCTTTTGAGTGAAATATGTGGATGAACTGTCATCATAACCAGTATATTATAATTACTGCATGATGAATATATAGGTCCCGTGAAAATTTAATGCCCTTGAACCTTTCCTTCTAATGGAAACAAATGTCTTTTTTTCTCTAATTTATTTAACCATATCAATATAAGCCTTGGATGAAATTTCATCTCATCCAGTGTGTTATACTCATCCGATTATGCACATTAGCAAAATAAATATCAAAGAGACAGCGACTTAGTTTGAAGAAAATTACTTCGGTATCCTCGCCTGCCCTCAGAGCGGTGGCTTGAGAGAGAGAGAGAGAGAGAGAGAGAGAGAGAGAGAGAGAGAAATATATTTACATATATAAAAATATATATAAACATACATGTATATATGCGAGAGAGATAGAGAGAGAGAGAGAGAGAGAGAGAGAGAGAGAGAGAAACATACATGTATATATGCGAGAGAGAGAGAGAGAGAGAGAGAGAGAGAGAAATATATTTACGTATATAAAAATATATATATACACACACGTATATATGCGAGAGAGAGAGAGAGAGAGAGAGAGAGAGAGAGAGAGAGAGAGAAATATATTTACATATATAAAAATATATATATACACACACGTATATATGCGAGAGAGAGAGAGAGAGAGAGAGAGAGAGAGAGAGAGAAATATATTTACATATATAAAAATATAAATATACACACACGTATATGTGAGAGAGAGAGAGAGAGAGAGAGAGAGAGAGAGAGAGAGAGAGAGAGTGCCAATTAGACTGGTTTATCGACCGCAGTAGCGTTTTAAGGCAGATAACCACTATGGCTTATATGTATGGAGAGCAGACTCTGCGACCTGCACTGCCCTCAGTCGAAAGGGAGTGGGGGGAGGGAGAGGAACCTGCTCTTTAGAGGGGAAAGGGAGAGTGATAGGGGTAGGGGGTTCAAGGAAGGGAGCTTGGGGAGGGGAAGACGGAAATGAGTTTCCAACACTGAAAGAGTTGACAGAAAGGAAAGGGACGATTATGTTTTATGAAGGTGGTAGGAGCCAGTAACCACTTCTTTGTAGGACGTTAATTTTACAAACAGAAAATGCCATTAAACAGTTAATGGAAACGATCTGATTTTTGTATCGTTAATAATTGATGAACAGTGTTCCCCATCATCTGGCAACGCAAGACAGGGGCAAGTGAGCACCCACTGGATCGGTCTATGACACGGAAATCTATATCATTTGAATATCATGGCACTTGAAGTTTATATATCAACGAAATGAGCTATAATAATAATGGAAAACACTTTTACGTAGGTTTACATATACTAGAGTCTTCTAAATGTATGATTCGTAGCTACGTGTAGTTTTAAACAGTGATTGGCATCCCATTCATTCATCATCCTAGACACAACAAAGTTGTGAATACGTCACGTGTCGCAGGCGTACCAACTGCCAGAACCAAGCTACTGTACATTCTTATACTGAACCAGGCTCATATGTTGCCAGTAGTACACAACAGCATATCTAGCTCTTGTGTTCCTTAACTTGAATCTTCTGAATTCTCTGCTCTTTGGCTTCGGCTGTCCTGTCATTCTCTGACTAAATATATGTGTGCTGTTTACGTATCCCCAAACTCTGCTATGAAAAATTCTTCGACTATCTTACTTCTAAGATGGAACACTTCCTATAAATTTTTCCATTCTCTGAAATCTCCATTCTAGGAGATTTCAATGTTCACCACCATCTTTGGCTCTCCTCTCCTTTCACTGATCCGCCTGGTGAACAAGCCTACATCTTCTACATCCTTAATGACCTAGAGCGGCTTGTACATCACCTTAACCATATCCCGGACCATCTTGGTGAGAGTTCCAACATACTTGACCTCTTCCTTACAACTAGTCCTTCTGCTTATGCTGTTAAGCTTTTGTCTCTGCAAGGCTCCCTCGATCACAACCTTATCACTTCAACCTGTTCTATTGCTCCAATAAGGCCTATAGACCCTCCCAAGAAGCAGTGCCTGTGGCACTTTGGAGCTGCTGATTGGGAGGCCTCTCTGCAGTACATCTTTGATTTTCCCTGGAATGATTATTGCTTCCATGGTCGAGAGCCATCTTAGTGTGCCTTTCGCATTACAGTGGTTATTCTTCTGGACATGCAAGCATACATTCCTTTCTCATATCCTGTGATTAATCCATGGCGTCTGGCATACCTCGTATATTTCCACCGACCCTTCTCCTAGCGGGGCATTTCAGAGATAATCACCCTTTTTAAAACCTTAATATCTCACCTAATATTTAACCTGAAATAAAAAAACTGTGATAACACTCAACAATCCTTCGACTTCAAGCTGATGGCCTCAGATTGTCCGTAGAATGTGTGTAGTCAGAGAGAGAGAGAGAGAGAGAGAGAGAGAGGGAGGGAAATTGGTGCAACTTTTGGTGTATTTTTGTCCGTGTCTGTATGTGTAGCTGAGGTGGTGGCACAACTAAGGCTTAAGCCTATGTCCCACTGTCAGAAACTTTCCCACGACACGCCACGAGCTTCTCGTCTTCGTGTGTCGCCGCATGTCGTCATGAGTAACGTGGCGTGACTTAACGATGACGTAGCGCTGACGTGGAGAACTTAGTCATTCTTCACCGTTCTTGGCACGCTACAACAATTTTTAGAATATTCAAAAATTGTTGGCGTGGGCATCAACAAGGAGGAGAACGTGGCATCGTGACGGTAAAGTCATGTGTCTTAGCTGTGACTTAGTTTGTCTTAGCATGTCTTGGCTTGTTGTAGGTTGTCGTAGCTTGTCATCTGACGTGTCGTAGCAATAACTTGGAGATTGGTTCCCGAAGACCCGCTACGACACACGAAGTTATACCTACGACAGGCAAAGTTATACCTAAGACACGAAACGATAACTTACGACACGCTACGTGGAGTCAAAATAACCGTTATTTTTTAACTGAGGGATGATCGGAGTGTGTCGTCAGGATAACATGACGCGTCTGTAGGGTGTCGTGGGATGTCATTGCAATATCTTTGTGTGTCTTAGCACTAACGTGTCTGTGTCGTGAAATGGCCGTTTAGGCCTACTGTTTAAGGCATGATCGTGGCATTTCACCAAGATCATACCTGGAGGGTAAGATCGTGGTGATCGGGGCTGTTCTCGAAGATGAACTTGAATATGGGACACGGCCCTTATACTAGCCCTCCTTAATAATATTTCCAAAAGACCACAGTCAACCACAAACATCATTTCCGTGTAGGTTTTTCAGAAGTGTGGCGTGAGTGTGGTTGTGAGTGTGGCCGGCTGGCTGAGCTCACCAGCAGCCGCATATGTCTTCTCGCCTCACCACCGCGCCACCATGCCTCAGCCAGCGTCCCCCCTGCACACACACACACACACACACACACACACACACACACACACACACACACACACACACACACACACACACACACACACACACACACACACACACACACACACACACACACACACACACACACACACACACACACACACACACACACACACACACACACACACACACACACACACACACACACACACACACACACACACACACACACACACACACACACACACACACACACACACACACACACACACACACACACACACACACACACACACACACACACACACACACACACACACACACACACACACACACACACACACACACACACACACACACACACCTAAACTACTGTACGAAGAAAGACTAGAAGAACTGAATCTACCAACACTACAGGAGAGAAGGAAAAGTGAATACATGTTTATGCTATACAAATGCACCTCAATGAAAGAGAAAAGAGACATAAATGAATATATAACCTATACGGAAGCATCGGCAAGAGGGCACTGCAAAAAACTACATAAAAACAGAGGCGATAAAGACATAAGGAAATTCAGTTTCCCAAATAGGGCAATTGATCAGTGGAATTCAGTACTACATG
Organism: Coenobita brevimanus; assembly: GCF_032717465.1. Taxonomy (NCBI): domain Eukaryota; kingdom Metazoa; phylum Arthropoda; class Malacostraca; order Decapoda; family Coenobitidae; genus Coenobita; species Coenobita brevimanus. The sequence goes on from NC_136972.1 coordinate 21,269,274, forward strand.
AAACAGTGTGTCCCAAAACTATTCATAAATTTAAAGATATGTATGATAAAATTTGTTTAATACACGGGACAGTACGAGCTTGACTCATTGCTGTAAAGACACAACTAGGTAGGAATACAATAGGCTAAGAACACACACACACACACACACACACACACACACACACACACACACACACACACATAAGGGGATGTACTGTATGTTTGGCTTGTATTATCACTCGATTGCAGCACCACTGTGCCACTAGAAGTCTGGGTATTACTGTAACTGTTGCAAATACTACCACCACCACCATCACCACCACTACTACTACTACTACTACTACTACTACTACCACTACAACAACAACAACAACAACTACTACTACTACTACTACTACTACTACCACCACCACCACCACTACTACCCTACCACTACTACAATTGTACTGCTACTATTATTATTATTACTATTACTGCTACTACTACTACTACTACTACTACAGAAAATCTAAGTAATAATGTGAACAAAATAGTTATCCACGTACTATCCATAATACACCATTTTTTCCAGTAAACAGAATTTTTTCCCCTATGATTTGTACTTTTCATCATGACAAATTAATGTGTACATACACGGAAACTTTCAATAAAAAATAAGGCACTGAGCTCATCATGAAACAAACTTTCTGTTTCCATTGTTCACACAAATATACACAGAGTGCTGGTGTGAGTCTTGCCCTTCAGCGTTTCCTCCTCTTTCCCTCCTCCACCTCCTCCCTTTCTCCACTCCCTGCCTCCTCTTCCATCTCATAATCCATGCCAATATCCCCCTCTCCAGTATCGTCAATATGCTCTGAACCATTCCCATCATGGGAAATAGCAGATGGACGTACAGGGGGAAATGATGGGTGCACAGTGGAGGACTCACGTGATCCACCCTTCTCATCTGACACATAAATATAGACACTCATCATGGCGAGGTCGCAATTGGCGATAATATCACTCGAGTTCTCTCCCTATTGCACTATCATTAAGGCCTTTTCTTCTCTGGCTTTTGGATTTCATTGGCGTTGAAGTCAGCGGTTGTGTGCGCTCAGTCGCGGATCAGGACACAGGGAAAACTTTTTCCATAAGTCTATCCACTCCGGAGGTATGCAGGTAACTGAAGCGTGACACCGATGCATGCAGGAGGGTTCCCAGTAGCTGTGTGTGGTGGAAATAACCTGCGGAATATTCAAACAATACTGCGAACCACTAGATCATGTGTATATGCTATCCAAACGTCCCTGGCTCATCATGTATACATTGCACCTGGATGCCATGGGTTTAAAAAAAAATGGTTTAATCACACTTGTTCTAATGCTGTCCACAACAAATAGAAGGCCTACAAAAGGTACCAGAGGCAACCACCTCTGAATCTCATCAAGCATATGTTTCTGCCCGGAATCATGCTAAGTCTGCTAAAAATAATTTCATTCGTACTAAATACCTTGAACTCACCAACTCAAATTCTTCCCTCTTCTTCTGTCTCCTTCCCAAAAACCTTTCTAACAACTCTTCCTCATCATCCTTTCTTCCTTTTTTCAACTCTGATGGCTCTGTAACTATTTTGTGTACTGATAAAGCAGAACTCTTCACTCAGACTTTGTACTCCAATTCCGCCTTAGACAATTTTGGTGCTGTTCTTTCATCACTTCTTTCCTCTTACTTCCTTATGGCTGACATTAAAGTGTCTTCAATTGATGTATTTTTCTGCCATCACTATCCTCAATACTAACAAGCCATATTTTGGGCCTGATGGTGTCCCTTCAGTTGTCCTCTAGACCTGTGCTGCTGTGCTGACATCCTGCCTAGGTAAACTCTTTGGCCTTTGTGTCAACTTGTACCTTTTCTTCTTGCTGGAAGTTTGCTCTCATTCAGCCTGTCTCAAAGAATGGTGACCATTCCTATCCCTCATACTTTTGCCCAATTGCTTTAACATCCTGTGTTTCAAAAGTTTTCGAGCCTATTCTTAACAAAAAACATTAAAATAAAGCATCTTTCCTATCAGATTTTTTTTTCTGATCGTCAGTATGGGTTCTCCCAGGACCTCTCCACTTGTGATCTCACCTACCTTTCAGTCTCCTGGTCACCTTTCTTTTGGGACTTTGGCAAAAGCTTTGACATTGCACTTGATACCACAAGAGCCTTTCCACCGAGTGTAGCATAAATCTTTAATTTCCAAATTGCCCTCTAAGGGTTTCTATCCTCCTGTCTGTGCATTCGTCTCTAGCTTCCTTTTTGGTCATTCTATAGCAGCTGTTGTAAACAGCCACCGTCCTCCAAGAGCTATCAGTAGTGGTGTTTCTCAGGGCTGTTTCATATCACTAACTCTCTTCCTTTTATTCATCAATGGCCTTCTAAGTTGTACATCTAACCTTATCGACTCATACGCTGATGACTCCACCCTTCGCCTTTCCATTCACTTCTAGCAGCGTCCATCTCAGCAAGTACAACAACACACAAGGGATGAGGCTATGGCACACCATGATTTACATTGTGCATTCATTATTGTGTACTTACTAACAAGCATATGTATATTCATGTTGCAATTTGTGGGTGGGATGTTTTAAGGTAGACTCTGAAATTATGGGAAAATATGATTTGGGAAGATTAATATAAGATATATTCATAATGTGGGTTGTTTTGAGAATTGTTAAGGTGCAGTTTTTATGATTAACAGAATTATTGATGTGGTTTATATGCTAATCAACAGTATTTTAGTTTTCTCAAGTTATTTTATGTGATTTATGAGAAGTGTGTCTTATAATTGAGTCTGCACGTTTTTGAGCGTGTCATTTATATTAAGTGTTATAGTGTATTTTTTTTGTGAGGAAGAAGGAACCAAGGGCCGCGAGCCCGCAAAATTGCTCTTTCCAAGAGAAAAACAAAATACAACAGAGAGCCAAATTCAAGATCCTATCATTTCGAGATGTCTAGACACACTGCCTTTGAAAGACTTGAGATCATAGGAAGCAGGAAATACAGACAGAGGGGGACAGTTCCAGAGTTGGCCTGTTGCATAAATGAAGGACTGGGAGTAACGGTTAACCTTGCATTAGAGAGTTGGACAGAAAAGGGGTGAAAGTTTCCTGCTAGACGGGTGCTACTCGCCCGTCGTAGAAGTGGAGGAATGCATGCAGACAGTTCAGAGGAGCAGTGACTATTGAAGTAGCGATAGAAAAGAGATAAAAATGCAACAGTGCAGCGAAGAGACAGAGGTTGAAGGGAGTCGGTAAGAGGAGGAGAGTTAATGAGTCGAAAAGCCTTTGACTCCACCCTATTGAGAACAGCTGTATGTGGGGAGCCTCCCCACACATGAGAGTTGTACTCCACACAGGACGGATAAAACCCCTGTATCGAGTCAACAATTGTGCAGGGGTAAAGAAGGAATGGAGTCGGCTTAGCACACCTAATCTCTTGGAAGCAGATTTTACAAGAGATGTAATATGATCTTTCCAGGATAAGTCCTGAGTAAATGAAACCCCAAGCATGTTCAAGGATGATGCAGGATTAAGCTGAATATTATTAAAAATTAGTGGGTACACCTGTGGAAGATTTTTTCGGGTTGATAGGCGTAAAAACTGAGTCTTTGATTCATTAAAAACAACCAGATTATTTTTACCCCAGTCAGAGATACAAGCCAAGTCAAACATTAGGTGTGCCATGGCCTCATCCCTTGATTGTTGAAGTAACTGCTGAGATGGACGTTGCGGGAACTAAATAGAAAGGTGAAGAGTGGAGTCATCAGCGTATGAGTGGAAAGGGTTAGATGTACAGCTTAGAAGGTCATTGATGGATAAAAGGAAGAGAGTTGGTGATAGGACAGAGCCCTGAGGAACACCACTGTTAATAGATCTAGGAGAAGAACGATGGCCGTCTACAACAGCGGGTATAGAACAACCAGATAGCAAGCTAGGGATGAAGGCACAGATAGCGGGATAGAAACCGTAAGTAGGTAGTTTGGAAATTAATGATTTATGCCAGACTCGATCGAAAGCCTTTGAGATGTCAAGTGCAATGGCAAAGTTTTCGCCAAAGTCCTGAAAGGAGGATGACCAGAAGTCTGAAAGGTAGGAGAGAAGATCGCCAGTGGAGCGTCCCTAACCTAAACCATACTGACGATCAGAAAGAAGGTTGTGGTAGGAAAGATGTCTTAAAATTTTTCTATTAAGAATTGACTCAAAAACTTTTGAAATACAGGATGTTAAAGCAATTTAGACGATAGTTAGAGGGTTGGGAATGGTCACCCTTCTTTGGGACCGGCTGAATGAGAGCAAACTTCCAGCAAGAAGGAAAGGTACAAGTTGATCGACAAAGGCAAAAGAATTTGCCTAGGCAGGGTGTAAGCACAGAAGCACAGTTCTAGAGAACAACAGGAGGGACTCCATCACGTCCATATGCCTTATTAGTATTGAGGCCTGTGATGGCAGAAAATATATCAGCTGAAGAAATTTTAATGTCAGCCATGAGGAAATCAGAGGTGGGAAGTGATAGAGGAACAGCACTGGAATCGTCTAAGGTGGAATTGGAGGAGAAAGTCAGAGCAAAGAGATCTGCTTTATCAGTCGAAGAAATAGCTACAGAGCCATCAGAGTAGAAAAGTGGAGGGAAGGATGATGAGGTAAAGTTGTCAGAAAGGTTTTTGGCATGGTGCCAGAAGGAGCGGGAAGAATTCGAGTTAGAGAGTTGATAGCATTTAGTACGGATGAAATTATTTATAGCAGAGCGAAGAACAGATTTAGCACGATTCCGTGCAGAAACGTATAAAAGATGTGATTTATGGGTGGGTTGGCTCCGGTACCTTTTATAGACCCTCTCCTTGTTCCGGGCAGCATTAGAACAAATGTGATTAAACCAAGGCTTTCTTGCATTAGTCAAAGGATATGAGAAAGGAATGTACAGTATGCTTCCATGCCCGAGAAAATAACCTCCGTAATGTGCAAGGCACACCCAGATGGCTCCTGGCAATGGAAGAAATAATCATTCCACGGAAAATCAAAGAAGTACTGCCTGAGGGCCTCCCAATCCGCAGCTCCAAAGTGCCTCAGACGACGTTTCTTTGGAGGATCCGCAGGCCGTACTGGAGCGATAGGACAGGTTAAGGTAATAAGGTTGTGATTGGAGGAGCCCAATGGAGAGAAAAGATTAACAGTGTAAGGAGAAGGATTAGTTGTAAGGAAGAGGTCAAGTATGCTGGAGTTCTCTCCAAGGTGGTCAGGGATACGGGTAGGGTGCTGTATAAGCTGCTCTAGGTCATTAAGGATAGAAAAGGTGTAAGCTTGTTCACCAGGTGGATCAGTGAAAAGAGAGGAGAGCCAAAGGTGGTGAACATTTAAATTTCCTAGAACGGAAATTTCAGAGAAAGGAGAAATGGATAGAATGCATTCCATCATAGAATTAAGATAGTCAAGGAGTTTTTGATAGTCAGTCGAATTAGGAGATAAGTTAACAGCGCAGATATATTTAGTCAGAGAATGACAGGAAAGCCGAAGCCAGAGTTCAGAGAATTCAGAAGAATCGAGTACAGGAACACGAGAGCAAGATAAGTCGTTGCGTATATGTACACAACAGCCACCTTTGGCTTTGAAATGAGTATAGAGAAAGTAGGAGGATACAGAAAAGGGTCTGCTGTCAGTTGCCTTAGACATCTGAGTCTCAGTTTGAAAAAGGTGAGGTTTAGAGAAGGAGAGGTGGTGCTCAACAGAGCGAAAGTTAGAGGAAAGGCCGCGAATGTTGCAGAAATGAAGAAGAAGAGAATCAGAGAGTGGTTCCAGGCATCTCGAGTCGTCACCGGAAGAGGGGCGGAAGGTGGGGGCATTTATGGTCCCCCCCCTGGGGTCTCCGAGGCCACGTGTTTTGCCATGATTTTTTTTTTTTTTTTTTTTTTGAAAAAGGAAGTGCGGTGTGTACTGTGCATGTAGTTTGGTGTTGATAGAGAAACTTGTATTGGAGAGCATGCTGCCCTACTCTCTGTGTTACTGAGACACTGAAAAAGTTCTGCAAAGGGGGGATGGTCGGGACCTAGTCCCGAAGGCTGATGAAACGGGAGCTCCAGCTCTCCCTGTCATCAGCTTTCCATCCACCTTGGGAGTACTGCCCTGCTCGACTTATGCTACAGTCTACTCCTCTAATGAATATAAAGGCCTTTATTAATTCACTTGGTGTATTCGTAAGAATATTTCAAAGCTGTTGAAAATTATTACAACTGTATATGGCGTTCGTATATTTTCACTTGATTATTATAATGTCTTCTTGTACTTATGGTCAATAAAATCTATCTATCTATGACCTGGCGCATATCTCTGAACGGGGTAAAAGTAATCTTCTTTTTGATGCAAGAAAAACTCATTTCTTACACTGATCAACACGACAAAGTCTTCCGCCGGAGTATCTTCTGATTTTTAACAATATCCAATTTCAATCCTGGATCATCTTTAAACATGCTTGGGGTTTCATTCTGTCGGAATTTGTCTTGGAAAGATTATAATACCTCTCTTGTAAAATCTGCTTCCAAGAGTTTAGGTGTGCTTAGCTGACTCCTCGCCTTCTTTACCCCTGCACAGTTGTTGACTTTATACACGGGTTTTATTCATCCCGGTGTTAACTCTCGTGTGTGAGGAGGTTCCTCACATACAGCTCTTCTCAACAAGTTGGAGTCAAAGGCTTGTCGTCTCATTAACTCTCCTCTTCTTACTGACACACTTCATCCTCTGTTTCTTTGCCACACTTTTGCATCTTTATCTCTTTTCTGTTTGTACTTCATTGGTCACTGCTCCTCTGAACTGTCTGCTTGCATCCCGCCACCACTACAGCAGGCACGTAGCACCCATCTAGCAACAAGTTCTTATTTTTTTTTCTGTCCAGCTCTCTAATGCAAAAGTTAACCATTACTCCCAGTACTTCATGTATGCAGCAGATCAACTCTGGAACTGTCTCCCTCTGTCTGTATTTCCTACTGCCTGTTATATCCAGTTTTTCAAATGCAGTATGTCCAGGCATCTCAAAATGAACTGATCTTGAATTTGGCTCTCTGTTATCCTGTTTTTGTTTTTTCTTGGAGGGAACAGTTTGTGGACTTCTTACCTCTGGTTCATTCTTCCCCTCATAAAAAAGAAAAAAAAAAAAAAAAAAGAAGCCTCGGGAAAGGACATGTCACTCAGCATTGTCCTGCCCCCGAATGTGATGGATGTCTGGAGTGTATTCTGAAGTGAAGGCTAGTTGCCAACATAGTCATGGGGAGAAGTTGTCACTGCTTTGAGTCATGGCGAAAATCATGAGTTTGTGGTCTGTTAATATATGGAACTCTCTGGCTTCGAGAAAGAGGCAGAAGTGATGAATAGTTTAATAGATGGCCAAGAGTTCCCTGTCAAAGGCACTGTACTTCTTTTGCACGGGTTCTATTCATTGATTGAAGAAGGCCTGAGGGCGCCATGAATTTCTTGTTGCAGGATTGCTCCTATACTTATGGCAGAGGAAGAGACGTCCGTTGTGAGGATTGTAGAGGCATTAAGGGCTGGATGGGCAAGAAGTGAGAGCTGCATCAGTCAATCTACTGAACGCTTCTTGAGCTTCCTTTATCCATGTGAGAAGATTGTTGGCTGGTTTCTTTAGCTCCTTCAAGAGATCATTAAGAGGGGCCACTAGCTTCGCAACATGGTGGATGAAGCAGTGGTAATAATTAACCATGCCCAGGAACTCGTGCATCTTATAGGCCGACTGGGGTTGCTCAACGGCAACAATGTTTAACTCTAATGTTGAGGCTGCAGTTACTAATAATCCCCAGGGTTTGTCACAGGCATCTATCTCAGGTACGGTTATGGTACGGAAGTTAAGTGCTCTCATGGACTGTTGCAGAAATGATAGCGACATTAGTAAGAAGGTTGCACAAGAACTGAAACAAAAGGTACATCCAACCAGTAAGAACATATTATGACATAGGAATTTTTGAACACCAGTTCCCCAGGGTATGTGGTGGTAGATCTTATTCTCAGCCTCAACAACCAGTCATATCCATCTACATGCCTTGGTATACTAAGAGAGCTATGCTCTGATGTAATACTTGGCCAGGATTTCTAGCGGCAGCATCTGAGTGTCAAGTTTGAATTCGGTGGACTAATGCCTGAACTGATATTAAATGGTGATGATCCATACTGTGCACTCATGGCAGCAGCACTAGAAGAGCCTTCTCTTTTCCTTAACCTGTCACTTAACTGCCACCAAGTCAAGATGGTTTAGTAACGATGATCAAGAGTTTATTGAAGTAGAAACTAACCGATTACTCTCAGAAGGAATATTTGAAACAAGCTTATCCCCATGGAGAGCTCAAGTGGTAGTTGTGAAGGATCCCACAAACCGGCATAAGAAGAAAATGTGTAATGATTATTCATAGACAGTAAATCAGTATACTGTTCCTGATGCCTACCCTCTGCTAACGACTGATGAAATAGTAAATGACCTTGCAGTGTTCCCTACTTTTTACCTGAAAAGTGCATTCCATCAGGTGCCACTAAAATTGTCAGACAGAACGTCTGCTGCTTTTGAAGTTAATGGATGCCTGTACTCATTTTGTAAAATAACTTTTGGAGTCACCAATAGTGTAGCTGCCTTCCAACGAGCTATGGATAAGCTAGTCAATGAGGAGAACCTACAAGGTGCTTTCCATTATCTTGACAGCATCACTCTTGCTGGCCATACACAATAGGAGTATGATCGACGTGTACAGCACTTTCTAGAGGTCGTCAACCAAAGACATCTAACACTCAGTGAATCCAAGACTGTCAAGAGATTATGTTCCATCAGCGTTCTTGGTTACCGTGTGGAGAATGGTGTGATATGGCCAGGTCCTGAGAGGCCTAGGCTACTACAAGAGCTTCCACCACCTACTGATTTGGGATCTCTAAGAAGAGCTTTGGAGATGTGTGCTTACTATGCCAAGTGGATTCAAGACTCCAAATAAAATACAACCCCTGGTAAACACAGAGAAGTTTCCATTAGAGGAAAGGGCACTGGATGCATTTAAATTACTCAGATGGAGCCAGAGAAAACCACCCTTCACTCTGTCGATGAAAACTTAAGTTTTGAAGTTCGGCGTAATGCATCTGATGTAGCTGTTTCTGCAGTGCTCAGCCAAGGTGGCCGACCAGTTGCTTTTATGTCCAAGACACTACAAGGAAGTGAACCACATTACCCTATTGTGGAGAAAGAGGCCACCACCATTACAGAAGCAGTACATAAATGGAGTCACTACCTAGCCCAACGTCACTTTGACCTCATCACTGATCAGTGCTCTGTGGCATTCATTTTTGACAGCAAAAAACGTACTAAGATAAAGAGTAACATGTTACATGAATGGAGGGTAGAGCTTGCAGCCTTTAGCTACACAATACGGTATCGTCTGGGGAAGGAAAATGTGGCTCCAGACACCCTCACTCGGTCCGTCTGCTGCTCAGCTTTCTCTACCTCCACACTCAATGACCTTCACAATGGACTACTGTATGTCATCCTGGAGTGACTCGACTGCTGCACTTTGCGAAATCGAAAATTCTTCCCTTTTCTACAGATGTCAAGAAGGCCTGTGCATCATGCAAGATTTTTGTGTGAAATTGAAGCCCCAGTTCTACTGACCTCTTGGAGGGACCCTCATAAAGGCAACGCAACCTGTGGAACGGCTTGGTATTGACATCAAGGGATCTCTACCTACTTCAACACATAACCCTATCTACTTACAGTTGTTGATGAATGCTCACGTTTCCCATTTGCTTTTCCATGACCCAACATGAATAGTTCAACTGTGATCAGATGCCTGGAGCTGATATTTAGCATGTGCTGGATGCCTAATTTCATCCACTCAGACCAAGTAACCTCCTTCATGTCCAGAAACCTCAAGGAATATCTTTTTCAAAAGGGGGTAACGACTACTCATACTACTCCTTAACATTCAAGAGGCAATGGTCAGGTTGAGAGATTCAATGACATCATATGGAAGGCAGTACGACTAGCTCCCGAATCATGTAACTTGGCTGACAAGCACTGGGAACTAGTGCTCCCTGATGTGTTGTACTCATTAAGATCACTGCTGTGTACCTCTACAAACACCACATCGCATGAAAAATTCTTTGCCTTCCCATGTCGTTTGACCCATGGAAGTTCTTTATGCTCTTGGCTGATGACCCCTGGACCAATCCTACTGAAAAGATTTGTCCGAGCTAACAAGAATGAACCCCTCATGGTTCAGATGGAACTCATCGACAGCAATCCAACTTATGCAAACATCCAGTATCCCAATGGACAGGAGTCTACGGTGTCCGTTTGTAACCTGGCACCATGCTCAGAAGGTCAGGCCATCAATCCTACTCCCACCAAGGAACAAGACAGGGAGAAACTGATCAGGGAGAACTTGTCAACACGTGTGCCAGGGGATCTGGATTACATAGATACAACATGCCAAAGACCAGTGTTTCGGGAGGCTGTAGCTCCACCAGGCAAGCATCCACATGAGGAAGCCACATTGACGTGTCTGAGAAGAATATCAGCAACAGGAGTATGTCACTGATTGTGTGTGATAGTTCTGGAAGTTACCAATATAATGGACCGAGATTCTTACTGTCACACAGGGCATTATCAAACACTCTGTTGTAGAGTCTAGGTTACATATTATTGATGCACTGCAACATACTGTATGTTAGAAGGGTATGTTGTGAGAGAAGGGAATACCATGTTGTGTGACTTAGTGAGTGACTGAGAGTGTAGTGAGCTGAAAGTGTGTGTGAGTCTGTGCTTTTATTATGGCTAATCCTTTCCGGGAGTCAGTAGTCACATGGCAACCGGTGGTGAGGTTAACTACCTGAAAGAGAAACAACTTGTCTGCCGGTTAGCCAAAGTTAATCTGACATAGGTGGGATGGGGGACTTGCGCCACGTATTGTACCTCAGCAGATTTAGCAGGCGACCACGTGATATATTGTACTGTACTGTATCATGTGGTATGCTTCATACTTCACATTTATTTCTTATGTACTGTATATGCTGTATGTATGTATTGTATCCTTGCTGGGGTTTACTTCTGTTGTACGGAGACAATGCCCTCTGTTGTAAGGTGGCCTTGATCTATTTAATGTAATCAAGCATTCAATCGGTTCACCTGAGGATAGAATTTTTGCACTGAAGGGGTTACTTAAAACCTTAGTTAACCCCTTCACTATGGTCAGATTGTTTTTATCTGACAGAACTGGGCCATTCCCACAACTAGAATACTAAGGGATAGTAGCATGAAATTTGATGAGCCTTAGTAATGAGTTGGATTTGAGTCTCCTTGATTACTAGTCAGCTTAACCCCATTCTAATTAGCTTTTACTCTACCTCTGCCCTTGATTTATTGCAGGTTCCCCTACACGTGCTTCTTTGGGCTTCAGTACGTGTTGAAGAGATGGCTGGTTGGGCCTGTGGTGACTCAGGAGGCCATTGATGAAGCCAAAAGGATCTACTCCGCTGTGTATAGGAAGGATGGCATTTTTAACGAGGCTGGATGGCAGCAAATAGTGGACGTGAGCTACTTACCCCTTACCTCTCTAGGTCTAACTCTGTATGTGCTTTCCTCTATATGCTTTTCACACACACCAATAGACAAGCAAACGTATACCAGTAGTATAACAGCGCCCATTACTACGCATGCGTAGTAATGGGCATGCCCTCAAGCAATTCCCTCCCCCCCCTTTCCTCCTCCCACCCTGCCCACTACTACGCTGTGCTTAGTATTGGGCATTCCCTTTACTACGCATTAGTAGTAACGGGCATGCTCTCAAGCAATCCCCCCTTCCTTCTTCCACCTTGCCCAATACTAAGCCATACCCAGTACTACGTGCATTATTTTGGGCATGCCCACAAGGAATCCCCCCCTCCTCCTGCTATTGTTAGGCCACACGTCCTGTGTCCAAACTACGCAGGCTGAAGAAGTTTACTCACGAGAGCACACACGTCCAGCTTGTACAGTAGTTACTTGGAAAATGTCCAAAGGAAGGCGAGACCAAAGTGAGTGAGTGGCCTTGACCAACTTTCATACCCGAGAAACTTTCACCTAGCGAAATTCTCTCTCTCTCTCTCTCTCTCTCTCTCTATCTCTCTCTCTCTCTCTCTCTTCATTTTGTTTTCTCCCTAATTTTTTCATATCTTCTCTGTTACCACAGTCAGAATCACTATACAACTAAAATTAATCTCTCCATCTATCTATTGCCAGACGCCCCAGCCCCGCACGGGGTGGCCACAAACAAATCGCCTCCACGTCGCCCTGTCTCCCGCCATTTCACTGCCCTGCTCCCAACTGACACCCTCCTCTCTCATATACCTCTCCATTCCATCCCTCCATTTCATCCTCGGCCTCCCCCTCCCTCCCCTCCTCCACCTCACTCACATACACTCTCCTTGTCAGTGTCTCACCCTCCATCCTCTCCACATGGCCAAACCACCTCAGTGTGTTCCTCATAACGCTTCCTATCACATCCACATCAACACCACAACGCTCCTTTATATCCTCATTTGTCAGCCTGTCTCTCCATGTGACTCCACAGGCTCCTCTTAAATAACTCATTTCCACTGCTCTCACTCTTGACTTGTGTCCTTCCAACAACGTGCAAGCTTCACTTCCATACGTTAGAGTTGGTATCACAATACTGTCATGTAATAACTTTTTCACTGCCATGTTCACTTCCCTGTTTCTTATCACTGCTTTCAAGGAACCAGCAACCTGTCTTCCTTGTTGTACCCTTTCAAGCACTTCACCCTCGAAACTTCCATCTTTACTCATCACACTCCCCAAGTACTTAAACGTACTCACATTTTCCATTTCCTCATCATCCAACCTTACTGTACATTCACTGACATCACCTCTCTCAAACACCACTATTATTACCACGATTGGAAAAATTATTTCTCTGTCTGTCTGTCTGTCTGTCTGTCTCTCTCTCTCTCTCTCTCTCTCTCTCTCTCTCTCTCTCTCTCTCTCTCTCTCTCTCTCTCTCTCTCTCTCTTTCATTCCGTTTTCTCTCTAATTTCTTCTTATCCTCTCTGTTACCACAGACAGAATCACCATACAGCTACATTTAACACCACCGCCACTATTACCTGATTTAGGATACGCCTTTTCATGCAAAGGACAAATCAAAACAAAATGAAACATTCGAAGGCATTTATTAAGAATGATTTCATACTGCATACATACTAATCCTGGACATACAAGGCACTGTCCATCACTCAGGTGCAATAGGTCTGCACATTTAAAGCAAAATATGAGTATCTTGTATGGGTCAGACATTGTTTCCAAATGTTCATCACACCACAGTTCAGCTAGAGGGGATTTCACATACTGTAGCTATGCTCGAGTTTGATAGCAGTCCATAGGTCACATCCCGGGTTTGTGCCTAAGGAAAATACAAAATGTACAATAAATCACACTTAGATACATTAAAGCAAACACTTCATGAGTCCCTCCTCAAAGATACCTTACCCACTCTGGTATCCCATTTTCCATAGATATCTGTTGGAGCCTCACCTCCAGAGGTTAATTCCATCTCTTGATTATTACCAAGTACTTTCATTCACCCAGCTATCACCATTTATGGAACTGCAAGGTTTACTACTTGCCAATAAGTAGTGACTGCACTCTTCAGTGAAGATTCTTGCACAGGTAAAAAGCACATTCTTTGTAAGTATATTTATTCCGACAGAAAGTGCGCTGGCACTCAGGGAGAAGCATAGGAAAGCATTTATACACATACTTTAGTAGCCGTTTTTCATTCTCGACATAATTATGTTTACAGAACTGTTTTTTTTTTTTTTTTTTATCATCATCAATCAGGCTACACTCTCTGTACATATGACATGTATGAAAAATTATACATAGGCCCCGCAATCATAAGAAGAAGCACTCTGCAGGCGGTAGGGTTGTGTGCCCAGTTTAAATGTTTTATGATTTCTTTAAAGTGTTACAAAATGTTCAGAGTACTGGTTAGGTAGAAGACTATATGAACCAAGGAAATATATAATGTGATCCTCCATGAAGAAACCAACCCAGTGACCCATTTCTCCAGATTTTAAAGTGGGTAATATGTTAGCGATGATAAACACAGGCCCAAGTTTGTTCAGGTTTTTCATATGTATCATTTCATCAGCTGCAATCCCCCCCCCCAACCCCACCCCCAGAATTGTTTAACACAGTGTGGGGGTAAATTTTACGAATCACAGTTTCGAGTTGTGGTTCATTCATTTTTCTTTCAAGCAGTGACATCAGAATATATCTGCCGATCATTATTTATTCTTAGAATTCCTTGAGTGTCACCAAACATCGTATATATATATATATATATATATATATATATATATATATATATATATATATATATATATAATGTGTATTTTGCCCCTGTGGGTAGGAGGGTTTCAAGAATACTCCCCCAGTATCCCTGCTTCTTGTACGAGGCGATTAAAAGGGTTGGTGGTGGGTTAGTGCCCCACCCCGTAAAAAGAACTAACTAAAAAAGCGAATAAATCGCCTCGGACCCGGACGGACCATACGTTGACGACTAAGGAACGGACAAAGGACATTCTTAGGGTGGGAACGTGGAATGTGAGAGGAGTGAATGATGAAGTGAAAGAGAGAGATTGTTCAGGTGCTTGAGGATGCAAAAGTGGATATATGTGGATTGACTGAAACTAAATGGGAAGATGAAAGGATGAGAGAATGGGAATATGGTTTAGGTATATGTGCGGGAGTCAATGAGAATGAGAGGGCAAGAGAGGGAGTATGTCTGATGATAAGCAAGAAGTGGAAGGAGAATATAAAAGAGTATGGAACAGTGGGTGCAAGGTTTGTATGGGTGAGGATGAAAGTAGGTATACAAGCGTGGGCGATTGTATGTGTGTATGCCCCGACAGAGGATCGAGTGGCAGGAGTGAAAGATGAGTTTTGGGCGAGAGTAGAAACGTGTATGGACAAGTTTGAGAGGAGCGAGAGAGTGCTGTTGATTGGAGACATGAATGGCAAAATTGGGAATGTACGAGTGGATGGAGTGGTTGGTCAGTGGGGTGTGCCAGCTGACGTAGATGGGAATGGAAGTGCTTTGGTGGACATCTGTGCTTGTAAGGGGTTGGCAATAGCCAACACCTTCTTTCGTCATAAGATGATCCACCGGTATACATGGAGAGTAATGAGGAGGATGGATGGTGAACTTGTTGAACGAAAGGCAATGATAGACTACGTGTGTGTGGATAAGCGAATGAGAAGACAAGTGTTGGATGCAAGAGTGTGGAGAGGGTGGGGGAATGGAGTCTCGGACCATCACTTAGTGATGGCCAAGGTAGAGCTGCAAAGAAAGTGGTTGAGGAGACAAAGAGGAAGACAGGAAGAAGCAGCTCCTGTGAGAAGAGTGGAGAAATTGCAAGATAGTGAGAAAATGACAGAGTATAAGAGCATAGTGGAAGAAAGATTGGGAAGGTATGAGCTAGAGCAGATGGAAGGGGTGGAAGACGTATGTAAGATATTCACAGAAGAGATAGGTGCAGCGTGTGAGGCGGTTTGTGGAGTAAGGAGGAGATGCAAGGGTGTGCAAGGGACAGCATGGTGGAATGATGAGGTGAAACGAGCTGTGGAACAAAAGAAGAAGGCATATAGTGAATGGTTAGTGAGTAGAGGTAGGGGAGAAGATGAGAGAGAGAAGAGAGAGGTATATGTGAGCAGGAGAAGGGAGGTTAAGAGCCTGGTGAAGGAGCGTAAGAAGAAAGTGGATGAAGAGTTTGGGAGGAATCTGAGTGTGAAATGGAGGGAGAGTAAGAAATTGTTTTGGAAGGAGGTAAAGAAAATAAGGCAGTGTGAAAGAGGAAATAGTAGGGGAGTGAAAGATAGGAATAATAGATTGTTGGTGGAGAAGAGAGAGAAATTGAGGAGATGGAAGGAGCACTTTGAGGGTTTGTTGAATGTAGAGAGTGAGAGCAGTGCGAGTATAAGTGGTTGGGGAATGGCTGGGAGAAGAAGAGATGAGAGGAGGGAGGAAGAGATCAGTAGGGCGGAAGTAGTGGAAGCGATGAAGAAGATTAAGTTGGGAAAGGCCCCAGGAATTGATGGAGTGTTTGGTGAAATGCTTAGGTATGGGGGTGAGATTGTTGTGAGGTGGATATGGAAGTTGTGTAGATTGGCTTGGGAAGAGGGAAGGGTTCCAAAGGACTGGAAATCAGGTATAATTGTTCCTCTATACAAAGGAAAAGGGGAGAGAGAAGTATGTTGTAACCATGGGGGTATTTGCCTTCTTAGTGTGACTGGTAAAATATGTGGTAGAATACTCATTGATAGGGTTAGGCATATGACAGAGGAGCTAGTTGAAGAAGAACAAGGGGGATTTACGAAGGGAAAAGGGTGTGTAGATCAGATATTTGTTCTAAGATGTTTAGTGGAGAAGTATCTAGAGAAGGGAAGGAAAGTGTATGCTGCCTTCATGGACTTGGAGAAAGCTTATGACAGAATAGATAGGCAAGGTATGTGGAAGGTATTAAGAATATATGGAGTGGAGGGGAAATTGTTGAGTGTTGTGAATAGTATGTACGAGGGAGCTAGGGGTACGGTGCGAGTGAATGGTGAGCTGAGTGAGTTCTTTGCTCTCAATGTGGGACTGAAACAGGGTTGTGTGATGTCTCCATGGCTGTTTAATATATACATGGATGGGGTTGTAAAGGAAGTGCAGGGTAGGGCAGTGGATGTGGGGGTGGCTCTAATGAATGAGGGTGAGATTTGGAAGACTCCGGTGTTGCTGTTTGCTGATGATACAGTACTGTTGAATGAAGATGATTGAGAGTTGCAAGGTTTGGTGAATGAATTTGGGACAGTGTGTAGGAGGAGGAATCTGAAAGTTCATGTAAACAAAAGTAAAGTTATGGTGTTTGAGAGGAATGAAGTCAAGAGTGTGCAGTGAGGTTAGATGGTGAGGATATGGAGAATGTGAGTGCATTCAAGTACTTGGGTAGTGTGATGAGTAAGGATGGAACTTTGGGGGATGAAGTGCGTGAAAGGGTACAGCAGGGAAGGAAGGTTGTTGGTACACTGAAAGCAGTGAAGAGAAATAGGGAGGTGAGTATGGCAGTTAAGAAGTCACTGCATGATAGTATTGTGATCCCTACCCTGAGGTATGGAAGCGAGGCATGGACCTTGCAAGAGGGGAACAAGTCAAGAGTGAGAGCAGTGGAAATGAGTTACTTGAGAGGAGCATGTAGAGTGACGTGGAGGGACAGGTTGACGAATGAAGAAGTAAAGGAATGCTGTGGGGTGGATGTGGATGTGGTTGAGAAGATTAGGAGAAAATCACTGAGGTGGTTTGGACATGTGAAGAGAATGGAGAATGAAAGACTGACTAAGAGGGTGTATGTAGGTGAGGTGGAGGGAGGGAGAGGGAGAGGTAGACCGAGGGTGGAGGAATGGAGTTGAGAGGTATATGAGGGAGGGGGGGATGAGTTGGGGGGAGGGTGGTCAAATGGTGGGTGACAGAGCGACTTGGAGGCGTTTTGTCTGCGGCCATCCTTTGCGGCATTAGGGCGTCGGGCTATATATATATATATATATATATATATATATATATATATATCCCATTGGAGCCTGGTGTCCGGAATATTGGACAGAACTGGGATTTTTCAAGTTTTTATAAAGTAGGGAACCCCCGGGTAGGGACCTATGAGCTTTGCGACTATGAGCCGATAGGCGGAGGGCGGTACGCTTAGTGCCCACCCAGCGCCATGCCTCGCCCAGCACCCCTGGGATCCAATGGGTTAATGACTGGCAACCTGTCAGTCTATTTAACCCATTGGAGCCTGGTGTCCAGAATATTGGACAGAACTGGGATTTTTCAAGTCTTTATAAAGCAGTGAACCCCCGGGTAGGGACCTATGAACTTCCTGACTATGAGCCGATAGGCGGAGGGCGGTACGCTTAGTGCCCACCCATCGCCATGCCTCGTCCAGCACCCCTGGGATCCAATGGGTTAAATATATGAGAGCCTCTGTGGTACAGTTGTAAAAGTGTGCGTGTTCGTACACTGAAGAAAGAGGGTTCGCGCCCCGCCAGGGTAATAAACTTTGGGAGAGTTCTTCAGGCCACGTACTGCACTGGCGGACACAAGGGGTGCTGTGGTTGAACCAGTGTCGCTTATTATAAAGTATGCTTGCACCCAGTCGGCTGGCGCGGGCCGATTACACTTGGTTCACAGACTACATACACATCCAAAGCCACTCCAACACTATAATTACACTTACAAGCACTTCTCACCCTACATACAATCTCTACTAGACAGCCTAAGCTACTACATTGGCTGTATCGTCCCCACTTCGGTAGGGATAGGCCGGTCCTGCACTGGACACAGAAACGGCTGATGAGATTATATATATATATATATATATATATATATATATATATATATATATATATATTCTCAGATTTCTTGTGCATTCAGGATCAGTTGCATCTTTAAGATCCTTAGGTAATAGGTCTAAACCTAAAATCATTCTTCCCTTGGTATAAGCCTCATAGTTAAGTGATCTCGAGTGAGACCTAGAACCTTCGGGGTGTAATGGTACAATGATGTGAACTGATAAGGAAATGAGACTGTTAAGTTAAACAGACTTTTGTTGACTCGTACAGCCAGCCTTGACAACTCAGCATGAGTCATATACAAAGGATTGTTATTATACGATCCAGAAAAAGCCCCTATATCAACTATGCACAAATACAGTTCGCTTGGAATACAGTTCTTCCAAGGGTTGTCAACAGTAATTGAAAACTGATTTTGAGCAATGACATATGATTTTACCACTTGCATATTATACACATACTCCACAAACGAGCCTGGATCAGATAATGAAGCATTAAGTGCAAATATAGCCGCCGGCTGAGGAAAGACACGAGTAATCCACAGTTTACACAAATCTATTGGGAGCTTCATATTGCCCCCATTTTGATGAGTGTTGATGATAAAACTTGGATTAGCAAATTCAAATTGAAATATTGACGTCAACGTTATCAGTTAAATATCCATCCAACCGATTTAAGTCCATCAGTCGTGGACTACATAGATGCGGTCCCAGTTCCTTAGTTAGATTAAGAAACCTTTTCCCCTGATCACTGAGGCCAACAAAATGGTCATCAGTATAAGCATCTATCCAACTACCACTTCCATCATGAAGTAAATAACAATTTTTACCAATAGTCCCTTCTTTGGAGGGACTAAATGTTGTGGGCAATTTTATGAAGGCCGCATAATTATGCATATAGTTATTTTCAACCTTAATCCCACTTAAAAACACAGATGCAGACTTAAATACTGTATGTAATACTGCTCACAAACATCATCTTATCATCTTCTATGTGTACGGAAGTCCCGTCTGCTTTTGTAACTCGCAATTTCAGCTCGAAGCCTAGAGTGCTTATATCAATGAAAGACCCATCAGCTCTAGGTATGCGAAATTGTACATATCTATCAGTTATTTTTTTGATCAAAGCCTGCATTTATGAGTAGAACATCCATGTCCTGCTTTGAAGCAGTTGATGATTCTATCATTCGAACTTTGTGAGGACGAGAAAACATTTCTGATATGGTAACCGAATAATTGGTGAGAGGGGATTTTACTCATACTCGCTAAGCAACATCAAGAGACATGTTACCAGAATCAAATCACTATTCTGAGTAAGCAATATTAAGTCAGATACATCCTTTTAATAAAATTTATGTAATTTCTGTCTTCGTTTTGATTTTCGTTTACGTCCACCCGTCATGCTAGCACTTTTAGCGACACCTTTCAGGGCTGTAATACCTCTCTGTTTCTGAGAGTCCTTCAGATTTGCCTTGCCACTAGATACATCCTCGAGTACACCTCGTCCCATACCTAGAGCTTCAGGAACTACTTTTTTTGTAAAAAAAAAAAAAAAAAAAAAAGGAATTACCCGTTTCCCTATGCCTTTGAAAGTCAAAAATACCAATCTCCCGTTGGTGGTATATGGGACTCCTAAAAGTAGTTATATCACTTAGAGCTCCACCTCGTCTGAGTAGGAATGGGTCTTTGAGTAGTAACGAGAATTCGTCTTCGGAAAAAAGAATCAGGGTAGTACGCATCATGATGTCAAAAATGATGAGTTTGTAAACATCTTTAACTACGTCATATATATTAAACACAGGTAACACTGCCTTCAAAGTATATTAGTCCACCATTCTGATTAATTTTTATGCCAACACTTTCTGTGGTTGAACTACTAACTGTTTTGTACATTATAGGAATAACATCCTTACTCGTGACATCATTCGGTAGGGGTATAGCATCAAGGATATTCAAAATTTGCCCCCCGAATCGTGAAGCATTAACGAGGTCAGAGTACACATTGGAACCATCAGATCTGGGTGGATATGGACCTATAACTTTAAGAGGATTGGGATTCGAGGATGAAGGATTTTTCTTTTCAATTTTTGAAATACCAAATATCGAACTCTGGGCTCAAACCCCAGCACTTTGGCAATTTGAGGAGCAAACTCCATTGATAACTCGGTGTGTATACGATCTGCATCAGCCTCAAATATCACTGTTGGATGACAACCTTTTATATGTTGTAATCATAGTGTAATATCTGCTGGTAAAGGAAATAATGAGCATACGTTTCTTGAACAATTTCCTGGAGTTCTTACAGCATTTTGTAGTTAATGGATTCGATTATAGATACTAAACTGCGAGAGCTCAAGTTGGAATCAATATTTGTTTCAGGTATATAATTATAAAAATTGTACTTTTAATCTTCCTTTTCAGATCTCTTGATTCGTGGATGAAAACCAATTTTACACTCTGGATCACCATTTCTGAGACATTAATAATGTTTTGGAAATAAGATATTACTTAATCCAAATTCATATTCATGATTTGGATCCGATTCTGAAAGTTTGTTGTGGTATTATCTGGGTAAATATCTCCACTTGCAATGAACGAGACATAGAGGTATATGGCATAAGTGTCTTTCAGTGCAATCTCTGTTCCCTCGTAGAATATGTACTAACAAAAATACTATATACAATTGTTTTATAGGTAAAGAACACTGGTGATTTGTATCTCTTGGTTTTTACTTTATTAACGACTTACGAATTTCTATCAACCAAAAAACATAACAGTACTTAGAATTACATAATATTACCCAGGACATCTTACAGGCTACTATGACTAAATGCGAGTGATGAGACGGGTGGGTGGTGAACTGAATGAAAGGAAGGCAATGATTGATTATGTGTGTGTGGATGAAAGGATGCGAAGATGTGTAATGGATGCAAGAGCTTATAGAGGCTGGGGGAGTGGACTTTCTGACCACTACTTAGTGGTGGCCAGAATTAGGTTTCAAGTAAGATGGAGGAATAGAAGGGAAAGACGAGAGGAAGGAGTAGTTGCAAAGAGAGTGGAAAGGTTACAAGAGGATGAGAAAAAGGCAGAGTATAAGAGAGAAGCGGAAGAACGATTGGGCAAATATGAAATGGAGCAGATGGGAGACGTGGAAGGTGTGTATAGGATATGTACAGAAGAAATATGTGCAGCATGTGTTGTGGTGTGTGGAAGGAAGAGAAGACGGAGGGGGGTGCAAGGAACAGCGTGGTGGACTGAAGAGGTGAGACAGGCTGTGGCACAAAAGAAGAAAGCATACAATGAATGGATGAGAAATAGGGGCGTGGAAGAAGTTGAGAGGCGGAAGAGAGAGTTATATGTAGTAAGAAAGAGAGAGGTGAAAAGATTAGTAAGAGAGAGTAAGAAGAAAGTGGATGAGGAATTTGGAAGGAATTTGAGTGTAAAGTGAAGGGACTGTAAGAAAATGTTCTGGAAAGAGGTGAAAAGAGTAAGACAGGGTGGAAGTGAAGTTAGCAGGAGAGTGAAAGATCAAAATGGTAGATTACTAGTGGAGAAGGGAGAGAAAGTGAGCAGATGAAGAGAACACTTTAAGGAATTGTTGAACATACAGGATGGAAGTAATGCGAGTATAAGTGGCTGGGGAATGGCTGGGAGAAGGAGGGAGGTGAGAAGACAGGAAGAAATCAGTAGGATAGAAGTTGTGGAAGCAATGAAGAAAGTTAAATCGGGGAAAGCCCCAGGAATTGATGGAGTGTGTGGTGAAATGCTGAAGCATGGGGGAGAGATAGTAGTAGAATGGATGTGGAAGATGTGCATATTGGCCTGGGAGGAAGGTAGAGTCCCGGAGGATTGGAAGTCAGGTATAATTATTCCCTTGTACAAAGGAAAAGGGGAAAAAGAAGTGTGTGGTAATCATAGGGGCATTTGTCTTCTTAGTATAATAGGAAAAGTGTATGGTAGGATAATTACTGGTAGAGCTAGAGAAAGAACAGAGAAATTAGTTGGAGAAGAACAGGGAGGCTTTAGGAAGGGAAGAGGTTGTATAGATCAGATATTCATTCTTAGATCTTTAGTGGAAAAGGCTTTAGGAAGGGAAGAGGTTGTATAGATCAGATATTCATTCTTAGATCTTTAGTGGAAAAGTTTCTAGAGAAGTTAAAGAAGTTGTATGCGACTTTCATGGATTTGGAGAAAGCATATGACAGGGTGGATAGACAAGGATTGTGGAAAGTGTTAAGAATATGTGGAGTAGATGGGAAGTTGTTGAATGCTGTGAAGAGTATGTACGATGGTGCGAAGGCTGCAGTGCGTGTGGATGGTGAACTAAGTGAATTTTTCTCTTCGAAAGTTGGGTTGAAACAGGGATGTGTCTTGTCTCCATGGTTGTTCAATCTGTACTTGGATGGGGTAATACAAGAGGTACAAGGTAGGTAGTGGATGTTGGAGTGGCCCTGGTGAGAGAGGATAGTGTTTGGAAACTCCCTGTACTGTTGTTTGCAGATGATACTGTGTTGTTGAGTGAAGACGAAGGGGAGCTGCAAAGCTTGGTGGATGAGTTTGGGAGAGTGTGTAAGAAACGGAATCTAAAGGTGAATGTAGGAAGAGTAAAGTGATGGTCTTTGAGAGAGGTGAAATCATGAATGTACAGCGAGGTTGGATGGTGAGGAATTGGAAAATGTGAGCACGTTTAAGTACTTGGGTAATGTGATGAGTAAGGATGGAGGTTTGGAGGGTGAAGTGCTTGAAAGGGTACAGCAGGGAAGAAAGGTTGCTGGTTCTTTGAAAGCAGTGATAAGAAACAGGGAAGTGAGCATGGAAGTGAAAAAGTTACTACATGACAGTATTGTGATACCAACTCTAACGTATGGAAGTGAAGCTTGGACGTTGTTGGAAGGACACAAGTCAAGAGTGAGAGCAGTGGAAATGAGTTATTTAAGAGGAGCCTGTGAAGTCACATGGAGAGACAGGCTGACGAATGAGGATATAAAGGAGCGTTGTGGTGTGGATGTGGATGTGATAGGAAGCGTTATGAGGAACAAACTGAGGTGGTTTGGCCATGTGGAGAGGATGGAGGGTGAAAGACTGACGAAGAGAGTGTATGTGAGTGAGGTGGAGGGGGGAAGAGGGAGGGGGAGGCCGTGGATGAGATGGAGGGATGGGGTGGAGAGGTATATGAGAGAGGGGGTGTGAGTTGGGAGCAGGGCAGTGAAATGGCGGGGGACAGGGCGACTTGGAGGCGATTTGTTTGTGGCCACCCCAAACGGGATTGAGGCGTCTGGCAATAGATAGACAGATAATTAAGAGTGGATATGCATTAGTTTTGACAAAGTCTTAATTTCTAAGTAAATCTGTTTCAGAACTGAGAAGTATGTACCATCGCCCCAAAACACCTTACAGACTACTATCAGTAATCAGATTTGGGTATGCTTAGTTTTGATAAATCTTAATTTTTTAAGTAGAATAGAGGTTAGTAATTTGCCAACAGTGTCTACTTTCATTTTAAATCTGGATCGATCAATTGCCTTTTTAATAAAACAGCTTCCATTTCTGGCTTCTTGCCAGGCAAGGGAATCTTCATGTATATTTAATATGGTAACATTTTCATTTGTATTCGTTTTTTATGATACCGAATGGTTCCGCTTCCTCTGAGGCTGCTCCTGATCTTTTTCGCGAGTCTTTGCGTTGTCCATGGTGGTGGTGCTGCTGCAGTGGTTCATGCTGGAGGAGGGATAGTAACACTGGATCCTTCTCCCACACCTCCTCGTAGGGAGGAGGCTGTGGTAGAGGTTGTGGTTGTTGTGGTGGAAGCTGTGGTAGTGGTTGTTGTGGTGGAAGCTGTGGTAGTGGTTGTTGTGGTGGACGCCACTTGCATACTCCGGCTTCGGGTTTAAGAACAGAGACATTTCTCCTATCAACAACTGTACAATTTATGTTGATACGTTTGCAATACTTTGCCAGCTTTTTCAAAGCAAGGCAAATATTTTAAAGTCCATGTATCCCCACCCAAACCGCTAAAAGTTCCTGCGGGAATGTATAATTTTTTAAATGCCTAAATTGGGTAGGATAAGTTTTAGCTCTTCAATACACAGAGCTAAGCTTCACGCACGTCCACTCAGAGTGTCCAGTTGGAGACTCTGAATGTAATGATAGAAATTTTTAAAATTAACTTTTGGGGAGACTGGTTCGTCTTTTCTTCAGAGCCAGCTCCCCAGTGGGCTACTAAAGTAATTATAATGGGTCCGTTAGTTTCTTTGAAAATTCTGACAGACCCAACTTTATCTCGTGATTTGATTTGGGCTCTGTTTAGATTATTAAGGGGTTTTCGAGTGGAATAGAGATTAGCATAAAGGTACGTTTTAGAATTTACTGCACGAGGGCCATAATTACCTACGCCAACTGCATTCACAATATGACAAATGGCATTGTCACTGACATCATACTGATCGTCAGTTATTTTTCCATGCACTGTGTTTATGAAAGTACCCTCAGCCTCCCTCCTGCTCCTTTAAGTGTGAATGAGTGTAGGGAGTGAATTATGGTGCTGAGCTCCTGCGAGGCCTCCATTATGGGGAGCGGTAACCATCAAACTCACTCACTCATCTGTTTCAAGGCTGTAACTGGGAGGGGAATTCCCCCTTTCTACTTTTTTTTTTTTTTTTTTTTTCCTAGGTGGGTAAATTACAAATCTTGTCGTTCGGTTTGGAGATCATCCAGTAAAGACTTGACAGACAATAATTGGAGAGCCACCTCTCTGTAGCGGTGGTATTGTTGTTGATAATAATGGAATTGAATGTCTATATCCTTATCATTTAGATTATGAGTGGAAACATCTAAATCTATTTCTTGCTTAGAGTAATCCTCTGTTAGATTTCCAACTAGTCTAAGTCTCAGAAAGGGAGTTGATAATCGTGGCCCTAAGTCAAGCAAGAACATAACCAAACATATTCCTCTTAATCTACCATGGACTTGAAAACCTCTCCTACAGATATCCATACCGCTTGATCCCAAGGCAGACTGTTCTTGCATTCTGTAATGAATGACTTAATATGGGTCTCACCTCTTAAAGCTTTGCTTTATTTTTTGATGAGATGTGGCCTCACCCCCAGATAGTTTTTTTCTTTGCCTTTGGATTCTTGATATAAGCCTCAGGTAAGTCAACAAGTTTCACCATAGTTCGTAAGTCAGTGGTTTTACCTGAGTCAAACGGATTGTTTCAAGTTACCCAGTACTGAATTACAATTATAACATTAATGTTGAGAATTAGAAACATCAAATTACCCATGTACCAACGTACGATCACCCAAACAAGTGATGACTTGCTCTTAAGTTCCGGACAAACTCCTTGGGTCTGGTCACGTTCACCTGATTAGGAATTAGGAGACACAAACAGTCTTTCCCTGCCCTGCAAACATTATCTATGGTGTAAAAAAACTAATCTTGTGAAAATATTATTTAAGTTTGGCGTTCATTTCTTTTTAGGCCAATAACAATAACTAAGTAAAAAGCGACATGTGGCACGTATCCACTCGTCGTTACGATTCATACCAGCAGTGTTACCAATGTAGCAATTTTCACGTTAAATTTAAAGGTTTTAAAAATCTAGCTAATAAAAATATATTTTCTTTGTATCTGGTGTTCTTTTAAAGTCCTGTCTAGCATTGTTTTCCTTAATATCCCTGTCTGGCGGATTTTTGCTACCTTTTTGAGACCAAACTAGCGGATATCTATGGTTTTCCTTTGGCAACACTGCGCGGAAGGCCTTACCAGGGTTGCCAGGTCGTTTTCTCTGTCAAATTACCCCGTAACGTAACATCGGATATATTTATCCAGAAAAACAGGGTGCCGCAGGGAAGTGTGCTTAGTCCCACTTTATTTAGCATTATGATCAATGATATTCTGTCATCAGCTCCCATCCCGAGGAATCTTAAATACTCGCTCTAAGCTGACGATTGTGCAATACGGCACTTTTCCCGTAATGCACAATTTTCGGCTGGGCGGATTCAAGCAGCCCTTCATTCCATCCACCAATGGGCCTTGCAGTGGGGATATAAGTTTTCCGTCCCTAAGTGTGCCGCTGTAGTCTTCACTAATCGTAACGTACCTAATTTGTGCTTAACTTTGGAAAATCAGACGGTACCTTTTCAAAATTCTGTAAAGTTTTTGAGAATACATTTTGATCGTCATTTGAACTTCAGAATTCATGTTAATACTTTGCTTGCTCGTTGTGATAAACCGTTAAATGTCCTCAAGTACCTAACGGGCACTACATGGGATTCCGACAGACTATCTTTATTAATAGTGTATAAGTCCCTTATTTGATCGAAGCTAGACTATGGTGCACAGGTGCATGGCTCGGCATCTAATGCCACGCTGAAAGGATTGGATGTATTGCAGAATAAATGTTTGCGAATGTGTCTTGGAGCCGTCCGGTGTACCCGTGTAGCTCATATGGAAGTGGAGGCGAATGTGCCTCCCCTCCGTATTTACCGTGACCACCTGGCATTATCGTATGGGTTAAGAACATCAAGGAAGAGTAATATCGGCAATGTGGCCTGTACCCCCCTGCATCAATACCACCATCTTATGCGGGAGGTGCGTCGGCCACTTGCTGTTCACCTCCACTTACTGACTCAGGAGCTTGGAGTGGACCTCAGTGACTATGACAAGTTGGTGTTTAAAAATATAGCGCCTCGGGAGCCATCCAGTTTTACTTTTGAAATGTCATGGCTCCCAGCACCCAAGCCAAGGCGACGGAGGCGGAGGTCCACCACTTGTTTCGTAATATCATCGTTTGTTGCTTGAGGTCCCACCATCGAGTGAATGTGTGGGTGCTAGTGTCTGGTTGACTGAAAGTGCCCTCAGGTATCGGTTACCAACTCATACATCTGTGTTTACCTCCGAACTTTTTGCTATCGACTTCTCTGCATGACTCATTTGTCTTATTTTTATATTAAAAATCAGCCCTTCTGTCAGTTGCGTCTTGCACTATGGACTCTCACGAGATCCAGGGCCGCATTATTAATAAATTGCATTCGTGCAACAAGTCCTTCACGCTGATCTGGGTGCCTGGTCGTTGTCGATTCTACGGCAATGAGCAGGCTGACTTACTTGCAAAGTCGGCTGTAGAGTTCGAGGAGACTTGGGATGTTCCCCTTGATCTACGGTCGAGTCTCTCTCGGAAAGAAATCAATAAATCTTCTATGGCAAGGTCAGTGGACGAGGCTTAATATTCCAACTTGTAAGCCGTACCTGGGCGACTGGGACACTCCCAACCGTAAAAGTCGCCTTGAAGAAAAAGTGTTGGCTCGTCTACGGCTTAATGCCACCATACTAATACACATGAAACCTTATATGGAAAGGTGATTCCCACCGCACTGTGACATCTGTGATGCGGTGTTATCTATCAGTCATGTCATCCTGTGTTGTCGGCGATTTATTTGTGAACGTGCCTCTCTTATAAATTACCGTGGCAGCAGACGTCCCCTTCTCCCTTTCCACCATCCTGGATGATGGGGACATTGTTATGATTGATAAATTGATGGCTTTCTTGAGAGAGACCGGACTGATCAGAGTGATGTGACTTTTTACTGTATGGTTATGGTTTTTATCAACTGTAAATATGTATATATTGTACTATTAATTATGGTTGATAGTTGACATATTTGAAACAGGTCCTCACACTGATCTATTTCTAATATTGATGTCCCTACATTAATCCCCTACATTAAACCCCGTTCCTCGACTGACAGTCACCAACTGATGAGTGCAAGTGTGCAATATGGAAAAGTGTTGGGCATTTGCAGTCGATGGTACTTCACTTTTTGTACATATTATGCAAATATATTTTACCGTCTTGTTTAAGTTGTTCTAATTAGGGTCGACAGCTGACGTATATGGAAATGTTGCTGACTTGTCTGGTTCCCTTTCATATACTGATGTCCCCTATATTAGGTTGTGCCTTGACTGACAGTCGCCAGGTGAGGAGTTCAGGTGTGTAATGTAGAAAGGTACTGCATATCTGCAGTCGATGGTGTTCGCTTGGTCAAGGTATTTTTACCATTAGTGTCGGTTTAGTTATTTGTCTCTTCAGGATTTAGTATACGTTAGCGATTTGTCTGTTAGGTGATATATATATATATATATATATATATATATGTGTGTGTGTGTGTGTGTGTGTGTATGTGTATGTGTGTGGTGTACGTGTGCTTGAAATTGTGTGTTTATGTGCATAGATGTGTGTGTGTGTGTGTATATATATATATATATATATATATATATATATATGGCCATAATGACCAGGGGCTTCGGCACCAATGGTAGATAGGCCTAAATAAAAAAAAAAGTGCCATAAATGGATTTTTTGCCAGAATACTCGTATTTCCCGAAAAACTGCCACTTTTTAATGGCACGAAATAATTGATGCCAAAAAAATTCCATAATTTGTAGCCGGTTTGCCATTTTGTGCCAGAAATTGCCAGAGATATCCAAATTTATCATGGGAGAATTAAAATTTAAAATTAAAACTTAAAAACTCTCCACTGCCATTATTTACTTTTTTAGATAATATAGGTAAGTACTCGCCACTGAGACAGAGCGGTGACTATTGATGGAGCGTGTGACATGTCTGGCTATACTGTAGATGTGAGGCTCAGCATATGTTATCATGTCCAGCTGCCTGCCCGCTCACTCAGTGACGGTGCCTTAGCCTCTCTCTGACTGAGCAGTCAGACACAAGAATTCGTCAGACTCAGTCACCGTCTCTCGCTTACTTGAGACTCTGAGCTGCAGTAAAACATGTGAAATGTATGGTTAATTTTCAGTTCTATTTTCATTTTTGTAAATTTAAAAAAAAACTGCCATTTTATTTTATTTTCTTGAATAAAGTATATCAAATATGTAGTTCATGTTCAGTTTTCTATTATAATTTTGTAATTGCCATAAAGACTGCCATTTTTCAAAACGAGTTTGCCAGGAAATGCCATAAATCACACTCATAGATGCCACACGAGTACTGCAACACCTGGCAACCCTGGACCTTACGTCAGGCAATCAGTATCAAACCATGGTTGTGGTGGTTGTGGGTGAGTGTATCGGCCTTTGTCACGATCCTCCCCCCTCCACCTTTTATACAATCCTTTTCGTCTGAAGTTCTCTTCATTGTGGCACTTGCTCTTGACTATCGTCTCCCTGTTTAGTTCTTTCATGAAGCTGATCTACCTGTTTTATTGCATGTTGGATACTCATCGTGTGAATAAAATTACCATTTTCCCCCCAGAAATTACACTAAACTGAATATCTGTAGATTAATTTGCTTCTTGATAACAACGCAGGTGGTTAAAGGTTGTTCTTGGGCACATGCAATAATTTGTTTGTCTTGGTCTTTTGTTCTGCTAGGTGAAATACTGGGTCGCGAGCCAGACACCACCACCCTAGGAGGAGGGTACAGGGAGATGACGGAGAGGCTCTTTTCACCTGCCGAGCCTTCTGGGCATAAACAACATATCTCCCCCATGACCTTATGCCCCTCTTCCCCGCAGCCAGACCACCGGGCAGTGTACAGTAAAAGTACACTACACTTCAGCGGCAGGAACACTCGTCAGAATCGGGGTGACACTTGCAGTGACAAGATCCCAAGCAGACGCTCGGGCGCCGAGTCCCCTGGATCGGCTTCCCTTTTGACAGAGGACTCAGAAGGAGCCTCAAGGGCTGCTATTTCTCCTAAGGAGCAGCAGATGAGACATCGCCGTCCACCAGTGTTGTCTCCAGGACAGGAGTCCCAGACCCAAAGGCCAGAGAGCAGCATCCGTCGGAGCTGTGGCCGTAGCCGGGTGTATCCATTGGGTGCCTTCTCCCTGCCTCCAGAACAAGGGCCGGAGAGCAGCATCCGTCGGAGCTGTGGCCATAGCCAGGCGTATCTATCGGGCGCCTTCTCCCTGCCCCCAAAACCTCAGCCAGAGAGCAGCCTCCGTCGGATCTGTGGCAATAGCCGGATATATCCATTGGGTGCCTTCTCTCCACCGCCAGGGTCTGTAGTGCCCAGAAGAGCCTCCCCCAACTCCTCTTGCCCTTCTGTCCCCCGTAGGAGCCCAGGCAGTGCCCAACGGGGCTACCTGATGGGGGGAAAGTCCCTTGGACCTCCCCCATCTAGCCCGGACCGGAGATCTGGTGGGGTGTCCACCCCCCGCCAAGTAGGTGAGCTAGCCCCTGGCCACTCTCCCTCCCCCCATCTCCAGGCTCCTGTAGAGGAAGGTACCTCTTGCCCCGTCCACCACTCTGGTGGCAGAGTAAAGTGCCCCTCTCCCCGCCCCTCTACACGAGAGGGCGGTTTCTGCTCCTTTTCAGGGACCCCACCAGAGACCAGAGCTGGCTTGATGTCCCTGAGGCCCAGTGTCCTGCCCTTGCAACTCCAGGTGTTGACGGACTCCTCCAGGACGAGAGGCCGCAGCTCACCCCTGCCGGCCCCCTCCTGACAAGGAGACCACAGCCCCCGGAGTCAGCAGGCCTACCCCGGTGCCAGCTGCAGTAGCTGAGGCACCCTCAGTTATGGTGGGCGCAGACCCTACCTGATGGCCACCTCTGTCAGATGAGACAGCAGCTCAGCCGGGGCGCCACCCTTCCCACAGCCGACCCTAGGAGCGGACCTCCCCAGGTCCGCCCTCAGTATCCCGACGACGCCTAAGGGCCAGCGCAGTGCAGTGCACCTCCTGGCCCTCTTCGGCCCTAGTCCAGAGAGCCCCACATCACCCAGGGCCTCTACAGAAAGAAGGTCACCCACCACACCACGCACCATCTTCTACGGGACTCGTGGTGACCCCACAGGCGACGTACCCCTGGAATACATTCTGGACAGCCCACCCCCAACACCCAGCTGCCGCTTGCGGTTCCTGGCGCATGGCCTCCTGTCCCCCGTGACCCGAACACTCCCCTCTGCCTCTTTCGTGAGTAAAAGACTCTTAGGTTGTTTGTCCCGTAGTGTCTGGGAAGCCCCTACCCCAGTGGACCTGCCCCCTCACCCCAGTATCTCCACCCCCAGTGTTACCTCCCCGTGCGAAATAGTGAACTTCCCACCAATAAGCTCATTTGCAGAGTGCATGGTGCTATGCCACGGGCCTCCCCGAAGTGTGACTATCCCCCCCCCGGTGTTACATACAGACAGACAGCATCAGTGCCACACCCCCTCCCCCCCTTTTGCTTTGGCCATATGAAGTGAATAGAAAGTGATATATGAGGTGTACTCCCAACTTCCTGTCTCGTAAAGAAGTCTAGATCACCATTCCTCCCCCTTCCTCTCCCCCCCCCTCTGCCCCCACACGTGGATAGATCGTGAATGCTATATCCTCTCGTCCTATGTAATGCACACATAGCATAAGGCTAGCTAGGATATCGTCTTTGTCACGCGGATGCATATAACAAGCATAGGAAGCCGGTTATGTTACACGAATATATACATATATATATATATATATATATATATATATATATATATATATATATATATATATATTGTTACATAGCCTATGATTTCATCATCCTTTGTGTAATTTTAACGCACAGTTGCTGCATGTTTGATCACGAGCGTGTTCTGCCTCAGTCCCCCCCTTCTACCGTTATAGTAGAGTAAGTCGTTCTCTCTGTTGTCCAGAGCGGGATTGTGAACTCTATGTCCCCATGGCTTCATTTGCGCGTCCTTATTACAAGTTGTATCAAGCTCTCCTGGCTCCTATATAATGAGCTCAGTCTCTGCATCATTGCCACTTAGATCTGCTCCTCATTTTGTTCACATCTCTGTCCTCCCCTGTACAGATATTATTATTGTGAGTGCTCAAGAAATCTCCAACCATCTAGCAGCTGTGTGTAATTTGAGTATAACTGTTGTTGCATTTTTTCTTGTACTGTGTAGCGTGGGTTTGATTTGTGGGCCTAGTGAAGTTTTTGTAATTCATGTATGGTTCTTTGTGTCAGTCATTTTTGATAATAGTTTGTATCTGTAATTATTTATCTGGCATTCACTGAGTATTATCTGGTATCTCATTTTATCAGGGCTGACTTAGATAAATTTACTCTTGTTAATTTCGTGTTAATAGAGGCTATTGCAGTTAACCATATATTTAACCTGTTTATTTGCCATTACATTATCCTTATGAGTCCTGAATGTTTTATTGTTAGTTTGAGCATTAAACTTTGACTTGTAATTTTACCTAACTCTTTGTTTTGAACCTGGAACTTTACGGGACAGTAGTGATTTTTAGTATTCTCACTTAAAGTGTACATTATCTTTCTCTGTTCCGTAACATAAATTTGGCGACCTCATATCAGGATATTCAGGATATTATCATAAGGATATTGTTTGATATTTTGTGACTGTGATATATTCAGGATGGCTACTATTTCTACACTTGATGAAGCCAAAGATTTTTTGTCAAATGTGCAAACAGTGTGTGATATAGAAAACAGAACAAAGAATGAACTTAAGATTGTTGCTCAACAATTGGGATTTGTTGTTCGCTCTCATCAGTCTAAAGATCAGATTGTTGACATGATTAATGAAAGCTTGTTTAATGTAACTCCTCCAAATGAGCAAACGCAGATTGAATTAGCTAAGTTACAGCTAGCCCTGCAGGAGGCTCGTGTTAAAGAGGCTGAATTTCACGCACAAGTTGAAATTGCTAGGATTCAGGCAGACCATGAGTATCGCATGAAACAATGTGGAACTGGATCATCTAGCTCTGATGATTTTGATGTGGCTAAAAATGTTAAACTTGTCCCTCCTTTTAATGAATCTGATTTAACAAAGTATTTTCAGTTGTTTGAGAGGGTAGCTACAGGTTTTAATTGGCCTAAGGAGTATTGGCCAGTACTCCTTCAAACTGTTCTCACCGGTAAAGCTCAAGTAACTTATGCATCTTTGCCTCAGGATCAGTCTGATAATTATGATGTAGTTAAGAGCTTGATTCTTAAGGCCTATGAGCTTGTTCCTGAAGCTTATAGAGTAAAATTTAGGACAACTTATAAGCAAGATAAGCAATCCCATGTTGAGTATGCAAAAATCAAAGAAGATCTGTTAGAGCAGTGGTTAAATTCTAAGAATGTGGATTCTGATTTTGGTAAATTTAAGCAGATGATTTTGCTGGAGGATTTCAAAAGGTGTATTAGTAAAGATGTAAGCCTATATCTTGATGAGAAAAGAATAGATAATTTGTCTGATGCTGCAGTTTTAGCTGATGAGTATGTTCTCACTCACAAGAGATATTCTAGAGAAAAAGGGAAAGCTGAGAGTAAGTACGTTGCCTCTACTCAGAGTACAGGTAACAGGAAAGAGAACAAAGATGATGTTTCTCAGGAAGTAAATACCAGCTTCACCTCTAGATTTCAGAAAAGTAAATGTACTTATTGTAGTAAGCTTGGTCATACTACGGAGAGATGTTTCAGGAGACAGCGTGATGTGAACAAAAAGGAGTCCTTAAATATTCAGTCAATTGGTCTAGTGTCCACTCTTGAGAGTTCCCAGAATTCTTTAACTGAGTTAACTGAACCTGCTTTGAGGGGTAACTTAAATTCTCATGATGGAGCTCCTCTTTTGAGCAGTAACGTGGGTGACACTCTCAAGAGTTCATGTGCTAATTTCCTGTCTGATGGTTTTGTCAGTCCTCTGGACAGTAATGACAGGAAATCAGTTAAAATATATCGTGATACAGGTGCTTGCCAATCCCTTATGCTGACCAGTGTTCTAGGCTCTAATTTTAATTCCTCTGATGAAACTGTAATCTTACAAGGTGTAGGGAATAATTACTTCTCTGTTCCTCTGTGCAAAGTGAATTTAGAGTCTGGTTTTGTTAATGGTTCTGTTATGGTTGGGTTGGTTGAGACACTCCCAATGTCAGGTGTAACTTTCTTACTTGGAAATGATATTGGTGGAAGTCAAGTGTGTCCAGCTCCTCAGTTGTCTAGTGAGCCAGTGGCTGCGTCCCAGGATTGTGATGTCCCTGATGTGTTCCCTGCATGTGCTGTCACTAGGGCTAAGTCTAAAGTTACTGGTGATTTAGAGGATAATGATGATGATGATGTTATCCTAGCTGACACTTTTCTTGCTAATTTGGACCACTCACCAGATGAGGCAGTACCCCGTAGTGTTGATAATTTGTCTCGTCAAGAGTTGGTTGAGTTGCAGGTTGCTGACCCTGAGTTGAAAGGTCTAGCTAACTCTGCTTACAGTGAAGAAGAGTCAGCCGGTGCTTCTACTTGTTATTATGTAAAGTCAGGAGTACTTATGAGGAAGTGGAGACCCTCAACAGCATCAGCCGACTGTGAATGGGAGGTTGTACATCAAGTTGTCATCCCTCGTGTTTGTAGGCAGGATATCATTCGAGTGGCTCATGATACCAGTTTGGCAGGACACCTTGGAGTGAGGAAGACTGTGGCACGCATTTTGAAACACTTCTACTGGCCAGGTATCTTCAGGGATGTTTCCTGGTATTGTAAGTCTTGTCACACCTGTCAAGTTGTGGGGAAGTGTAATCAG
This sequence comes from Coenobita brevimanus, assembly GCF_032717465.1. NCBI lineage: Eukaryota > Metazoa > Arthropoda > Malacostraca > Decapoda > Coenobitidae > Coenobita > Coenobita brevimanus. The sequence continues at coordinate 21,304,211 of NC_136972.1, forward strand.
ACCGAAAAGGTTGCACCTCTAGTTCCCATTCCTCCTTTTGAGGCGCCTTTCACCCGTGTGTTGGTGGATATTGTGGGCCCTCTTCCTAAGACTTCTTCAGGATTTTCTTATGTGTTGACCATGATTGACATGGCTACTCGTTATCCTGAAGCCATTCCACTTAGAAACATCTCAGCAAAGAACGTGGTTAAGGAAATGCTGGGGTTCTTCACAAAGTTTGGTCTGCCTAAGGAGGTACAGTCAGACCGGGGGAGTAATTTCATGTCAAACGTTTTCAAGCAGTCTCTGAAAGAGTTGGGCATCACCCAGATCACGTCTTCAGCTTACCATCCCCAGACCCAAGGAGCGTTGGAGAGATATCATCAAACACTCAAATCGATGCTCAAGAAATACTGTTTGGAACATCAGAAAGACTGGGATAAAGGTCTTCCATTCGTTGTGTTTGCTGCAAGAGAATCTCCAAATGAATCACTGGGCTTCTCACCTTTTGAACTACTGTTTGGCCATGAAGTAAGAGGACCCCTTAAGTTACTCAAGGAATGCTGGCTGTCGGAGGAAGATGACGTCAACCTGCTGGAGTATGTGATGAAGTTCAAAGAACGGCTGTCCACTGCTTTACAGCTGGCGAGAGAGAATTTAGGAGCTGCTCAGGAGAAGATGAAGACTTGGTATGATAAGAAGTCCAGGTTACGCCACTTTCAGCCAGGAGATCAGGTTTTGATTCTGCTACCAGTTCATGGGCAACCTCTTCAAGCCAAGTTTAGTGGTCCTTATTTCGTGGAGAAGAAACTCAGTGATGTCAGCTATGTCATCGCCACACCAGATCGTAGAAAGAGCAAGCAACTATGTCACATCAACATGCTAAAGTTATATCACAGGCGGGACGAAAATAATCCAGTCTGCACTGTAGCTGTTCCACCCGAGTCTGCAAGTGAAGCCCTCCCATGCAGTATGAGCCTGAGTGATAGTTTGGGGAAGAATCCTGATATCATGAATGATCTCCAGACTAAGCTTTCTCATCTACCTCCCAAGGAAAGGCAGGAGTTTTCGGCATTACTGCAGGAGTACCCGCAAGTGTTCCGTGCTACTCCAGGAAGAACCACTGTGTTGATGCATGATGTCGATGTTGGAGACGCAAAGCCAATTAAATTGCCTCCTTACCGTGTGAACCCAGTGAAAGTTCCTCTCATCCAGAAGGAGCTTGGCTACCTGTTGGACCACAAGATGATTGAGCCCTGTCAGAGCGAGTGGAGTTCTCCTGTCACTCTAGTCCCTAAGCCAGGTGGGTCACAGAGGCTTTGCATTGACTACAGACGTGTTAATCAGATAACTAAAACAGACACTTACCCTCTCCCTCGTGTGGAAGATTGCATAGACAAGATCGGAAAAGCTAGGTACATAAGTAAGTTTGATTTGTTAAAGGGATACTGGCAAGTACCTATGACTGAACGTGCTAGGGAGATCTCATGTTTTGTAACACTAGGAAAGGCTTTTGCATGTTCTGTAATGCCGTATGGTATGAAGAATGCACCAGCCACATTTCAGAAGCTCATGAATGTTGTAACAGAGGGTTTGGCAGGGTGTGTTGTTTTATTGATGATGTATTAATCTTCAGTGACAACTGGAAAGATCACCTATGCCATGTCAGTAAATTTCTTGACCGTTTAGTTCATGCTAATCTTGTAGCTAATTTATCAAAGTGTGAGTTTGGTCAAGCTAAAGTTCAGTACCTTGGGTATGTAATTGGTGATGGACATGTTGCACCACCAGGAGCTAAGGTTCAGGTTATAAGTGATCTTCCCAGACCTAAAAGTAGGAAAGAGCTACAAAGATTTTTGGGAATGGTAGGTTATTACAGGAGATTTGTTCTTAACTTTTCTATTCTTGTATCACCACTTACAGACCTACTGAAAAAGGGAGTTAAATTTGTCTGGACCGATAACTATGAATCCTCTTTCAACAAACTTAAAGCTATTCTATTAAGTCAGCCAGTGCTCGCTACTCCAAATTTTGCTAAGCCTTTTAAGATGGCTGTTGATGCAAGTGATACTGGAGCTGGGGCTGTTTTGCTGCAAGAGGATGATCAGGGTATTGAACATCCTGTATCTTATTACAGTAAGAAGTTCACTCCACCTCAAAAGAACTACTCAGCTATTGAGAAAGAGCTTTTGGCCTTGATTTTGGGTTTACAGCATTTTTCATTTTATTTGTGTTCTGGTTTTGACCCCATAGTCATTTATACCGATCATAACCCACTGAAATTCCTTAGTAAGTTTAAAGATAAAAATCAGAGATTGACAAGATGGAGTCTACTTCTTCAGGAGTATTCATTAGACATACAACATGTCAAGGGGAAAGAAAATGTTATTGCAGATTGCTTATCTAGACTTTAGACAGATTGTTTTAGAGTAATAAGAAATTTCCTTTGTAAATTTCTTTTTCTTTGTGGGGAGGTGTTACATAGCCTATGATTTCATCATCCTTTGTGTAATTTTAACGCACAGTTGCTGCATGTTTGATCACGAGCGTGTTCTGCCTCAGTCCCCCCCTTCTACCGTTATAGTAGAGTAAGTCGTTCTCTCTGTTGTCCAGAGCGGGATTGTCAACTCTATGTCCCCATGGCTTCATTTGCGCGTCCTTATTACAAGTTGTATCAAGCTCTCCTGGCTCCTATATAATGAGCTCAGTCTCTGCATCATGGCCACTTAGATCTGCTCCTCATTTTGTTCACATCTCTGTCCTCCCCTGTACAGATATTATTATTGTGAGTGCTCAAGAAGTCTCCAACCATCTAGCAGCTGTGTGTAATTTGAGTATAACTGTTGTTGCATTTTTTCTTGTACTGTATAGCATGGGTTTGATTTGTGGGCCTAGTGAAGTTTTTGTAATTCATGTAGGGTTCTTTATGTCAGTCATTTTTGATAATAGTTTGTATCTGTAATTATTTATCTGGCATTCACTGAGTATTATCTGGTATCTCATTTTATCAGGGCTGACTTAGATAAATTTACTCTTGTTAATTTCGTGTTAATAGAGGCTATTGCAGTTAACCATATATTTAACCTGTTTATTTGCCATTACATTATCCTTATGAGTCCTGAATGTTTTATTGTTAGTTTGAGCATTAAACTTTGACTTGTAATTTTACCTAACTCTTTGTTTTGAACCTGGAACTTTACGGGACAGTAGTGATTTTTAGTATTCTCACTTAAAGTGTACATTATCTTTCTCTGTTCCGTAACAATATATATATATATATATATATATATATATATATATATATATATATATATATATATATATAAAAGGACTTGAGTATATACAGTACTGTCGTCTATGTCACGTGTTTGGGTATATTGAGATATACTTGACTGTCTCTGTTACATATCTGAGACCAAGCGCACCTGGTGTATTGTGTGAACCATATGTATGACACTGTGTGGAAATTATCATATGTAAGGAAAGGTAGAATATTGCGTAAAGGTCAAACCCGCTGAACTAGGTGAAGATATTTATTGTAAGGGCTAGCCTTCTGAGATTATCTGGTTATTATATGTCCCATAGTCTTGGTCACGGGTGTATATGTAGTTGTCTAATGTTAATATATAAGTGTGCCTTTGACCAGTTGTGTTTGGACTTTCCTTCCTTGCCTGTGACTGATCCGGTCAAGAACAAGGAACCTAAGGTCACACTGTACCTGATCCCGAGAAGTCGGGACTCAGAATACATTGCATAACACTAGGAGAGGCTCCATTTGGCAAATTTTCTATGTTCTCCCTCTCTCTATGTCACTTACTTATCCATTAACTGTCCTCTTCTCGATGTTAAGTTGCCGTGATATCTGTCTTGCTGGAATATTTGCTAAATAAAAAGCAATAATATGCTTGCACTGACAGGCTATAGTATCGTGCTGACGATCCATTTTGCTTACTGCGCTCATGGATTTTCCCACATAAATATAATCAAGCATAGAGAATGAAATGTGGATAATAATATATTTTTAGATGTTTATTATTCTGATTTGATGGCACTCGTGCTTTCGACATTGCCATTATCTGTGTGTTTTATTTTATGGGACATTTTTCCTTCAGTATTGTTGATTTAGGATGTAAAATAAGAATCACGAGAGTTTCTCCACATTTTAACCCTGAAACCATTGAGTGATAGGCTGTGCGTTTCACATTCTTTCATACGGCCAAGCCTCGACTTTAGTATATTGTGGTTTCCTCTACCGTAATGCGAGATATTTACAGTAAAAATACTTATATACTGCTTTTTGGTGTTGTTTCCCTAAATACTGCTCTTTTTTAGTGTGCAAAATAGAAAATATAGCTGGGCCGTGGCAGTTGCCAGATACCACTTTCTGAGCGAAAGGTACTGGGAATCGGGTCATCGCTTTTTTGGGCGTTTGTACTAAAGGATGTTGTCGTAATGATAAGATATCAAAAGCATACTGATGGACTTCTGGTCTGAGTAGTATTTTGACTGTGTCCTCGAGTGGGCGACGAGGTTCCGTATTTGAAGGTCGACTGGGAGCAATTCCATGGGAAGATTTGGGATAAACAGTTTCCTGGTGTCTTTGAATGGCAGATGTATAAAGAATGGTTTCTGCTTGAGACCTTGGTAGTAGGAAGAATTCTTTTACTGTAATTATTTAAGAAGACTACGCAATACAGTATTGGCTTTGGGTAGCAAGATGCTTAAAATAGACCCTCCAGTAGTGGAAGTATGGACCTGCCTTTTTCTTTTTAAATGTTTTAAAACAATCGCTCGAATTACAGACTGGTGTGGACGAAGCTTCTTTATTACCATCCTATCTCTTGTTAACCCACCACAAGCAGCTATTTTTAGCCCTATGGGTCACCCCAGTGCCGGCCACTTTTCGACCTTGTTTTTTTTTGGCAAAAATGATAGATTTTGATGTGGAAACAATGAATTTCGCCATTACAATGCTCACCGAAGCTCGGAAATGAGTTTTATTTAGTCTTGCATACTCATGTACAGGTATAGCTGCTCTCTCACGCTCACCACGTACGTGAGAGAAAGCCTTTTCTGTGTAAGGTATACTCAGGTATTTATGCTGGGAAGGTATAGCAATGTTCAGTACAATTTTCTGATTACTTATTACTTCAGCATCTATCACAATTTGCGTGTCTTCCTCATTGTGAATGCATCATCTTACACTTACTTGAAGATAGGTACACCCTGACCTCATTACGTACAGTCCTGGCACTTATAAGAAGGTATTTACAACTTGACTTCACTATATCATCCTTACACTTACAAGAAAATATTTACAACTTACAGTTACATGAAAATATTTACAAAATGTCTTCACTATGTACAGCACTGGGTGAGGCACACAGGCAGAGTGAGGCAGAGCGAGTATGAGGAGGGAAGCGAGCTAGTGTATGGCCTTGACAGCCTGGGGGATGGTAGAGGAACAGTTACCTTACATGCCTGCCAATTTTTACCCGCGAATCTTGAAAAATGCAGTCATAGTGAAGTTTTTTATTTTAAACCATTTTAAAACGGCACTGACACTGGGCGTGGAATTATGTCAGACCGTTTTAAAACGGCACTGGTATGTGGCAGGTTAAGTATTTCTTCAGGAAATTTGCAAGTATTTCTGATAAGCAGTCTAACTCTGGTCTGCGATTCTTGGAAACTAATTTCCTCCTCAGTTTTGGGATGGTTTCTTTCAGAGACTGAATAAATTCACGATGGTGGGAAATCAATGGTTTTCTGGATCTCCGAGGCATCTATCCACTCGTTAAAACACTCTGGATATGATTTCCAGTGAATATAATACTACAAAGAGCCGTCTTTCTTTTTCCATTTCTTTAGTATTTCATTTCAGTGGGGGTAGGTTTGGGGGCTAAAGTAGGAATTATTTCTTCTCTGTAAAATATTCCCTTGATTGCTTCTCCACTCCAGTCTTCCAGCTCATAGGTATACCTGTGTATTTTAGTTACGCGAAATATCTCTTCTATATTCTGTATGGTGAATCCTTTTTGGATGAAGTCAGTATTCGTACGAAGTCCCCTACAGTCAAGTATGAACTAACTGGTTTTTTTATGTCTGATAGACTTTTTTATACATTGATGTAAACTGCTTTTGCCAGTCTCTGGGCTCTGTTAGCTTACGAATTTCACAAGGTGTCTTGCCCTTCAAGCCTTGATAAGGGATGAGATTGTAGGTGCTTAACAACGCACTTAGTATGGGTAGGTAGTTTAAAGTGTTGTATGAGTTAAACACCGATAAATTTTGTGCTTCACAGTTCTTATGGCACGCTCACAGAGGCTAGCCTTTGTTTCATAATTAAACTCTATACTGAGTAATGTTCTTCCTCTTCAGGTAAGATTCCTGCATTTTGTTATAATATTCTGTCCCCCTATCCGTGAATAGTCTTCAGTAACCCTGTGATTCTGGCTTGCTTAATGTGATTTGAAAGAGAGTTCGTTACAGTAGCTCCAGTTTTTCGTTCAATGAGATGGAGAAACATGAAACGTGAGAAGACATCTACACATATCAGTAAATATTGTACATCGCTATTTTTCCTCTGTAAGTACAGTCGTCAGCATAAATTCGCTGCAAGTCTACTCGTGTGACGTGAGTCCTTTTGTCTGGCAACAGTGTAAGGGGACTAGTTGCCACAAAGACTTTTATACACTTTAAAGACGTGTTTTTAAGAGTGGTACTAGTGACTGCCTAGAGTACAGTAAAGTGTATATCGTATCTGATTTGTATAAAAAGTGCAAGAGATGACAGAAGAATGTTATGGAATGACATGAGCGTATTACTCTGATATTCGTCATTATAACCGTGTCTAAGCTTCCTTCCCCCATCTTCCTCTTACTCCTCCTGATGTCCCCCCATCCCTCCCTCTTCCTCCTACCCCCCCCACCCACTTTTATGCCTCTCCACTTTCTCCTCTCCCACCCTCTCTACTTTCATTCATTTATCCACGGCGCTAACTCGATTGGCGCGTTGCAATTCTCTCTTGACTGTTTACTAAACCCAGTCTGCCCTATTTCCAGTTGCTTGTAGTACTACCAACTACATCCAAGATTTATTAGCAATATTCCTTCATGTTCGAGTCTAATTCTCATCATCCCCGTCTCCTTCCCACTCCTTTTATTCCATTTGTCTTTCTTTTCTCCACCCTTTGTCACTACCAACAGCCGGGAGATATAGGAACACTGAGGTCTCGTTCTTGTGATGCATTCCTTCCTGGTATATTGAGTGAACCTGGCAGTCGGCGGCCATTATTTCAGTAGACAAAATTAAACAAACATTTGTGCCCATTCCTCCTATTTCTCTCCCTCTCTCTTCCCTAGGAAAATGTTCCCATCCTCTTCATTTTGATCACTTATTCATGAAGCAGGATCAGAACCAATAATGTTTCGAACTATTACATTATGTTTGGAGTAAAGAGTGGGAGAAAAAGACTGTGGCATGGCAAGAAATTCACGGATGTAGAGGAGCAAAAAGGTTCCAGGAATAGACAGGAAATAGTAAAGAGTGTGGTTCATTACGTAGATTAGCGCCGTGGATAATATAAGGTAGACAAGGCAGGGAGAGTGGGGAGTGGAAATGAAGGAAAGCAGGGGTAGGGGTGAAGAGGGGGAGGTTGGAGAGGGACATCGAAATGGTTCCGAGGGAGAGAGCAGAAGTTTTATAATTCCGTAGCATTCTTTTGTCGTCTTTTGCACATTTTTATGCTAATCAGATATAAAGAATATTGCAATCTGGGCGATTTATAGTAGTAATTCTTACAGACATGTCTTTAAAGCGTAAAAAAGCCTGTGTGGTACGTAGTTCCCATACACTGTTACCAGACAAAACGACCCACATCACACGAGCAGGCTTGCAGCGATTTTGTTCTGACGGCTGTACCTCAAATCAGGCAGGTCACACGTCAGAATAATGAGGGGTCCTGCTGCTACAGTGTTTCGTCGTGGGAATCTTTTTCTTTGTAATTTATGCTGAGTGTTAAACGAGAACTTTTTAAAAATCTCTTCACCTCTGTTTTAGTTACTAGAGTGTTTATTGTTTTGGCAGCCAGATATAATTTTTTAGTACTTATCAAGGATGCAGATGTACGATCATAGTATTGTATATGTTTCAAAGTAAATTACTAATTTCCATAGGTACAGACGAATTCACAAGGAGGCTTTCCAACAATGCTTCACCTAAAATGCAGTTGCGGGGGAGTTTTTATAGATAAATCACTTAGTAAATACCCATAAAATTTATTGATAACGGCTCGCCTGTATATTTCAAGAAAATATGGCACATGTTTACCAAAATATCTGACGACCTAAACATCCCACCTGACCCAAGTCACGCATTCGTAGGAGTAAAATATGTGAAGCATTAAGGGATACGTCACGAGAAAAGGGACCCCTCATAAAAACGGTTTTGAGATATTAATACAACACTCGGGTTTGAGTGACATCCCTTCATGAAAGCTTCGCCTACAATCTGGCTTTGCCTAGCCTTTAAATACAAATCATCTGAGTACAGTAGTGATTTTTTGGGGGAACTTGAGTGTACTGAAGGGTCATTTATATATATATATCTCTGTGCACAGAAACTTTACAACCAATGCCTGGCTCATTTTGAAGGGCGTGACAGCTTATACCACAGATAAATATTTTTGAAAACTTTTGTGCATAGTAGGCTATTTGTTGAGTTTAGACGTCAGTACGGGTTTCCCTGAGTTCGAAAACCCCGCCACAATAATTCTGGCAGGATTACGAAATATATCAGTGTGTTCTGATGTATAAACGTTCTCCATGGTGTTTTAACACTTACTGAAAGCAAACCAAACTGTCCTCACCTAATAAATAAAACATGAACACTGCTTACACTTTATTAATTAATAAGCACATTGTTAAACATCTTGAATCCAACAACTTAATTAGTGATAGACAATATGGTTTTCGCCACGAAAGATCCACCATTGACATACTCAGTCTCTTAACTCATACTATCCATTAATCAATTGACCTACATGGAGAAACGCAAGCAGTAGCCCTTGATATTTCTAAAGCTTTCGATAGAGTATGGCACCATTCCCTGCTGTCCAAACTCCCTTGCTATGGACTGACATCTTTTGTTCCTTTGATTTCCTCATATCTCAGTGACAGGAAAATAAGAGTAAAAGTAGATGATGTACATTCCAATTTCCACTCCAGCATGGAAGCATACATTTCCATCTCATATCCTTTCACTAATGCATGAAAGCCTTGGTTTAATCACGCTTGCTCTAATGCTGTCCATAACAAGGAGAGGGCCTATAAAAGATACCAGAACCAACCCACCCCTGAATCACATCATTTTACGTTTCTGCCCGGAATCGTGCCAAGTCTGTTCTTCGCTCTGCTAAAAATAACTTCATCCGTACTAAATGCTCTCAACTCTCCAACTCGAACTCTTCCCTTTCCTTTCGGCACCTTGCCAAAAACCTTTCTGACGACTTTACTTCATCATCCTCCCTCCCCTCTTTTCCACTCTGATGGCACTTTAGTCATTTTTTCCACTGATATAGGAGATCTCTTCGCTCAGACTTTCTCCTCCCTTTTCACCTTCGACGATTCTGGTGCTGTTCCTCCATCGCATCCCCCCTCTGACTTCCTCATGGCTGACATTAAAATTTCTTCAGGCATCACTGGCCACAGTACTATCAAGGCATATGGGCCTGATGGAGTCCCTCCTGTTACCCTCAAGAACTGTGCTTCTGTCCTTACACCCTGCCTAGGTAAACTCTCGCATTTGTCTATCAACTTGTACCTTCCCTTCTTGCTGGAAGTTTGCTCTCATTCAGCCAGTCCCAAAGAAGGGTAACCATTCGTGTCCCTCTAACTATCGCCCAATTGCTTTAACATCCTGTCTCAAAAGTTTTCGAGTCTATTCTTAACAGAAGAATTTGAAAGAATATTTCCTTTCATAACCTTTCTGATCATTGGTATGGGTTCCGTCGGGGATGCGCCACTGGCGATCTTCTCACCTTTTAGACTCTGGTTATCATCCTTTCGGGACACTGACTAAAGCTTTTCCATTCCACTTGACATGTCAAAGGCTTTCGGTCGAATCTGGCATAAATCTCTGATTTCCAAACTGCCCTCTTACTGTTTCTATTCTTCTATCTGTGCCTTCATCTATAGCTTCCTTTCTGGTCGTTCTGTAGGTGCTATTGTAGACGGCCATCGTTCTTCTCCTAGATCAATCAACAGTGGTGTTCCTCAGGGCTCTGTCTTCCTTTTATTCACCAATGACTTTCTAAGCTGTACATCTAACCCTATCCACTCATACGCTGATGATTCCAACCTTTTTTCTATTTGGTTCTCGCAACGTCCATCTCAGCAGTTACTTCAGCAAACAAGGGATGAGGGTATGGCACACCTAATGTCTGACTTGGCTTGTATCTCTGACTGGGGTATAGATAAAAAATAATCTTGTTTTTAATGCATCAAAGACTCAGTTCTTATACCTATGACCCCGAAAAAATCTTCCACAGGAGTAACCACTAATGTTTTAATAATGTCCAGCTTTAACCTGCATCATCCTTAAACATACTTGGGGTTTCATTCTTTCGGGACGTATCTTGGAAATTTCATATTACATCTCTTGTAAAATCATCTTCCAAGAGATTAGGTGTGCTAAGCCGACTCTGTACCTTCTTTACCCCTGCACAGTTGTTGACTTTATACACGGGTTTTATTCGCCCCTCTGTAGAGTACAACTCTTATATGTGGGTAGGCTCCCCACATACAGCTCTTCTCAACAAGGTGAAGTCAAAGGCTTTTCGTTACATTAACTCTCCTCGTCTTACTGGCTTCCTTCAACCTCTGTCTCTTCGCCGCACTGTTGCATCTTTATCGCTTTTCTATCGCTGCTTCAATGGTCACTGTCCCTTTGAACTGTCTGCTAGCATCCTTCCACTTTACGACGGGTGCATAGCACTCGTCTAGCAACAAACTCTCATCCCTTTTCTGTCCAACTCTAATGCAAGAGTTAACCGTTACTCCCAGTGCATAATTTATGCAACAGGTCAACTCTGGAACTGTCTCCCTCTTTCTGTATTTCCTACTTTCTTTGATTTCCAGGCTTTCAAACGTAGTGTATCCAAGTATCTCGAAATGAACGGATCTTGAATTTAGCTCTCTTTTGTATTGTTTTCATTTTTATCTTGGAAGGAATGGTTTGCAGGCTCTTGGCCTTTGGTTCCTTCTTCCTTGCTTAAAAAAATCACCGAGTATATCTTCACACTCGTGAAAATACAAATAGTCTGTATCTGAGTACACGGATTTTACTCTTTCCCCATAGTGCCTTTTGAGAACATTATATAAAAAATGGGACATCTTCACCTTGGCCAACTCAAGATATTTGAAATCCCACAAACTGGGGATGAGACAGTTCTGTTTTTGGAGAATCAGAGATGATTATTACTCGGTTTTCATTTAAGAGTATCACCCTTCTGAAGAAAAGATTCCTAACACTTTTTAGGAATGCTTTCTTCTTTCGGCAAACTTTAGTATTGGTTGCATATCTCTGGGGATTGAATAGTTTTCCCAAACAATGAATTTCACATTAGCTTATGCATAGCTTGTTTGTCTTTTGTTGAGACATTATTTTCCTCGTTGCATGTTTTGGTTTATGTGGTCTTTTAAGTGTGGTTCCCGTTTAAAAATGAAAACTGAGATCACCCTAGCTGATATCATCCCATGGCTCTTATATAACTGCAGCAAAAGTAGAGTTATAAGACAGTTGTACTTTGTTGCGTGAAATGCTACAATTTTTTTTTTTAAATTAAACATAGGATAGTTTTTACTTTCCTTTTTTACTAACTGTTCAGAATAGGGTGAAAGATCATAAATTTTTTTTGCTGTAAGCCCAGAGGAAAATTATCTGAGAACTGAGGAACCTCTGCAGACACTTGTAGTGTCACATAGAACCCAGTACCTAAACATACCGTCAGAAGGTTGCCTTTCAATTCAAGAAATGTTTTCATCTCGCTGTCATTGAGCTTTATATCACCAATGGGAAGCGATTCTGTCATTACAGAGGCATAGAGCAAATTAAAGTCGTAATAACTTACAAATTTTGAAGTATGAATTGCAGGATCAAAATTAGGGTTGGTGAATTTGTTATTAGCTCTCATGAAGCGGCAAACAACCGCAGTGAAACCACCTCGGATGTTATTCTGAATGAGGTGAACCAACGACCTATCACTGATGAGTTGAACTTCTATTTTTGAAGATTTCAGCGAGCTATCGAAGCTGAATGAAGGGAGGAAAACATAATTAACTATATCTATATGGTATTGTTGCTGCAAAGTTCTATGCCAGTATGTAACATATCAGCTAGTTGACCAGTTAAGGTACAGCATGAGTAGGGTGGGTGGTGAACTGAATGAAAGGAAGGCAATGATTGATTATGTGTGTGTGGATGAAAGGATGCGAAGATGTGTAATGGATGCAAGAGTGTATAGAGGTTGGGGGAGTGGACTTTCTGACCACGACTTGGTGATGGCCAGAATTAAAGTACAAGAAAGTTGGAGGAATAGAAGAAGGGAAAGACGAGAGGAAGGAGTAGTTGCAAGGAGAGTGGAAAGGTTACAGGAGGATGAGAAAAAGGCAGAGTATAAGAGAGAAGTGGAGGAACGATTGGGCAAATATGAATTGGAGCAGATGGGAGACGTGGAAGGTGTGTGTAGAATATTTACAGAAGAAACATGTGCAGCATGTGATGTGGTGTGTGGAAGGAAGAGAAGACGGAGGGGGGTGCAAGGAACCTCGTGGTGGACTGAAGAGGTGAAACAGGCTGTGGCACAAAAGAAGAAAGCATACAATGAATGGATGAGAAATAGGGGCGTGGAAGAGGTTGAGAGGCGGAAGAGAGAGTTATATGTGGAAAGAAAGAGAGAGGTGAAAAGATTAGTAAGAGAGAGTAAGAAGAGAGTGGATGAGGAATTTGGAAGGAATTTGAGTGTAAAGTGGAGGGACTGTAAGAAAATGTTCTGGAGAGAGGTGAAAAGAGTAAGACAGGGTGGAAGTGAAGTTAGCAGGGGAGTGAAAGATAAAAATGGTAGATTACTAGTGGAGAAGGGAGAAAAAGTGAGCAGATGGAGAGAACACTTTAAGGAATTGTTGAACGTAGAGGATGGAAGTAATGCGAGTATAAGTGGCTGGGGAATGGCTGGGAGAAGGAGGGAGGTGAGAAGACAGGAAGAAATCAGTAGGATAGAAGTTGTGGAAGCAATGAAGAAAGTTAAATCGGGGAAAGCCCCAGGAATTGATGGAGTGTGTGGTGAAATGCTGAAGCATGGGGGAGAGATAGTAGTAGAATGGATGTGGAAGATGTGCAGATTGGCTTGGGAGGAAGGTAGAGTCCCGGAGGATTGGAAGTCAGGTATAATTATTCCCTTGTACAAAGGAAAAGGGGAAAAAGAAGTGTGTGGTAACCATAGGGGCATTTGTCTTCTTAGTACAATAGGAAAAGTGTATGGTAGGATACTTATTGACAGAGTTAGAGAAAGAACAGAGAAATTTGTTGGAGAAGAACAGGGAGGCTTTAGGAAGGGAAGAGGTTGTGTAGATCAGATATTCATTCTCAGATCTTTAGTGGAAAAGTTTCTAGAGAAGGGAAAGAAGTTGTATGCGGCATTCATGGATTTGGAGAAAGCATATGACAGGGTGGATAGGCAAGGATTGTGGAAAGTGTTAAGAATATATGGAGTAGATGGAAAGTTGTTGAATGCTGTGAAGAGTATGTACGATGGTGCGAAGGCTGCAGTGCGTGTGGATGGTGAACTAAGTGAATTTTTCTCTTTGAAGGTTGGGTTGAAACAGGGATGTGTCATGTCTCCATGGTTGTTCAATCTGTACATGGATGGGGTAATAAAAGAGGTACAAGGTAGGGTAGTGGATGTTGGAGTGGCCATGGTGAGAGAGGATAGTGTTTGGAAACTCCCTGTACTGTTGTTTGCAGATGATACTGTGTTGTTGAGTGAAGACGAAGGAGAGCTGCAAGGCTTGGTGGATGAGTTTGGGAGAGTGTGTAAGAAACGGAATCCAAAGGTGAATGTAGGGAAGAGTAAAGTGATGGTCTTTGAGAGAGGTGAAGTCAGTGAATGTACAGCGAGGTTGGATGGTGAGGAATTGGAAAATGTGAGTACGTTTAAGTACTTGGGTAGTGTGATGAGTAAGGATGGAGGTTTGGAGGGTGAAGTGCTTGAAAGGGTACAGCAGGGAAGAAAGGTTGCTGGTTCCTTGAAAGCAGTGATAAGAAACAGGGAAGTGAGCATGGAAGTGAAAAAGTTACTACATGACAGTATTGTGATACCAACTCTAACGTACGGAAGTGAAGCTTGGACGTTGTTGGAAGGACACAAGTCAAGAGTGAGAGCAGTGGAAATGAGTTATTTAAGAGGAGCCTGTGGAGTCACATGGAGAGACAGGCTGACGAATGAGGATATAAAGGAGCGTTGTGGTGTTGATGTGGATGTGATAGGAAGCGTTATGAGGAACACATTGAGGTGGTTTGGCCATGTGGAGAGGATGGAGGGTGAAAGACTGACGAAGAGAGTGTATGTGAGTGAGGTGGAGGGGGAAAGAGGGAGGGGGAGGCCGAGGATGAGATGGAGGGATGGGGTGGAGAGGTATATGAGAGAGGGGGGTGTGAGCTGGGAGCAGGGGAGTGAAATGGCGGGGGACAGGGCGACTTGGAGGCGATTTGTTTGCGGTCACCCCAAACGGGATTGAGGCGTCTGGCAATAGATAGATAGATAGATAGATGAGTTAGCCCTTCAAACTACAGCAACCCGCTATTGACCAAATTTTTAATGCATGATCATACTCTTCCTCTGTAATGCAGCTTCCTTTTAATGAAGTGTAAAATGCATCAATGGGTGGTAAGCTATTATCTTCAGGCTAATTAGTCTCGAAAAGATATTCATATGGAAATGCTTGCTTCCCAGAAGTTAGCATTTCTTTTAAGGTTTCATCCATTTCTCCAAGTATTTCCTTAATGACTATAAGAGAATTTCCAGACTAAATGTGTGCCTTAGCCAAATCAGCAAGACTCCCACTCATAAAGTCATAAATATCGATGAATCTCAGCTTGCTAACATCAACCCTAAAAAACTCAAGTGCCTGTTTGCAGAGCGGGTTAATGGGAAGGGGGGTCTTGGTTCATTTCTTCAACTCCTTAACCGCGGGGCATCACTTTCGTGATGCTCAGGCGCAATGGATCATACCACGGGGCATCACTTTTGTGATTCTGTGTTATTTTGAATTCTCCCGGACTTACAAGTGGTGGCTTGTATCATCTATCAGTACTGCCAATGTCCAACACTAGTCAGCACTTCTAATCTCATCTGTACTCCCATCCATTGTTGACAATTTAGCCATTTTTCCCCGTTCTTGACTCTCCTCCCTACCTCCCCTCCATTACCCTCTCCTCTCACCTGCCCGGCCGCGCTGTGCTAAGCAAATCTTCCCCGGAATTTTCCACTGATTTCATCCATTGAAATAAGCCCTATGCCTTATTCTTATACAAAATAATATATACAAAAAAGAAATAAGGTAAGTGAAAGTCCCATACACCTGGAATTGGCTAATTAACACCTGACAACACCTCACGTGCACTTGTTCGCTAATTTCCCCAGGTAATTTCCCCTTGAAATATGCAGTATAATCTATTCTCGTAATAAAAATATATATATGAAAGGAAGGGAGAAGCCTAAGTGATTTTTACATTCACCTGGAACTATCTAATTTATTATGTATTGTCTAGATTTCCTGCCAATCATTTCATAGTGTATATATTAGCAGCTGTCACCACGCTGACATTGGCATCCCTTCACTGTCCCTAGGCAGCACCACTCAGTTTACTGTCGTCTTTCAAGGTGAAACCACGTCGGATTCGTGCCTGTCCAATTCCGCCGCTTTTTAGCCCCATGCAAAGGGCCCTGTGACCTCTACCCCTACTAAACCTCGTGTGGAAAGGGGTAGAGGGCTAAGTGACTGCTGTGGAATGTGAACTGGCTAATTTGTCAATGATAATGATGGACAATGACTGTGATCTTTCTGGTGACTCTAAAACAGTGCAAGTGGAAATGTAAATAATGTGTAAATAATGTGTAAACAGCAAGTAAAAGCAATGAATGTAAATATAACTGAACAGTGGAAAATAGTTTTATAAGTTACTGCAAGTGTCAGTGCATAACAGTGTAAATAAAACAGAAATGTAAATAATGTAAATAAAATAGAGAATGTAAATAGAAATGTAAATGAGTAGTAATATAAGAATACAAGTATATTACTAGGAGTAATAAAAGTGAAAGTTTCACTCTAGCATGTATGAATACTATGAGTTATGAAAGTGCAAGTGAAAGTGACAGATTCGCTCTCAACGCTAGTATACAGGACGAGAAAGTGAATGCTATGTATTTTACTGAAAGAGAAATTGAATGCCTACAGTGACAATAAACTTCTATTACTGAAGGAAACTTATGGATAAAGACTGCAGATATATATAAGTGTTATATATTGTAATAGAAATATAAATTGTGAGTGTTTTTATGAATAATAAATGACAGCATACCAGTGGCGAATGAGCGCAAGTGGGAAGCTGGTACGTGCTCGTAATTTTCATTGCTTTCACAGTGTTTTTTTTTTTTTTTTTTTAGTATGGATTCCAAACTATTTGAAAATCATAGAATAGTGTTTCTAGTGATAATATCAGGCTGTGGTAATCATATTACAGGGTGTCGGGAAGTGTAAAGTGAAGACTTCATTACCCAACTTCAGAGGTCTCCACAAGTCCTACGGTACTCGACATCCCAGGAGAAAGCTAAAGGTATGTGCCATATGCATATATAATTATAATATTCTAGGACTAATAACTGATTTTTGGCAAATATTTTTACAAAGTCTGTCACAGAGCGAATATCGCCATGGGACACGCAAGGAGCGCCAAAATAACCCCACGGTTTAGGGGTTAATGACTAATCCTAAATCATAACTCATACTGTGGGCAATAGTAATAGTCTATTAGAGTTATCATTTATATGCCTGTTACAGTTCCTACGCAGAGCCCCTCCATAATTGTTATATTGCTTATAGTGGAGATGATATCTGTGTTTGTCACTAACGTTAACAAATGCTGACTCACGTAACTGACACACCATTTGCCTATGAAAGTTTTGTTATCCTCGTCTGTCATATAGATGAGAAATTCGTGGCAACTTTGTACTTGTTCATAAGAGAGAGTTACTTTATCTGTGATATGTGTGGCCGCATCGAGCTCAGCATATGTATATGAATATACTCAACTATCATCTCTATCCACAGTGATATAAGCATATGCAATAGCGTGATGTGTACTGACAATATAATCCTTATCATCCCTATCCTTCACTTGGATTCAAAATCATAGAAATACACAAAATCAGGGGACATTGCTTTCCACCAATTTTTGAATTTAATGGTGGACCCTGGGTCAGGAACAACTTTTTGATGGGAGAAGCAAAACTGAGAATGTGAAACCTTCTCCGGCTTCCCAGGAAATTCTGAAAAATAAAACAACTTCACAGAAGAAGGGACTCATACACTGACGTTTATGTAGAAAAATCTGAAGAAGTTTTCTTAACCCGCCACGTGCCAGTGCCGTTTTAAAACGGTCTGACATAATGCCGCGGCCAGTGCCAGTGTCGTTTAAAAACGGTGTGAAATAAAAAACTTCACTGTGACCGCATTTTTCAAGATTCGCAGGTAAAAATTGGCAGGCATGTAAGGTAACTGTTCCTCTAATCCCCCAGGCTATCAAGGCCATAAACTCACTCGAATCCCCCCTCACGCTCACTCTGCCTCACTCTGCCTGTGTGCCTCACCCAGTGCTGTACATAGTGAAGGCATTTTATAAATATTTTCATGTAAGTGTAAGTTGTAAAAATTTTCTTTTAAGTGTAAGAACTATATACTGAAGTCAAGTTGTAAATACCTTCTTGTAAGTGCCAGAGCTGTACGTAATGAGGTCAGGTTGTACCTATCTTCAAGTAAGTGTAAGATTATGCATTCACAGTGAGAAAGACATGCAAATTGAGATAGATGCTGAAGTAATAAGTGATTAGAAAAGTGTACTGAACATTGCTATACCTTCCCAGCATAAATACCTGAGTGTACCTTACATAGAAAACTGCTTTCTCTCACGTAAGTTGTGAGCGTAAGAGAGCGGCTATACCTGTACACGAGTATGTAAGACTCAATAAAACTCATTTCCGAGCCTCGGTGAGTATTTTAATGGCGAAATTCGTTGTTTCCACATCAAAATCTATCATATTAGCCCCCCAAAAAAATGTCGAAAAATGGCCAGCACTGGGGTTACCCAGAGGGCCAAAATAACCGGCACGCAGCTGGTTAAATCTTTTATCAGACAACTGTCTGTGTTGTCAACTAAAAGTAAACTTACTTTGTCCTCATACTTCTTGCTCCTTATTCTGTACTGAAGCTCAAGTTGTAAATATTAATACATAATTGATTTTGAGATTCAAACTGATCAAGGGAGTACCAAGAAATCTCTTTTCCTCGAGGAAACTTTATCAAAGTACAGTACTACATTTTCTCCATGAATCCACTCAATGCTGCATATCCCTCCACTTATTATGGATAGAAAATATCTTCTGGGCAGCCAAGTACTGCATTATACAAGAATCTCTATCTACTATTCTTATAGGTCGAGTATTAAAGATCTGCTTACATCCTCTTACTCTTGTGGAGAATTCTACATATGTACCAATGTGGTCAGGTGTAGTTATCCACCCTCCTCCAACCAACCTCTGAATGTGGCAGTGCCGCACTGAACACTCATTTGATGAAGGATAAAGATATTAAATGATTATAGTTTTTATAGATTTCTGTCGAGCATGATAATCCCCCCCATCCCATGCCATTCCTTGAATAATTGCCAAAAATAACCTTTGGCAGTATTTTCGGTGCTGGAGTGGGAGCTTTCAATGGCATCCACATAACCGGGCTACAGAACTGTTATAAAAAAAATCGGTTAGTTCCCTTCTTGTCCTGAAAAAAAAAAAAAAAAATGGTGTTGGCCTTCCCTTCTTGTCCTAAAAAAAAAAAAAAAAAAAATGATGTTGGCCTGTAGAAGAAAGGGCAATTTTAGACTGTAGTACATCGAGGTCAAGTATGCCTGGAGCCACTACGACAACAATAATTATCAGCAAAATTGTGCTGTAAATCTTTTAACGGCCTGTAATTATTGCATATCTACTTGTTAAACGGTTTAGGCAGTATTCAAGAGACAATGTATAGGCCTTTAATGATTAACCTAGAAGGATCATTCGGAGAGTGGAACACCCTCCACCTACATGATCTAAGGGTTGAATATTTGACATTGTTTTGTGGTCAAGATCTCCGGCAGATTCTCTGAGAGTACAATTACTGTAACCTTCCCTGACCCTCAAGCCAAGCTTGATCTACATCCGATCAAACTTCTGATTAATAAATCTGGATAAATAGTGTATGATATTAAGTACGAGTTTTTGCTCTGGCTAGCATCAGATGAGCGTGGGAAACATCTAATCATTTTACTATTTAAATGGATAGCCCTCGTGGAACAAAGAGTCAAAGTAAGTTTTATATGCCATATACTTTTAATTACATCTAAAACACCTTAATTCATTCTTACATCAATATCCGACCTATAGAAATTCATACATATACCACTTCATCACAAATAACACAAAAGTTCCAGGGGAAGATAGGGAAAGTAATCGTATCTAGGTGTGTGTGTGTGTGTGTGTGTGTGTGTGTGTGTGTGTGTGTGTGTGTGTGTGTGTAAGCAATATCACATGACACGTGATGAATATTTTGTATAACTTGCAGGAGATGAGAGTTAAGGAATATACAGTATATTGTTACGAGATGGGAGTAGGCAACACAAGCTAACTAAATCTGATTGCGTAAAAACTGAGAAAAAGAAAGTGAAAAGCGAACTGAACAAATAGTTAAGTGATGACAAACAACTTCCTTTTATTCATCAATGATCTTCTAAACTGTACATCTAACCCTATCCACTCATACGCTGATGACTCCACCCATCACCTTTCCATTCAGTTCCCGCAACGCCCATCTCAACAGTTACTTCAACAAACAAGGGATGAGGCTATGGCACACCTAATGTCTGACTTGGCTCGTATCTCTGACTGGGGTAAAAATAATATGGTTGTTTTTAATGCATCTAAGACTCAGTTCTTACACCTATCAACCCGACAAAATCTTCCACAGGTATACCCACTAATGTTTAATAATATTCAGCTTAATCCTGCATCATCCTTGAACATGTTTGGGGTTTCACTTATTCGGGACTTATCTTGGAAAGATCATATTACATCTCTTGTAAAATCTGCTTCCAAGAGATTCGCTGTGCTAAGCCGACTCTGCTCTTTCTTTACCCCTGCACAATTGTTGACTCTATACAGGGGTTTTATCCGCCCCTGTGTGGAGTACAACTCTCATGTGTGGGGAGGCTCCCCACATACAGCTCTTCTCAATAGGGTGGAGTCAAAGGCTTTTCGTCTCATTAACTCTCCTCCTCTTACTGACTCCCTTCCACCTCTGTCTCTTTGCCGCACTGTTGCATCTTTATCTCTTTTCTATTGCTACTTTAATGGTCACTGCTCCTCCGAACTGTCTGCTTGCATTCCTCCACCTCTACGACGGGCACGTAGCACCCGTCTGGCAGCAAACTGTCATCCCTTTTCTGTCCAACTCTCTAATGCAAGAGTTAACCGTTACTCCCAGTCTTTCATTTATGCAACAGGTCAGCTCTGAAACTGTCTCCCTCTGTCTGTATTTCCTGCTGCCTATGATCTCCAGTCTTTCAAACGCAGTGTGTCCAGGCATCTCAAAATGATCGATTCTTGAATTTAGCTCTCTATTGTATTGTGTTTTTCTCTTGGAGGGAACTGTTACTGCGGGCTCATGGCCTTTGGTTCCTTCTTCCTCGCATTAAAAAAAAAAAATCTCGCAACATAGGTCCGAAAGTAAATCAGATTAACTGACGTAGCAAGGGCAAAGTAATCATAATAAAAAATACCTAATATAATACAAGCTAATAATATTTACAATATTTACAATGAGATAATGAAACACAAAAGGATGAGAAAAACAATCCCCCTGATAATATCCCAAATAATTGGGAACAAACTTGCCAGACAAAAGAAATAAAATCATATAAAACGAGATAACTAAACTGCACTCGATTGTCACAAATAATAATGATAACAAAAGTACTTGTGACTGGATGCTGATAGAAAGTGAAAAGATGTTCAGAAATATATACAACACAAAATACTGCTTCTCCTCCCTCTCTGATCTCCAGTCCAAACACTCCCTCTCCCGACGCCAATCCCACAAAAATTCTGTCTCCATTTTTTTTTTTTTTTTTTTTTTTTTGCCTATCAACCATTGGGGCCGAAGCCCCTGGTTATTAAGGACGGATATATATATATGTGTATATACATTTAAACATATATACATATATATACAAACATATATATATATATACATACATACACACACACACACACACACACTTCCATGCATACATACAGACACACTTTCATGCAAACGTACATATATATATATATATATATATATATATATATATATATATATATATATATATATATATATATATAATTTTAATTCTATTTTATTTTTTATTTTTTTTAATTTTTTCTTGGTTTTATATTTTTTATACCTTATATTATAAAGAAAAACTAATCTAAAGACCCTAAAACTAATCACCTAACAGACAAATCGCTAACATATACTAAATCCTACAGAGACAAATAGCTAGGCTTAAACTAATGATAAAAATACCTCGACTAACAGAGCACCATCGACTGCAGATATGTTATGCCTTTCTACATGACATACCTGCACTCATCACCTGGTGACTGTCAGTCGAGGCACAACCTAATATAGGGGACATCAATATATGAAAGGGAACCAGACGAGTCAGGAACATTTCCATATACGTCAGCTGTCGGCCCTAATTAGAATAACTTAAGCAGGATAGTATAATGTATTTACATAATTTATACAATAAGTGAAGAACCTCTCCCAGCAGACCACCATCGACTGCAAGTGCCCAATACCTTCCTATATTGCACACTTGCACTCATCAGCTGGTGACTGTCAGGCGAGGAACTTGGCTTAATGTAGGGGACATTTATATTAGAAATAGATCAGTGGGAGTAGGAACTATTTAAAATATGTCAACTGTCAACCCTAATTAATATTACAATATATACATATTTACCGTTGATAAAAACCATAACCACGCAGTAAAAAAGTCACATCACTCTGATCAGTCCGGTCTCTCTCAAGAAAGCCATCAATTTATCAGTCATAACAATGTCCCCATCACCCAGGATGGTGGACAGGGTGAAGGGGACGTCTGCTGCACCGCAGTAATTTATAAGTGAAGCACGTTCATGAATAAATCGCCGACAGCGCAGGATGATATGACTGATAGATAACACCATATCACAGATGTCACAGTGCGGTGGGAAGCGTCTTTTCATATAAGGTTTCATATGTGTTAAAATGGTGGCATTGAGCCGTAACAGTGCCAACACTTTTTCTTCCAGGCGACTGGGGCGGTTGGCGGTGTCCCAGTAGCCCAGGTACGGCTTACAGGTCGGAATATTTAGTCTGGTCCACTGACCTTGCCACAGAAGATTTATTTATTTATTTCCGAGAGAGAGACTCGACCGTAGATCAGGAGGAACGTCCCAAGTCTCCTCGAGCTCTACAGCCGACTTTGCAAGTAAGTCAGCCTGCTCATTGCCGTAGATACGACAATGACCAGGCACCCAGATCAGCGTGAATGACTTGTTGCATGAATGCACCTTATTAAATATTGCTGCCCTGGATCTCGTGAGAGTCCGTAGTACAAGATGCAATTGCCTGAAGGGCTGATTTTGAATCTGAAAATATGACGAATGTGTCATGCCTAGAATTGAGAGCATAGTCTATGGCTTTGTCAATAGCAAAAAGTTCGGAGGTAAACACAGATGTATGAGTCGGCAACCGATACCTAAGTGCACATTCAGTTGACCACACACTTGCACCCACACATTCACTCGACTTGGAGCCGTTGGTGTACAATTGATGGGACCTCAAGTGACGAACAATGATGTTACAAAACAAGTGGTGGACCTCCCCCTCCGGCGCCTTGGCCTTTGGTGCTGGGAGCCATGAGACATCCACTGTAAAGCCGGGTGGTTCCCAAGGTGCTATCTTTTTAAACACCAACTTGTCACAGTCACTGGGGTCCACACCAAGCTCCTGAGTCAGTAAGTGGAGGCGAACGGCAAGTGGCCGATGCACCCCCCACAGAAGGTGGTGGTATTGAAGCAGGGGGGTACAGGCCACATTGCCAATATTACTTTTCCTAAACGTTCTTACGCTGTAGGACAAGGCCAGTTGGTCACGGCGAATACGGAGGGGAGGCACATTCGCCTCCACTTCCATACGAGCCACACGGGTACACTGGACGGCTCCAAGACACATTCGCAAACATTTATTCTGTAACACATCCAATCCTTTCAGCGTGGCATCGGATGCCAAGCCATACACCTGTGCACCATAGTCTGACTTTGATCGAATAAGGGACTTATACACCATTAATAAAGATTTTCTGTCGGCACCCCAGGTAGTACCCGCTAGGTACTTGAGGACATTTAACGGTTTATCACAACGAGCAAGCAAAGTATTAATGTGAAGTTTAAAATTCATTCTATGATCAAAATGTATTCCTAAAAATTTTACAGAATTTTGAAAAGGTACCACCTGATTATCCAAAGTTAAGCACAAATTAGGTACGTTACGATTAGTGAAGACTATAGCGGCACACTTACGTATGGAAAACTTAAATCCCCACTGCAAGGCCCATTGGTGGACGGAGTCAAGGGCTGCTTGAATCCGCCCAGCCGAAAATTGTGCATTACGGGAAGAGTGCCATATTGCACAATCGTCAGCGTAGAGCGAGTATTTAAGATTCCTCGGGATGGGAGCTGATGACAGAATATCATTGATCATAATACTAAATAAAGTAGGACTAAGCACACTTCCCTGTGGCACCCCGTTTTCCTGGATAAATATATCCGATGTTACGTTACGGGGCAACTTGACAGAGAAAGTTCTGTCCCTTAAGAAATTTGAAATAAAAATAGGCAAATTTCCTCTTAAACCATAAGCATAGAGCTTCATTAGTATACCGTGTCGCCAGGTCATGTCATAGGCTTTATGGATGTCCAAGAACACCCCTATCATGAATTCTTTATTGGCAAATGCCTCTGCAATACAATGCTCCAAATTCATTAAATGATCTAGTGAACTTTTGTATTTACGGAAACCACATTGTTGATCATTTAACAAATTCTTCGACTCTAAAACAAAAAGAAGCCTATTGTTAACCATACATTCCATGACCTTACATAGACAAGAAGTCAACACAATAGGACGAAATGAAGTGGGAGTCATAAGACGACCAGCCTCTTTGGGTATCGGTATGACGTGCGCAAAGTGCCATGAGTTTGGGAACGTTCGAGATGCCCAAATCTCATTGTACAATGCTAACATCTTAATCAGGTTGTCCTGATTAAGATGCTGGATCATACCGTACGTGATGGTGTCTGGTCCAGGGCTGGTGTCTTTACAGGATTTAAGGGCAAGGAGCAGTTCATCTAGCATAAACTCTTGGTTGTACGGGGAGTCTACGTCTTCTGTGGCAAAGTCTAATATCTGTAGGTCAGTCATGCGTTTATGATGTTGAAAACGTGGGTCATAATTGGCTGAGCAACTTACATGAGAAAAACTCCTGGCGAGGATGTTAGCAACGTCCACGGGCTCGTCATAGGTGGTGTTATTCACCTGCAAGGTGGTCACAGGGAAGTATGGGCGTTTATTATTTAATAATCTTATAGTGGACCAGACTTTATGTAATGGTGTAGTACGAGTCACCGTGGACACAAAGGACCGCCAGGAGTCACGGTTAGCCCTTCTTATTATTCTCCTTGCCTCAGCCCGTGCCTGTTTGTATGCAATAAAATTTTCCTCAGTGGGCTGACTATCAAAAATCCTGTATCTCCTATTGTGTTTTGTTAATGCTTGTCGGCAATCCGGCGTCCACCAATGTGCTCTATGCTTCACATGAACTGTATAAGTCTTGGGAATAGCAGCCTCAGCTGTGTGTAATATGGAAGTAGTTATATTTTCGACCTTAACATCCATGGTCTCCCCAGATATATCTAAATTGGCGATCCTTGAGAAGGATCCCCAATCTGCTTTCTTATAGTTAAATTTTGGAGGTGGAGGGTCCGAAATGATGTCGTGTGTATAAGAAAGACAGATGGGTAAATGATCACTTCCCAAGGAGTCGTCGTAAGTGTCCCATGAGAGATCTTGATGTATATCAGGGGAGGCCAAAGATAAGTCAATGGTCGAAAAGTTACCAGTATGTTCATCTACACGAGTCGCTACACCATCGTTCAGAAGACAGAGGTTGGACTGTAGTATTAGATCGGCTACTTGCTCCCCACGACCATCAATCCTCAAGCTACCCCATTGATAGTGATGGGCGTTAAAATCGCCCAACACTAACTTATTTCCAGGCAGATGTTCAAATAGTGACTTTAAAGCATCACTATCAATGGGGCCATGTGGAGGACAGTATAGAGAGCAAATAGACAGATACGTGTTATTAAATTTTACTCTGCACACGACTGCTTCCAGAGTAGAATTTAGAATCACTTCTGTTTGTGGGTGTGATTTGTGTGTGTAAATGGCTACTCCGTGACCTTCATATCTTCTATATGAGTGATAGTGTTTTAACTGCGGAAGATCAGGATGATCCTCCAGGCACGTCTCCTATAAACAAACAACGTCTGGCCTGTGTATTGACAGCAAGATTGCTATATCTTGTAACTTATTCCCAATACCTCTACAATTCCACTGTAATAGAGTGGATGCGGCGGTTTAAGATTTTCGTTGGGGGCTAGTGTGCTTCATCTTTTTTTGTCGCCCGCCAGTAGGCGAGCGACTACCGGGGGACCTATCCTGATGCTTGTTGATGGAAACTTCCATATTTTCATCAATAACTAGGTTCCCAGCCTCCACCGAGGAAGAGCTAACCTTTCTCTCCCTCGCTGGAGTAGGAACCGGAAGGACATGAGGACGTGACTGTTTCGTGAGGGTGGTCATGTTATTCTTAGTAGGCTTGTCAGGCTTCGCTTTAGGCCATACTGATGGAGAGGCAGCAGCAGCCGAGAGTAAGTTGAAGCCTTAGGGATGTCAGTGAGAGAGTTGGAATGGACAGGAGGTCGAGATGGAGATGTACTGTGAGTGGCAGGAGGGAGAAGGACAGGGTCAGTCTGCGTCTCGACAGAGCACATCACAGGACAGGATATTACCGCTGAAGCATAGGACCTATTCGGCATGGGAGTTGCATGCAACTCCTTAACCTTTTTCCTAGCTTCGTAGTAGGAAATACTCTCAGTTGCCTTCACTGTGCAGACTTCCTTCTCCTCCTTCCACTTGGGACAATCCCTAGGGGAAGTGGAGTGAGTACCCTTGCAGTGAAAGCAACATACTGTCTCTGATGTGCAACTTTCCGCATCATGACCCTGGCTTGCACACTTGCCGCACACTGGCTGGGAAGCCCGACAAGTCTTTGTACCATGCCCATACAGCTGGCATTTCAGGCAACGTAAAGGGTTAGGGATGTACGGCCGAACGTGAATAATTTCGTAACCAACTTTGATATCACTAGGAAGAGAAGATTTGGCAAACGTCAAGATGATAGTTGCTGTCTTCGTCCTTATGCCTTCCGAGTAGCGAGTTATCAATTTAGCCTCGATGACATCTTGCTGCGCCAATTAACTTACGATCTCGTCCTCGCTCATCACCATGAGATCCCTGCAAGTGACAACACCCTTGCAAGAATTCATGGAGACTGGGATTTTGGCTTCGACATCATAACAATGGAATTTCCGCAGTTTCAACAAATCCTTTACCTGTGCCAAGTTTACAGTTTTGACCAGGAGATCTCCATTAGCAAGTTTTTTAACTTGTTCGACTTCTCCCGCACAGTGGTCAATCACCTTCTTGACAAGGAAGGGATTGAGACTGGACAGGAGAGTGGAACCTAGCGCATGAATGATGACGTAGGTCGCATTAGCTACAGGGATGTCAAGTGGGGCTCGAGTCTGGCGTCCGTCAGTCTGGGGGTGGTCAGTCCGGTCATTCCTACAATCGTCAGGACCACCTCCCCTCCTGAAGGGGGGAGAGGCAGCAGGGGCGTCCGTCATAGTGACCACTCCCCCTGTGAGGGGGAAGTGGGAAGAAAGAGAAAAACGACCAAGGGGCAAAGTACCTGGGGAAGACCCACCTAGGCTGAGATTACCCTCTCAAACCACTCTCGGGAGGTCGCGCCTGTGTGTGACACACCCCAGAGCGATCAGTGGGGGGTACACTCCAGAGGTGAGTAAGCAAAGGTAATCTCAGGAAACAGATATAGACACTTACTATATCTACTAAGGCCAGGGAGGAAAATGAGATCTAGCTAACCCAGCTTTTATTCCCCTATTTACAAAACTATTGCCGGTGAGGCAGCCCTAGATCGCTAGAGGAGAGAGCAACGAAAACACGACTGCACTCTCCGCAACCATTCATCAAAGTCCCCGTCTCCCTTTTTTTTTTTTTTTTTTTTTTTTTTATTTCCTATCGACCATTGAGGCCGGAGCCTCTGGTCATTAAGGCAAATATATATTCATAATTCTCTGCCTTACATACCCTCCAGCTGCGTGCACGCATCAACATGCAGCTGGAGGCCAGACGAGAAAAATACAGAAAAGAGCTAGGCAAATTAATCTCTCCCCCATACTCCAAACGTTATAAATATGGCTGGTGAATACAAATCTTTATGTCGCCATTTTAAGCTCAACCAAAAGTCACTGATATTAAAAACAATTTTAGTCACACCCGCGTCAAGAGAGCAAACAGAATTAAATAAGACTTTATAATTGTGTACGCACTAAACAACAACATGATAGCGTGTGCATGTGCGTAGATGCTGCCATGCACAGCACCAACGCGCGCACACACACACACACACACACACGCCAGGCGACACGCACAATACAGTATATACATCCAAAATATATATATATATATATATATATATATATATATATATATATATATATATATAGAGATATAATCAGCCAGCCGTTGAGGTCCACTGCAGGATCGGCCTATCCCTACTGAAGAAGGGACGATACAGCCAATGTATCTCCACCCAGTAGCTTAGGCTATCTGGTAGAGATTGTATATAGGGTGAGAAGTGCTTGTGAGTGTAAGTGTAGTGCTGTACTGGCTTTGGATGTGTGTGTAGTCTGTGAACTAAGTGTAATCGTCCCGCCTTCAGCAGAGTGGGTGCAAGCATACTAGTATGCGACACTGGTTCAACGACAGCACCCCTTATGTCTGCCAAAGTTGTAAGTGGCTCGGTGGACTTCCCAAAGTTTTACAAGTTTGGCGGGAGGCGAACCCACGTCCACCAGCGAGCGGGACGCACACTCTACCACTGTAGCATTGAGGCTCCATATATATATATATATATAGATATATATATATATTAATATATATATATATATTTATCTATATATATATATATATATATATTTTTGTGTGTGTGTGTGTGTGTGTGTGTGTGTGTGTGTGTGTGTGTGTATACAAGTAACCTTTCAAATAATGCGAGGGTTAGGTTCCTGGAGAAGTCGCTTTAATTAAAAACACGTTTTTTAAACATAATTTTCCCATAAGAAACAATGGTAATATTGGGGGTTACGTTTCTGGACTCTGGGAATGTCTACCCATTTGGGGAGTTATTCTACTCTAAACTTAAAAGTAATAATATTAATTTGAAGGAAAATCCACGTAAAAAACAAAAACACTATATTTGGGGAGAAAAAAATATTTGAGCCCTAGTTGGGCCGAAGAGGTGTTTACTTCTCCCCAAATACATACTGTTTTCGTTTTTTACGTGGGTTTTCTTTCAATTCTGCTTCATTCACGGCATTGTAAAAGTTCCTTAACATTATTATTGCATTAGTAGGTCATAAAAACACTAGAGTAAAAGCAACATTTTCATTACAGTAAGTAGGTCACAAACAATAACAACACACCGCCTCACTTCATCTATGCATCACTCGTCGTCTGCTGCTGTCCTTCCTCACCCCGCTACCCCACCTCCCGCCGCTCCCCACCCTAAATTTGTTGTCCCTCCTCGATCTGTTGTCCTTCCTCTTCCTCTGACTCCCGTGCTACTGGTGATGAAGATAACTCCCTTAACTTTTCTGTCTTCTTCATAAAGAACTGCTCTATCTTGGTCTGAGTGGTTTTCTTCTTTCTGTTCTGCAGCATCGTTTTAACAATTTAGATACGCCATCACTTTCCTGGCCAAAATTTGTCCGAAAATGAGCCAAATTGCTCAGAATGGGGCCAAACTTCATTTTCGAATATTATAGTTTGAATAAAACCAGTTTAGGCAACAGACAAATATAAAATTGTATTTATGCATAAACTGCCACAAGCGGTCTACCAGCTCGGGACTGTCCAAGGCGCGCGCGGCTAATTTGAAACCATCAAGTACAGTACGTGTAAAGTCGCGTTAAATCAAGAAACCATTGTTAGTTAAACATATCTCCTTAAATATTTGCTCGTGTTAAAACGAAAACGTGTTTTTTAAACTCGTGTTAGTTGAGAGGTTACTTAATAAAGATATATATATATATATATATATATATATATATATATATATATATATATATATATATATATATATATATATATATATATAATACATCTCATCTCATCAGCCTTTTGTGTGTCCACTGCAGGACCGGCCTATCCCGACCGAAGTGGGGACGATACAGCCAATGTATCTCTACCAAGTGACTTAGACTGTCTAGTAGAGATTGTATGTAGGGTTAGAAGTGCTTGTAAGTGTAATTGTAGTGTTGGAGTGGCTTTGGATGTGCGTAGTCTGTGAACCATGTGTAATCGGCCCACGCAAGCCAACTGGGTGCAAGCATACGAAGCATGCAACACTGATTTAACCACAGCACCCCTTGTGTCCGCCAATGCAGTACATGGCCTGAAGAACGCTCCCAAAATTTATTACCCTGGCAGGGCGCGAACCCTTGTTCTTCAGTGTACGAAAACGCACACTTTACTGCTGTACCACAGAGGCCCCATATATATATATATATATATATATATATATATATATATATATATATATATATATATATATATGCTCCTTGAACCTGTAAGGGTTGGCCGCAAACAAATCGCCTCTATGTCACCCTTTCCTTTCCTATGCCATGTGTCAGCCCTCTCTCCAGTTCCGACCTACGTTCCACTGAGCCTTTTCTTTTTAAGTTTTGGGCGCCAGGCTGTGGCTCAGTCGGTAGAGGTGTGGCCTGCAGTCCTACCTGACCCAGGTTCAAATCCCCTCTGGGGCAGGGAAGAGTTTTGGGATTTGAATTGTTAAAATCAGACTTTACTGATCTACCACAAGACCCACCGACATGTCGCAAAAATTCCCCTGCTAATACCAATACACCAGTCCTGTATTAGACAGCCCTAGCATGTATTCAATATGGACGGTGGGTGTTAGCGCCGAAGTGGTGACATGAAAAGGTGTATGGCAGGAAGGAGGATTACTGGGCATTGGAAGCAGGCCGTGCAGCCTATGCCCAGTATTGGACACATAAGAAAAAAAAACACTGCTTTTTGGAGACCTTTGGCGTATTATTTAAACGCTTTTAGTTAATGCGGATGTGGATGTGATAGGAAACGTTAGGAGAAACACACAGGGATAGTTTGGCAATGTGGAGAAGATGGAGAGTGAATGACTGACGAGGTGAGTGTATGTGAGTGAGGTGGAGAGGGGGAGAGGGAGGGGGAGGCCAAGGATGAGATGGAGGGATGGAGTGAAGAGGTATATGATAGATAAGGCTGTGAGCTGGTAGCAGGGCAGTGAAATGGCGGGGGACAGAGCAACATGAAGACGATTTGTTTGTGGCCACCCCTAACGGGATTAAGGCGTCTGGCAATAGATAGCTTTTGATCAATGTTGACGTATTCTGTTTGAGGACGTGATGTATATCATAAGTGTACTAGCACTGTGGGCTCATGCCATTCGCAATTTTTCAACCATGAGGAGTTGTCTTTTTCATTTCGTGTATGAATTTTAACATGTAACTCAGCTCCCTCATATTGACAGCTATACTCTTTTTACTCTAACTTGGACAGATTTTTGTCCTGTTGCAGATTATTTCACGTAGATCAGTGGCAGAAAAAAGACTCTTACAGTTGTACATCCTTTCCATAGTGCTTCAGCATGACAAGCATCATATTTTAGTGCTATTATATTGTCACAGTTCAGCATTCATGGTGAAAAGATGGCAGTTTTGCGCCAAGATAGAGTAAAAAGAGTATAGGAGATGTTATGGCAATAATCTATCGTTCAGGGTGCCAACTTATGCAAGGACAGAATCATATTTCTTGGTATTTTTCGATTCGTGCCTTACAGTATTTACTGTAACGCTTATTGTGCAGCAGTTTGGCGGCACATTATCACCCCCTTTCTCTCCAGCTTTCTAATGCAAGATCTAACTGATACACCCAGTCCGTCATGTCTGCTACATAACGATTCGGAAACTATCTTCCTCTGTCTATATTTCCTTCTGCCTATGCCTTCCAGTCTTTTAACTGCAATATATCTAGGCATCTTGATTTTTTTAATGCAAGAAAAAAGGAACTAAATGTCAGAAAGTCACGATTTCTTTCCGCCAAGGAAAAATAATAAAAGACAGCCAAATTCAAATTCAAATGGAGGAATCTTGAATTTGACTCCCTTTTATTTTTTTTTCTTATAGGTAACAATTATTGCTGGCTTGTAGGCTTTGGTTCCTTCTTCTTTGCATTATATATATATATATATATATATATATATATATATATATATATATATATATATATATATATATATATTGGAGCTAGTGTACTTGCCTCTGAAATAAGATTTTAATTGACGAACTGTCTATTACCTTTGAGGAACAGCCGTTATGGAATCCCCGGTGTGACTTACATAGGACCCTGATCGTTACACTTTAACTTTGCATAAAGCTGACATCCCTCCATCTTGAATACTGAGTTGTAACAATAGATTAACACTAGAATATGATGTTAGTCACGAAGGGGTGCCATGGACAGACTGTCTTTTCCTCCACTGACCTACGTGAAACAAGCTGCAAAAGGATGAAAGTCTGGACCAAATTAAGCTGAGGAAATTATACTTATCTTCATACCAACAGAAACATGGAGGAAGACTGCCACTTCGCATCAAGGCTGTGGCGGAAGGTACCGTCTTGCCCACCAAGAATGTCCTCTTCACCGTCGAAAATACGGATCCGGAGCTACCTTGGCTGACAACATACTTCGAGGTAAGAGATTTACGCTTTCCTCAGTCTTCAACTCCCTAGACTTTTCCTTTTCTTCAATAGGCCCACTTGACTACAAATTTAGGCAGAGTAACATAAATCACCATTTTTTCGTTTTTGACATCACTCACTACAGAGTTTGCACTTTTCTTACTCTTTCAATTTTTGTTCTTTTCTTTTGTTTTTTTGACAATCTTATTTTCAAAAGGCCTTCTTGACCACAAGTTTAGTCTTCACAGTGGGTAGAATCTCAGAATTTTCCTCGTTTTCTTTCTTTTCTTTTTTTTTTTTAACATAGATATATTCCTCCATCCTGGAACTGTAACAGCTGCTGCTGCAGTAGTAGTAGTAGTAGTAGTTCTGGTACTTGTAGTAGATTATGTTGTTGTTGTTGTTGCCGTTGTTTTTGTTGTTATTCTTGTCACAAGCTTATCTGTATGTGAACCCATTTGCTGCAGGTTTCTGCAGTCCACCATCCTCCTTTCGGGGGACTGGGAGGAAGATGAGGGTCGTTTGTATAACCTCGCAGCAGAGATTACCGGTTATATCAGTACCACCGACCAGAGCAATTGCAAACTGAATACTGTTTCACATTGCAAGTTTTCACCGCTCTGAATTTTTAAATCTAATCTAATTTAAAAAAATGACGCCATAGGCTACATTCCCTTTAGGAAACCTCGAACTGGGTTTGGCCATGATAGGTGAACATACAGCTGATGTTTCCTGTGGACTGGAAGCCAAGCCAAGGGCCAACACCAACTAATTACTTCCCAGCACTTGCTGGAAGCTGTTGAAAAAAAAATGAGATGAGTAATAAGATTTGTAATAGTGTGAGAGTTTCAGATTTGACTCTGACTCTATCTACAGTCGTTCTGAAGGATCACCAAGCAACTATACTTGTGGCTCAGTGTTTCCTGCCCAAGATTGATGATTGTGTGGCTAGTTACCAAGCTTGTAGCCACGTTTCACTCTCATGGTAGTACCTCCCAGGGTCAATGGTAGCCACCTATTTACTATTTTTACTAGAACTCTTATATATACGAGTTTCTTACACTTTCTGGTTCCATAAGGGGGTAAAATCGAGGGGCAGGTCGGGCTTATTCCTCACCTAACGCCACGCTGCCACGCAGAAGACACCGACTGGTATAATCACCATATGTGTCTGGACTGAGTAGATGAAGCCCGGACCTCTACGGTTCTGATGGGACGAGAGAGAGAGAGAGAGAGAATGGAGTTAAAGAGGGTAGGTAAGGCAGAGGGGGAGTGAAACTTAATTCAACATAATAACCACAAGTGTTTGGGTAGTGTGATGAGTAAGGATGGAACTTTGGGGGATGAAGTACGTGAAAGGGTACAGCAGGGAAGAAAGGTTGTTGGTACACTGAAAGCAGTGATGAGAAATAGGGAGGTGAGTATGGAAGTTAAGAAGTCACTGCATGATGGTATTGTGATCCCTACCCTGACGTATGGAAGCGAGGCATGGACCTTGCAAGAGGTGAGCAAGTCAAGAGTGAGAGCAGTGGAAATGAGTTACTTGAGAGGAGCATGTGGAGTGACGTGGAGGGACAGGTTGACGAATGAAGAAGTGAAGGAACGTTGTGGGGTAGATGTGGATGTGGTTGAAAAGATTAGGAGAAATACACTGAGGTGGTTTGGACATGTGGAGAGAATGGAGAATGAAGGACTGACTAAGAGGGTGTATGTAGGTGAGGTGGAGGGAGGGAGAGGGAGGGGTAGACCGAGGATGAGGTGGAGGGATGGAGTTGAGAGGTATATGAGGGAGGGGGGGGTGAGTTGGGGGGAGGGGAGTCAAATGGTGGGTGACAGAGTGACTTGGAGGCGTTTTGTCTGCGGCCACCCTTTGCGGGATTAGGGCGTCGGGCTATAGATAGATAGATAGATAGATAGTTTGCAAGGGTGTGCATTTTCCCATCTTCCTCTGACGCACACCATTCTTCGAAGGACAGTCTTTCTTACCAGTGGTCTTATTAATAAAGGCTCTGAAATAATTGACCACTTATAAGTTTTGGGCTACAAAGGATATTAAAATATCAGCGTTGATCATTTTGCAGTACTAAAGAAAGTCGCGATTAAATTAAATGAAAATAGCATGGGCATAGTATCAAGTACTCGTTTAACAGTTTCATGCTTCGGTTTAGCCATTTGGAAAATAATAAGCAATTTATCAAGAACTACGAAAACAAGGAGGGTCTTTGGTATTGTACTTTCCTTATTTATGGCTCGAAGTACAGCATTTTTCACCAAGTGCCGGATATGTCAAACCTATTTTCACACAATATTTTCCTACTTTAGCACGTTTTATCCCAGTATTACGAAAATTATCAGTGTCGATATTTTGAACGTCCCTGCAGTCCAAAACTCGCAAGTGGTCCATTCCCACAATAAGCAGATCTCCACTACAGTGAAATGTTATCAGAAATCATTATGACTTCTAGTATTTAAACACGCTTAGCTTTCCTGTTTTGGTTGTGAAATGTTTGATAGCTCTCCATGATGTAATGTGGCAAAGAAGGTTTTGTAGCACTTCTTCCTCTGTGATACATTTTGCGCAGTACAGTTCATTATTCACTTGTATGTTATTGATGCAAACTTTGATGAGAGCCTGGTGATATGAAGAATATAAGCAAAATACTAAGGTGTAAGTCGTAAAATGAATTGTTTAATAAATCGTTTAGGAAGTGGCGCTACGAAGCCTCCCATCCCACATACATTAACTCGTCACGTCCCGACCACTTTTGCATCTCCGACACCCCCCAGTCCCGACCGTTTTTGGAAAAAAAAATTTTTGGCTAAAACCTCCGCTTTTGGTGAGGAACATCGAAAATTCATAGAGAAATCGCTCACCTGAGGTTTAAAGTACTCGATACAGGTAGGAGTACCTCCTTACCTTACAGGGTTTTCTATCAGGCTGGCTGCAAAGAAAACGAGTTCTATCAGAGGATAACTATTCCACACCACTCTTAAACAGTATTTATATATTTATTTGGTACGAATTTATATGTAGTATGAGAGTATATTGGTTTTCAAACAGTAATATAGGCATTATAAGCATTGTTTCACTCACTAACTCATCACCATTCCTGACCTTCTTTTGCCACATTACCTGATCATCATTTCTGACTGTTTCTTCCTCTAATGCTATGTAAACTTTGTCCTCCACAATGTCATCGATTGGGGAATCACTCTGGCCCTGAATGTCTTTATTGGCCAGGTCACTGGTAACAGGTGAATTGCCGAGAAAATGGCGTGCGGGGGGGGAGGTTATGCGGTTTAAGACATTGTTCCTGCTTGACATCTTGTAGAGGAATAGAGGAAGGTGTCCCGTGTATACTTACGAAAAATCATGCGCGAAAATTGAAAATTGTGCAAATTAGGGACCTTGCAATTGCAAAACGTACCAGTATGTCAATGGGACTGGCAAATGCAAAATGTTGCAACATACCCATACGTCGACGGGACGTCTCGGGTTAAGGTCCAAAGAGCCACAATAAAGTATATACAAATGCTCTTACGTTCAGCATAAGCGTGAAAACATTAATGAACACTGTTGTTACGTTGAGCATAAGCTCGAGAAAGTTGTTAATACTGTTCTTATGTTCAGCATAAACTCGAGAACTTTCATGAATACAGTTCTTCTTTTGTTGAACTTCAGCTCGAGAACATTTCTGACTACAGTTCCAAATTTCATTTCAACTTACCAGGCTTTTCCTTTGTTCTGCAATTGCCTTTTTTCATTTAAAAAATCATGTTCCATAATTGGATTACAATTTACTGTAAATACAAGTGCAGGTTCTTACAGAGGTATTTTGGTTCGAACTGTACTCGTAGTATTCTCTAAAAGATTTTTTTTTTTTTTTAATTCTTACTCTACTCGTTTCACTTTAACTAAGCCCAGATTTTCGCCCTTTGGCAGTTTATTTCACATAGATTAGTGGCAGTACAAGATAATACTATGCCTCTACATGCATTGCGAAACTCCTCTTTTTCATCGGGGAAACGGTGGCCAAATTGGTTGAGAGTTTGTCTACTCTTCCAATGGACTCAGGTTGGAATCCTGGTTTGGGCAAGGAACAGTTTAAGTATATGAATTTCATTAAAAACAAACTGTTCTTCTTACCCCAAGTCACGCCGACTTATAAAAACACCCTTGCTAATACCAGTACACCAGTCTTGTATGAGACAGCCCTAATTTGTATTCAATACGGGTGGATATGTTAGTGCTGAAGTGGTGTAGGTGAAATACATAGGAGGACAGCTGTGCCTTAGGGAATGGACTGTTACGCATATGCCCTGAGTTGCACACACACACACACACACACACACACACACACATACACGCACGAGTGCGTGAGCACGCGAAGCAAAACTAAAGTCAGAGAAAAAATTCAGTCCATCATGGATGATGGGAAAATCTGCATCAATGAAGAAAATATTTGCAAAGCATATAGTAAAAAAAAAAATTCCAATAAGTTTTTGTGGAAGAAAGTAGATTTGAGAGAGGCGAAACCGAACAAGCACGCCCACACATATGAACAACTATATCAGAACAAGAGGTCCAGGGAGAGACAAGTAAATTAGATAAAGAAAGAGCTAATGGTCCTGACGACATTTCAGGTTGGGTATTACATGAATGTGGAGAAAAGTTAAGCAGTCCAATACATTAATTATTTAGGGAATCTTTAGCGGTTGATTCCAAGAAGACATTTGACAGAGTACCACACTTTATACATAAATATAATATATATATATATATATATATATATATCTACCTAAAATCTCTACCAGACAGCCTAAGCCACTTGGTAGAGATACATTGGCTGTATTGTCCTGACTTCGGTCAGGATGGGCCGGTCCTGCAGTGGATACTTAAACGGCTGACAATGATGATGATGAGATATATATATATATATATATATATATATATATATATATATATATATATATATATATATATATATATATATATATATATATACACTCTCTCTCTCTCTCTCTCTGTATATATATATATATATATATATATATATATATATACTCTCTCTCTCTCTCTCTGTATATATATATATATATTTATATATATATATATATATATATATATATATATATATAAACGGAGTGTGTGGTAAAATGCTGAAGCATGGGGGAGAGATAGTAGTAGAATAGATGTGGAAGAGGTGCAGATTGGCCTGGGAGGAAGGTAGAGTCCCGGATGATTGGAAGTCAGGTATAATTATTCTTTTGTACAAAGGGAGGGGGGAGAAGTGTGTGATAATCATAGAGGCATTTGTTTTCTTAGGAAAAGTATACTTACTGACAGAGTTATGGAAATAACAGAGGAATTAGTTGGAGAAGAACAGGGAGGCTTTAGGAAGGGAAGAGGTTGTGTAGATCAGATATTCATTCTTAGATCTTTAGTGGAACAGTGTCTAGAGAAGGGAAAGAAGTTGTATGCGGCTTCATGGATTTGGAGAAAGCATATGACAAGGTGGATAGACAAGGACTATGGAAAGTATTAAGAATATATGGAGTAGATGGGAAGTTGTTGAATGCTGTGAAGAGCATGTATAAGGGTGCTAAGGCTGCAGTGCGTGTGGGTAGTGAACTGGGTGAGTTTTTCTATTTGAAGGTTGGGTTGAAACAGGGATGTGCCATGTCTCCATGGTTGTTCAATCTGTACATGAATGGGGTTATAAAAGAGATACAAGGTTAGGGCAGTGGATGTTGGAGTGGCCCTAATGAGAAAGGGCAGTGTTTGGAAACTCTCCGTACTGTTGTTTGTAGAT
Source organism: Coenobita brevimanus (assembly GCF_032717465.1). Taxonomy (NCBI): domain Eukaryota; kingdom Metazoa; phylum Arthropoda; class Malacostraca; order Decapoda; family Coenobitidae; genus Coenobita; species Coenobita brevimanus. The sequence continues at coordinate 21,342,623 of NC_136972.1, forward strand.
GATACTGTGTTGTTAAGTGAAGACGAGGGGGAGCTGCAAGGCTTGGTGGATGTTTGGTGTAAGAAATGGAATTTAAAAGTGAATGTAGGGAGGAGTAAAGTTGTGGTCTTCGAGAGATGTGAGGTCAGTGAATATATGGTGAAGTTAGATGATGAGGAAATGGAAAATATGAGTAAGTTTAAGCACTTGGGTAATGTGATGAGTAAGGATGGAAGTTCGGAGGATGAAGTGCTTGAAAGGGTACAACAAGGAAGAAAGGTTGCTGGTTCCTTGAAGGCAGTGATATGAAACAGGGAAGTGAAGATGGAAGTGAAAAAGTTATTACATGACAATATTGTGATACCAACTCTGACGTATGGAAGTGAAGCTTGGACGTTGTTGGAGGGACACAAATCAGGAGTGAGAGCAGTGGAAATCAGTTATTTGAGAGAAGCCTGTGAAGTCACGTGGAGAGACAGACTGACAAATGAAGATGTGAAGGAGCGTTGTGGTGTGGATGTGGATGTGATAGGAAGCATTAGGTGGTTTGGGCCACATTGAGGTGGTTTGGCCATGTGGAGAGGATGGAGAGTGAGAGACTGACAAGGAGAGTGTATGTGAGTGAGGTGGAGGGGGAGAGAGGGAGGGGAAGGCCAAGGATGAGATGGAGGGATGGAGTGGAGAGGCATATGAGAGAGGGGTGTGTGAATTGGGAGCAGGGCAGTGAAATGGCGGGGGACAGGGTGACGTGGAGGAGATTTGTTTGTGGCCACCCTGTATAAGGGATTAAGGTGTCTGGCAATATATATATATATATATATATATATATATATATATATATATATATATATATATATATATATACTACCCGTCTCCTTGACCGCCTTGGAGAGAGCCCCAACATACTTGACCTCTTCCTTACAACTAATCCTTCTGCTTACACTGTTAATCTTTTCTCTCTGTAGGGATCCTCTGATCACAACTTTATCACCTTAACCTGTCCTATCGCTCCGGTGTGGCCTGTGGACCCTGCAAAGAAATATCGTCTGTGGCAATTGGGTGCTGCGGATTGGGAGGCCCTCAGGAAGTACTTCTTTGATTTTCCCTGGAATGATTATTGCTTCCATGACCGAGAGCCATCGTGAGTGTGCCTTGCGCATTACAGAGGTTATTCTCTCGGGCATGGAAGCATACAATCCTTTCTCGTATCCTTTGTCTGACTCAAGAAAGCCTTGGTTTAATCACGCTTGTTCTAATGCTGTCCGCAACAAGGAGAGGGCCTATAAAAGGTACCGGAGCCAACCCATCCATAAATCACATCATCTTTATGTTTCTGCCCGGAATCGTGCTCTGTTCTTCGCTCTGCTAAAAAATAATTTCATTCGCACTAAATGCTCTCAACTCTCCAACTCGAATTCTTCCCGCTTCTTCTGGCACCTTGCCAAAAACCTTTCTACCAACTTTACCTCATCATCCTTTCCTCCTCTTTTCTACTCTAATGGTTCTGTAGCTATTTCTTCTACTGATAAAGCAGATCTCTTCGCTCAGACTTTCTACTCCAGTTCCACCTTAGACGATTCCATTGCTATTCCTCCATCAGTTCCCCTCCTCTGACTTCCTCATGGCTGACATTAAAATTTCTTCAGCTGATGTATTATATGCCATCACAGGCCTCAATACTAACAAGGCATATGGGCCTGATGGAGTCCCTCCTGTTGTTCTCAAGAACTGTGCTTCTGTGCTTCCCTGCCTTGGCAAACTCTCTCACCTTTGTCTATCAACTTGCACCTTTCCTTCTTGCTGGAAGTTTGCTCTCATTCAGCCGGTCCCAAAGAAGGGTGACCGTTCCCAACCCTCTAACTATCGTCCAATTGCATTGACATCCTTTATCTCAAAAAGTTTTGAATCAATTCTTTATAGAAAAATTTTAAAGCATCTTTCCTATCACAACCTTCTTTCCGATCGTCAGTACGGGTTCCGTCAGGGATGCTCCACTGGAGATCTCACCTACCTTTCAGACTCCTGGTCATCCTCCTTTCGGGACTTTGGCGAAAGCTTTGCCATTGCACTTGACATCTCAAAGGCTTTCGATCGAGTCTGGCATAAATCTTTAATTTCCAAACTGCACTCTTTCGGTTTCTATCCTTCTATCTGTGCCTTCATCTCTAGCTTCCTTTCTGGTCGTTCTATAGCTGCTGTTGTAGACTGCCATCGTTCTTCTCCTAGATCTATCAACAGTGATGTTCCTCAGGGTTCTGTCCTATCACCAACTCTCTTCCTTTTATTCATCAATGACCTAAGCTGTACATCTAACCCTGTCCACTCGTATGCTGATGACTCCACCCTTCACCTTTCCATTCGGTTCCCGCAGCGTCCACCTCAGCAGTTACTTCAGTAAATAAGGGATGAGGCTATGGCACACCCAAAGTCTGACTTGGCTCGTATCTCTGATTGAGGTGAAAATAATCTTGATGTTTTTAATGCATTAAAGACTCAGTTCTTACATCTATCAACCTGACAAAATCTTCCACAGGTGTACCCACTAATGTTTGATAATATTCAGCTTAATCCTATATCATCCTTGAACATGCTTGGGGTTTCATTCACTCGGGACTTATCTTGGAAAAATCATATTACATCTCTTGTAAAAACTGCTTCCAAGAGATTAGGTGTGCTAAGCCAACTCCGTTCCTTCTTTACCCCTGCACAATTGTTGACTCTATGCACGGGTTTTATCTGCCCCTGTGTGGAGTACAACTCGCATGTGTGGGGAGGTTCCCCACGTACAGCTCGTCTCAATAGGGTGGAATCAAAGGCTTTTCGTCTCATTAACTCTCCTCCTCTTACTTGCTCCCTTCAACCTCTGTCTCTTCGCCGCACTGTTGCATCTTTATCTCTTTTATACCGCTGCTTCAATGGTCACTGCTCTTATGAACTATCTGCTTGCATTCCTCCACCTCTACGATGGGCGCGTAGCACAAGTCTAACAGCAAACTCTCATCCCTTTTCTGTCCAGCTCTCTAACGCACAAGTTAACCGTTACTCCCAGTCCTTCATTTATGCAACAGGTCATCTCTGGAACTGTCTCCCTCTGTCTGTATTTCCTACTTCCCATGAACTCCAGTCTTTAAAACGCTGTGTTTCCAGGCATCTCGAAATGATCGGATCTTGATTTTGGCTCTAACTTGTGTTTTGTTTTTCTCTTGGAAGGAACAGTTATTGCGGGCTCGTGGCCTTTGGTTTCTTCTTCCTAGCATTATCTATCTATCTATCTATCTATCTTTATACATATATTCCTGTGGTGATCTTTTCAAAGAGCTCAGTATTCACGACGGAGCTATGGCATTTTTAGGCTAAATTAGGGTAAAAGGAGTATTGAAAACCCTGATATTCTCTTTTACTTATAAATTAGTACTATTAGTCCCGTGACAGTTAGCCTCAGTAACGAGAAAGAAGTTATGAAAGTGTAATATTCAAAATATATCGCCGAGGAAGGGAAGCTACGAAGTATCATGTTCCACCAAGGGCTAGTGCCTCTGTACAGTCTTCGTTACCAGAACTGCTTCAGACTTACCGACTTTTTTTCCTCGTGGTGCGAAACTTTATTTTTTTCTATTGTTTTCTTTTTTAAGAGGTCATGTTACTTTTTTATTCATGCTATCGATAGACGATGTTATTCAGCTTAGGCAGTTAATTGATTACATTAAAAAGATCATAGCAGCGTGTCAGCACAGGTCAGTGCCGTTGGACATCATAAGTAAAAACAGAACTAGGAAAAAATATACATTCAGACATAGGTAATTATGTGATCAATAATGCATAGTAAACAACCTACTTAACATTAAAACCCATATAAAAACGTCAAGGAGACACCGCAGAAGTGTGAATAAAACAAGTACAGTTAAAAAATCTTTTCAAACAGAAGAGACTCAATACAGTCTTCATTAATGCTATCAGTACGGGGGGTGTCTTCTAACGGTGAATAAATTCGTCTGGAAACGGAAAGAATAAAATATAAAAGACGTCGTTGTACTGAAGGGTTGACGTGAATAAAATCGTTTGCTTGGACACAAAAGTGAGAGCAGTGGAAATGAGTTATTTCAGAGGACCATGTGGAGTTACATGAGGAGACAGAGAGATATGAGGAAGTCGAGGATTTATGGTGTTGATATGGATGTGCAGAATGTGGAGTTGAATGGAGAGAGGGACAGACAAATGAGGATGTAAAAGAGCATAGTGGTGTGGATGTGGATGTACTTGAAAGTGTTGGGAGAAATACTTTAATGTGCTTTGGCCACGTGTAGAGGATGGAGAATGAGAGACTGAATAGAAGAGTTTATGTGAGTGAGATGTAGGGGGAAACGAGGAAAGAGAGAGCGAGGATAAGATGGAGGAATGAAGCTGAGAGACGTATGCGAAAGAGGATGTTAGTTGGAGGGAGGGAAACCAGAGGGCAGTGGACAGGGCGACGTAGATGCGATTTGTTTGTGGCCATCCATTACAAGATATGGTGTCTGGAAGTAGATAGATAGATAGATAGATAGATAGATAGATGGATAGATACCAGGTTGACTAAAAAAGAAATGGAAAATATAAAATTCGGACCGTAGGTAATAATATGACAGGAGAGAGCCATGATAAAACTGCAGTGTAATGCGTAAGTAGAGTAACCTTGTACACTCACGTTCGGTTGAGAGAGAGAGAGAGAGAGAGAGTTGGGTACATCTCGTGTGTGTGTGTGTGTGTGTGTGTGTGTGTGTGTGTGTGTGTGTGTGTGTGTGTGTGTGTGTGTGTGCGTGTGTGTGTGTGTGTGAGTGTGTGTGCGTGTGCGCGCCGACCAGTTTTTGTCCACATCCTCCACCCACCCACTTCCGTCGTCCACGCCCACTCACGTCCATCTGTTGTCATGGCGGATGGGTGGGGGTTAGACTGCTGCTACTGCTGCTGATAATGATACTACTACTACTACTAATTTATAATAATAATAATAATAATAATAATGCTACTACTATCCCTACTTCTACTTTACTACTACTACTGCTACTACTACTACTAAATAATAATAATGATAATAATAATAACAATAAAAACTCAGTAGACTACCAGGAGTTACCGGTATCTGGTTCTTTGGTTACTGCCCTGCCTAGTAAATGGTTTCATGGGGCGCAGGAAACCAGCTGAATTTCACTGAATCTACAACAGAGTAACCTAAAGGTAGTCTTATGTCGAGTGAGTGGATGGTCATCGCCCCATCAACCATAAATAACAAAAACAACAACGACTACGACGACGACGATAATAATAATAATAATAATAATAATAATGATGATGATGATAATGATAACGATAATAATATTAACCAAAATTAATTATCCTAGTAATAATAATAATAATAATAATAATAATAATGATGATGATAATGATAACGATAATAATATTAACCAAAATTAATTATCCTAGTAATAATAATAATAATAATAATAATAATAATAACAATAACGTGCGTTACAAGACAAGCTAATCACACCCTCACAAACATGTATGGATTATTGAGTTGAATTAAACTTAACTCCTCCTTCCCTACCCTTTTTAGCTCCATTCTCTCTCTCTCTCTCTCTCTCTCTCTCTCTCTCTCTCTCTCTCTCTCTCTCTCTCTCTCCTTCCTTCCTCTTCCCTTTCCCTACTGGCTATTCCTCTCCCCATCTCCTTTCTTCCTTGCTTCCCTTTCTTTCCACTCCCTTCCATTCCTCATTTTTTCCTTCCGCTGTCCTACCTTTTTCTCCTTCCCCTCCTCTTCTTCTCTCTTCTCACTCCTTTCCCTGCTCTTCCTCCCCTCCCCTTCTTCTACTTCTTCTTCTTCCTCCTTTCTTCTCCTTTCTCTTCTTCTTCTCCTTTCTCTTCTTCTTCTCCCCCTTTCGCTTTCCTTTCTCTTAACCCTTCTCTCTCTCACCCTTCCCTTCCTCCTCTCTCCTCGCCCCCCCCCCATCCTCCTTGTCTCCATACCTTTTCCCTTTCCTACTATCGTCTTCGCTCACTCCCCATACCCTTCCCATTCTTCCTCTTTCTCTTGCCTTCCCTTCGCATATTCCTCTCTTTCCTTCCCACGTATATATATATATATATATATATATATATATATATATATATATATATATAGATATCTATATATATTATCAGTCATTGCAAGTCCACAGCTGAACAAATGCCTTCCTCAACCTTCTCCACGAATTCCTTGACTGAGCCAATCTCGGCCATGTCTTCCTTGCAAACTTCGCTATCTCATCTCTCCACCTCCTGTCTGACTTTTTTTCTGCTACGCCTACTATCTCTTGGAGTCCAGTCAGTCAGCGTCTTGCTCCATCAATTATCCCTTATTCTTGATACATGACCTGCCCACTTCCATTTCTGTTCTTTTGTAGCTTTAATGCCTTTGACTTTAGTCTACTCCCTCACCCAAGTTGAGCTTTTCCTGTCTCTTAACGATCATTGCCGTTTTAGAGCGGATTAGTTGATTCTCCATCGATTTTGTCAGTTTCCAGGTCTCATAACCGCACATCATTGCTGGAAGTATACATTCGTTATATACTTTTCGTTTTATACATACTGGCAAGCTACTTTTTATGATGTCTCTATGTGACCGAGAGCTTTCCATCCAACTGTAATGCTTCTTTTATTTCGCTATCATGGCCTTTCGTTAATTTTAGTATTTGCCCAGAATAACTGTACTCTTCGACTTATTCAAGAATTTCTTCGCTTATTCTGATGGCGCTCCTAGGTGTATTTGGATTAAACATTACATTTGCTCTGGTTCATCTCTAACCCTACTTTGAGACTTCCTCTGTTCAGGTCATTCAACATATGTTGTAATGTCTCTGCTGTTTCTGAGATTAGGACAATGTCATCTGGAAATTTTAAATGGTTTAACTTTTCTCCATCTATGTTTACTCCTTTGTTTTCCCAGTCTAACTTTCTGGAAATACTTTCTAGGCATGCTGAAAATAATTTTGGAGAATTTGTATCTCCCTAATGCACACCTCTCTCACTCTTAATCTTTCCCTAGTCTTTATGTAATTTAACTGTAGGCGTTCCCTGTTACATATGTTTTTGAAGAGTTTTACAGTGTTCTCATTGACTCCTTGTTCTCGCAATGAATTTATAATTGCATTGTGCTCCACTGAGTCGAATGCTTTTTCGTAATCAACAAAACCTAAGCACAGTGGTTTATTATATTCTGTAGTTTTCTCAATTAGCTGATTCATTTTGTGTAGATGATCAGTAGTCGAATACCCGCTTCGGAATCCTGCCTGTTCACGAGGTTGGTTTTCCTCCAAATTTGTTGTTATTTTGTTCGTAAGGACCTTTGTAAAGAGTTTGTAAATGACATAATAAGCTAATGGGTCGATAGTTACTAAGATCTTTTTGGGTCGCCTTTTTTGTAAAGTAAAATAACTATTGCATTACACCATGTTCTGGGAATTTTCTTTTTCATATATTGGGTAAAAAAGTGGGTAAGCCTGTTCTGTACTTCTGCTCCTGCATCTAGCAATAAACCTGTTACTATTCCATCTTGTCCTGGGGTCTTCCCTCTTTATATATATATATATATATATATATATATATATATATATATATATATATATATATATATATATATATATATATATATATATATATATATATATATATATATATATATATATCAATAGTTTGGGGAGTAGTAATTGTACTATCAATATTATTCTCTCTCTCTCTCTCTCTCTCTCTCTTTTTCAAGGCCCCCTAGCCAATTTGTTCCGGCAGCTGTGTTTTGCTGGTACAGTGTATTACCGTCCAGCCTGAAACCATCATTACTATTTTTATTCATATTAAATATAGTTTATTATATTTTTATTCATTGTTTTTATTTATTTTGTTTATTATTTATTGTTTTTATATTTTTAGGCTAATATGATTTATCATTTTAGTTTATTATCTAGAATATTTTTTTATTTACAACTGTTTATTTTATTACTACTGATTTTATTGTCATTAATAAATAGAATATAATTAATTCCAGGAAATTTTTAGTTTTTTTTAAATGTTCGTATAAATTATGTCATGCTGGTACCACGCGATTTTATAAATTTTTATGATTAACTTCCATCATTTGAAGGAATTAATGAAGGTGGTATCTGTACCTCACTGGGTAACATCATCCACTCACTTGATATAGTGCTGCCTGCTTCTTCCTTCGCATTATCATTATTTTCCTGTTTGCCCTCCTCTCTCCATATTTCTCCCATCATTCCTGTCATTTTTATTACCGTCCGTAACAGTTGGGGTGGCTCTACACTGAGTGATAACCCTAATGGTTTCCTGTAACCCAGGAGACCATTTACAGTGCAGGGTGGTAACCATATAGCTGGATGATGTTGAACCTAGTATGATGTCCCTGTTCACTGGGTGGAGAGACGCAAAGGTGGCGTCCGTCCAGGAACCAAACCTTCATACCTTTGCTTCTCGCTGTGGCTAGACCCTGTCCACTGTAAAGGAACATCATGGGAGAACCCTGCAGGAGCGCTTGTCTGCCTGCGGTGGATGGATGTGGTTGGCCAGTTAGACCGGGGTTGCTCAGTAATAGCAACAACAACCAGTTGGAATATTGTCTCCTGAGCAGAATACAATGGTCAGAAAGATAGCAAGGATAGAACAACTTGTTTAACTGGCAATGTATGAAAGTGTTGTTACTGAGAGAGAGAGAGAGAGAGAGAGAGAGAGAGAGAGAGAGAGAGAGAGAGAGAACGATAAGTGTGAGTGGGTAACTGAGCAATCAGTCGTCATTTATATCCTATGATTCATATACAAGTTTAGACTACTAGGTAATAAAAATAATAAAATAAATTATAGCCTACCCATTAAAAATGTAAATACGGGCTTCACTCTTCTGTAGAAAACCAGACCAAAACCGCCATCAGCAATCAGGTAGTCAGTTACTGGCCCAGCGATATATGCTGCTCTTCTTGGCTCATGGTTTTGCACCTGTGAAATTCTAGATCTGATAATGTCTAAGGCATACTCATATACGAGTATGTTGACATCATATTTACACCAGAAGTCTTTATATACTGTACACTGGGCAGATGCAACCCTTATTTCGATAAGAATGTACTCGTAATTTCATCAACACACCATTGTTCGTCACTGAAGATCTTACATATCCCGCTTGAACGAAAGCTACATGGTTCTCAACCAGGTACGCACTGCACAGTGCTGCAGCTGTGTGACTATTCTGATACCGATGTATATTTAAAATTCTCTTGAGAGCTTTAGAAAATATAGTAATGTATTATTTAATTGTCTTATATCTAAAAGTCTCCTGATAATTGTACAACTGGTGTCCAAAATCTGGCATGCAGCAAAGTAGAACAAAAATCATAATGCATTTGCTTCTACCTATCTGAAATTTCTAAACACAAACATATTTAACATAAAAATTATGAAATCGCCGTTCACAGTCCAAAGTATCCTTCACATAACCCTAAATCAAGCGAGTTAAATATCTGAATTCATGCACAACCTCATATTTAATGTATATCTTTCAGTTTTCTCTGTGCTTATAGGTTTTTCAGGTTCCAAAAATTTTACACATAATTCTTTTAAATTTATAATGGAATTAACTAAAAGAACAGCATCATTCTGCATAAGCCAAAATATTGAGGTTTATTCCATCTAAACAGCATCGTACTTTCATTTTTACAATACTGTTTACTACTTATTAAACTGTACAGTATATGGATAATGTAGTTAACAGTATTGTAAAACTGTATATGGATAATGTAAAGAAGTGAGACTTCCCTTCTTCCCTATACAATTATCTATAGTAAAGTAGGTTCCATGCGCTCCATTCAAAATTACTCCTGCTGTTTTATTTCTAAGATACTGCCTCAGTAACATAACCAAGTCAGGTGAAAATCCCATTCCAGTATAATATGCCCAGGTATAAAATGATTAACATTATCTATAGGTTTAGACAAACCCAGAAAAGAAGCAAGTGTCTTACCATCCTTTTGTGTGTATTTCCATACAGTTTCTTTAAAAATAAGAGCAGACATCATTTTACTAAAACGAAATTGCCTAAAATTAAATAACGTTTTTATTCTTAAGTTTATAGTAAATGTAACTTTGTAATTTTTAGGAGCCGAGACGATATAATCACACGTCTACTATAGTTTGTTAAGTCTGAAGTATTATTTTTGTTGTCATTAGTAACTGGCTTCACGTCACCTTTCAGTAACATTATGGGAATGTAACAGCATGCATAACATGCATTTATGAAATGACATACATATGATAAAAAAAAAATCGTGAGATCCTTGCTTTAATAATTATGAGGATATACTATCATGGCTTACTCAGGTATTCATCCTCTTTAATAAGCACTTGAGTCTTGCTACCAACACTGTTGCATGAAATTTCTAGTGTCTGACCAGATTCATTTTTTTTTTTCTGTTCAGTGACACAAGTTAATCATTATTATTATTATTATTATTATTATTATTATTATTATTATTACTAGTAGTAGTAGTATACTAGTAATAGTAATAGAGTAGCAGTGGTAGTACTCGTATTAGTAGTTAATCAATCATATCTTTATTTAATAGTGCTACTACATAGAAAATGAATAAAATAGAAGTTCAAGAATACTGTACATTATAAAATCTTAATATATTACATACTGAAATACAGTGTGTGACAAGTTACTACTTAAGATCAACATTTGACATATTCATATCAGTTTTTCTTTTCGTTTAAAGAACATAGCAGCAGTACCTTTGCTGTGGATATAACGTTTGGTCTCTGTTCATGATTAGCGAGCAGAGGCAATAGCAGCCGCAGCAGCAGCAGCCAACTAGTCAAAGACCTTCTTCTTCTTATTATTATTTTTTTTTTTGACAAAATGATTCACATACAAGTTAAAATATATAAATATTCCTATTGCCAATGAAATCGTCATTCTATATAAAAACACACGATAAAAATCAGCAGTTAATAAAATATAAAAGAAATAACGTTGCCTCACCTTAAAATTACTACTGTACATGGTTTCGTCTGTGCTCATGGTTCTGCACCCAAGATATTCGTGATTGAATTATATCCTTGGCGTGGCAGGTAATGTCCACTCCGTTGTGTAACTTAAAATCATGAAAAACATGTTTACAAAAGAATCCCAGTTTTAAATATGGCAGGTTAAATTTAATGATGGCATTATTAGATTGCATCAAACTTTTGTAATAGCGGCACTGTGTGAGGGCCACATAGTGCCTCAGTAACAGCTGGTTACAGAAGGTAGCCACATCATGGTTACTGGCATAGGCTGGCGTTCCAGTCTGTAAGCCCCCTCAAATGATTGAAACATACATGATCTTCGTGTATCCTTATGGTTTAAAAGAGGCAGACCGTAGTTTGGCTTACAGTACGAGTTAAAAAGGAATAAGAACGTATTAATATCTACACCACTAAAATGTCTAAAAATGCAATTGAAACTTGAATAATATTTGTTAAGCCTTTTCACTACATCTTTGTCATCTTTAAGATCATGCCTGATTATGTGTCCCAGATAGTCATACTCATAAACAAGATCCAATTCATCGTTGTTTAAAGTTAAATGAGTTATATCGTTTTGCTTTACCTTTGATCCTAGGAGCATGCATTTTTATTTATCTTTGTTAATTTTAAGTTTTATATCACTTTTCATTGATGAGAATTTAATATACAAATTATTCATGGTTGCAATGGAATTCGCACATAGCACAGTATCATCGGCATATTGAATATATATATTCAATAGAATATTGATTCTGCTTATACCAATCATGCACCCTTGGCTCATGCTTAAAATTTCCGATAAAACGTTGTCTATATACAGTTTAAATAAAAAGGGAGATAGAGCACCACCCTGCCTAACCCTCTGTTCCACGTAACAAGGTGCACCAAGCGCCTCCTTCCATTTAATACTAGCCGTCTGGTTCCTTGAATAGTGCATATTTACACAGCATCTATTGGAATATTCAACCTTAACATTTTCTTTCCTAAAACAAAATGGTTAACTAAATCAAATGTCTTAGAGAGGTCAATAAAAGTTATAATGCCATTATCACCCTCGCTACTGTACGTATTCATTATCTCTTTAAGCAAGAAACAAGCGTCTGTCGTAGACATATCTCGTTTGAAGCCAAACTGACTAGAACATGGAAAAACTTTCTTCTAAAACATCCAGTATTATCATCTCAAATATTTTTAATATACAAAATGACTGCATTACAGGTCTATAATTATTAGAGTCTGTTAAATTACCTTTACTATTCTTAACTATTGGAGTTACTGTAGGATTTAGAAGTGACTGTGGTAAGAAGCAATGAGTAAAACAAGCATTAAAAAACCAAGACAAATAAATTAAAAATTCTTCTGAGGCATTCCGTAAAAACAAGGAATGGACCTCGTCATACCCCACCCCGGGATTCGGACGTGCTATGGTCTTCCTGAGCGACACTGTCGACACTCGAATAAACATTTTTCGTCCATTTTCCCATTTCTCTTTAAAGTTATTCATAAAATCAAATTTTGCTTCCATATCCTCATGTTATGCTGCTAAAAACTTCTTATGAGATATTATTGCAATGTCATTGTCACACTGTTTACCGTCATTGATATTCGTGGCTTTCATTTTCCCTTGTTTTTTCTGCACTTCACACCAAAACTGTCTTTTATCTCTCTAAACTTTTCCATAATGCTCTTGCATACTTCACTCTGTTCGTCCCTCTTACAGTCATTCAAAGTCTTTTTGAAATCCTTCCTAGAAGACATCATTTCATTATGTTCAACAGTCCCTACTTTCTTTCCTGCTGCTAACCACCTTACATATTTCTCTGGCCACTGAATGCAGTCACTTAACGCGTCTGTTCCATCCGGGAATAACCTTAAACTTATTTGTTTGCACAGTCGTTCTTGTGTACTCCAGTGATGCTTTTGCAAGAGCAGAACCAATACTATTATGTAAAAGATCAATACTATTAAAGTGAGAGCTATCTCGACAGCCCACCTTCACACACAGATGAGCGGGAAGATCACGAAGCTTATGCAGGTCATTGTCAACCCGTCTACGTATTTCATTTATTTCATCAGGCCTTACTTCATTCCAGTTTATTGTAATCGGAGCTTTGTCTTCATTAGGCGTAACATTTCCTAATTTACAAGGTTTGTTATCATTTATTGAGAGAGTGAATGCCATCGGCAAATGATCCGACCCCATCATACCATATAATATATGAAATTGGAAGACAGTTATTGCATAATGATCCCTCTCTACCACATTATCTAACCATCTACTGTAAGTGTTACCGTAGCTTATAAATGTGCAAGTACTCCTCCCTAATTTCTTGACATCAAAGCATCTTAATAGATTTTCCTGCATAAACGCTGAGAGACTACGCCAAGCCCGTCCCGAGTGAGGATTCGCGTTAAAGTCTCCAATAAAATTTATGTTGTCAAATTCCGTATCATTTATAATTCCTTTGAGAGCAGCAAGCGTCTCTAAGTATTGCTGCAATGTGTGGCTCTCCCATACATCACTATTGAGACAGACATTCACTAGTAAAAGCCTCATTTCAAAAACATTAATATTAAAAATAATAAAGTTCTCATGTACTTGTAGAGAAATCTGATTAATGAAATATCTATAGACTTTCCTGTATAAAACTGCATTACCCCCCTCAGGACGTCCCACCATTAGGAAAGGTCATTAGGAAAGTTTCCTGCAAGCATATTATATCAAACTCTTTCTGAGTTATTTCTCTTACCAAATCAATATTCTTTGTAAGTGAACAGCAGTTAAATGCACATATTTTCAGGGTGTTTGTATACATTGTTAATCCTTAAAAATGCAAGAGTTAACTAATAAATTTGAAAACACGCAAGGAAAAGTCACACACACACACAAACTGTGCTGTAGAAGAAGGTCCATTAATAGACTTTTTTGCTCTAAAATTTGTCTATCACAATATCTTTCGGCCATAAGTCTGCCTGAAAGAGCTTTTCTCTGTCTTGTAATCTGACAGTGATTTTAAAGGCACTGAACTTACCTGATAATATTTCTAATTTTGCGATATCTACTATAATTTTACACCAAAGGTATTAGAAATATATTCTTGTATATTATCACTACTTACTTCCTGATCCACTCGTCCCAAAAACAAGTCAACAAATCTTGTTGCTGCTTTCAGTGTAATATTCTCTGTCTTCCTTGAGCCAGTTATTCCACGGAAATAATTCCTTTTCTGAGTGTTATATTCTCGCTTTAATTCATTGCGAGATTTCATCACTGTCCATTCACTGTTCTCCATGGAATGGTGTCGCTCATCCACACTTCTAGATGCTCGAAGGTTCTTTGTGATGGCACCTGTACTAGGATCGCTCACCTTAGTTGATGGGGTATTTGTCCTCGCACTGGCCATGGGTATCGTCGTTGCAGGTGCACCAACACTCTTGCACACTGCCTCACCCCGTCTGGCTGGTCTGTCTGCCCATAGGCTCTCCCCATTTGGTCCCAGCACCAAAGTAGTAGTTGTTGTTGTAATAATTGTAGTAGTATTTTTTTCGTCCGTAACATTATTCAGGCCCGCCAATTAATGCTTCCGTAGTACGTGTTGTTGTGCTTGTTCTTGTTGCTACTACTACTACTACTACTATTATAACTCACCACACCAGTGGAGAGTTGTAATCTGAATCCGGATCCTATATCTATGGATCTGTTACCATGATTACTCAAAATGTTATGAACAGATTATAATGAAATTTTGTGGAAGGGTGGTCCACGGGCCAAGGAAGAAATGATTAAAGTTTGGGGCTGATCCGGATCCGGGGTATCCCGCACAATACCTACAAAAGTTCTCAATGAATTTCAATGAAATTTGTGGAAAGGGGGGCCATGGACCAAGAAAGATTGAAAAAATTTTGGGGCGGACCTGGATCCGTTCCTATATCCATGGATCCGGATCCGGATTATTTTTAAGAGCAATGGCATTGGCGGTGGTGTGCGCTTTCCGAGTGCTTTCCAGTTATTATTATTATTATTATTATTATTATTATTACTATTACTATTATTATTATTATTATTATTATTATTGTTATTATTATTATTATTATTATTATTATTATTATTATTATTTTCCCATTACCATTTTCATCAACATCCCGATCCATATCTTTGTGTGCCAAAAGAGTTTTTACAGGTTATTATTATAATTATATTATTATTATTATTATTATTATTATTACCATCGTAATCCATGTGTGTGCGTGCCAACAGACCGTGCTGGTACAAGTTTGGTATCCCATAACGGTGGCAACCATATCACGCATTAACAAGCAGGTCATCCATCACTACCTTGCCCTCACACACGATGATACCGACTTTGAGGAGTTCATGGTAAGTACCCTTCAGCCTCCTACAGATTAACTCCATAGATGGTTTAGGCTACTGGGAAGGTCAGAATATCGACATTGATCATTTTAGTAATATCAGCAAATAGCGTTTTAAATGGATGATTATCATGTGAAAAAAGCTTTGTTCTAATATCAAGTGAATTATGTTATACAGTACTTCAGTTTAGCTGTAAATAAGGAAAACGATATGTGTTAAAAGAATGGCGGTCTTCGATATCGTATTCTTATTTCTAACTAAAAAGAAGCGTAACGTTGGTCAACAAATACTTGATATTGTCAGTGCTATTTTCACACGATATTTTTCTCTTATAAACGAAGTTTATGGTGATGGTACGAAAATTATCAGTGCTAATGTTTTGACCTTCCTATAATCAAGAACTCGCAAGTGGTCAGTCGAAAGAATGTGATTGTTGCCATGTTTATAAAACGCAAATGATGGTTTGTCAATATATACTGTAGATAAATGCAAGTGTTCCGTTGTTAAACTAATTTTGCTTTGGCTTGGCCTAAAACTGCCGTCTTTCCTTCTTAAATGCTGGTTCGTAATAATAGAACAGACTGTTGAGTAAGGAAATAATAAGAAGGAAGTGCTATGGAAATAACACTGAACTACTTGAAATTAACTGCAAAAAGGTCGAAAATCGGGACCAAGTTAGGGTAAAAACTGAGTAGTCATGATTAAGTGCTGTACTGTAGATAGGATGTAGAGCCATAATATTGTCTACCTGTAAATATTTAGTCCAAGAGTAATAGCACCAAATAAGGCCAAACCCAGAACAAATTATAAACAAGCTGAAAATTGCAGGATATGTTCAGAAAACTGTTCTGAACAACATACTGAAAGTCCCCAGAAATCCTGCTTGTGCTTCAGCGGAAATCCAAGATGGCGTCCAAAATGGCCGCAACTTTGGTATTTCCTCATCACAAGCCTCTGGGATGATAGAAATGCAAACAGGGTGGCAAAATATAGGTTTTCAAGCTCGGGGGAGTTCAATAAAACCATTACTTTAAAGATAAAATTACAATTTTATAGGGTAACACGATGCGATTGACTGTGTTTGAATGGATGAGTAAATGGGGAGTGTGTCGTCTTGTCTCGGCTACCTCCCTTTCCATGGGGGAAGCAGCCTAGGTATATAGATAGACAAATAGATGAATCGGCCTTCCACTTATCTGCACAATTCTATTTTTGCACTTATTTTTGCACTTATTATCATACAGGAACCTTAACTGTGTCATTTAAACAATGACAAAATTCGCATACAATAATGTGAAAGAAATGCAGCAACATGAAAATGTAAATTTGTCCAGCAAACATCATAAGATTAGACATAGCATATTCACACCAAGCATACACTGTATTAGAAAAAAATACACACCACATCAATTGAAATCTCCATTACAGCAATGGAAGTTATTAAAAGGAAAAAAAAGCAAAAAAAAAATATATAAAAAACAGTTCATATAAATGGCAAGCAAAAAGAAACAAAGAGAAAGAACATAAACTGAAAAACAAAAAATATATACATGTAAACACACACGTATGTATAATATGTATGTATCTCTATATATATAGATATATACAAATTTGAAAATAGACAATTTGGAATGCTTACAAAGTAGCCTTAAACCTCGATATCCAATATTACACATAGTTATCACCCTCTGCATCACTGTCTGGGGAAACTGGTCGAGGTTCGTCACATTCTCCATCTACATCCAGCAGTGACGGAGCTGGTGCCACATTGTTGCAGGTTTGGCCATTGCACTTAGTGCATACGTTGGAGCAATGCACCCCAAGCCTCCTACAACTGCATGACATCCACATCCATCTGCTCTGCTGCAGCACGAGACCATGTTTAGCAGAGTGTCAGGGGCTATGGGCTGATCTGTTTCAATGGGAGTGAGGTTGTTACCTTTCAGACTTCATCTGCACTCTGTTGGCTCCATGAAATTCCCCATCCACTCCTGAACTGTTAGGTATGTTCTGAAGGAATGCTGCTTAGCTGCAGCACTTGTTGGCTGCAGTGTTGACAGCTGAAAGGTTGATGCAAGAGAGGTCCTGCTAATTGCCTTTTTGTAGGCAATGTATCGGAACTTGTCCAGCGAAGCACATTTGCTGCTAGCTCCATATGGCTTCAGGAGGAAGCTTTCACCTGCCTCTTGCACTTGCTGGTGAGTGCTCCCAATATTGTTAAAGATGTGAAGACCATACTCTTTCTTCTTATGTGTCAGGTTGAATGCCTTGTGCTTCCCCTGGCGATACAGTGCAGACACAGTATCGCAACCAGTTATTGCATGGAGCACCATCAGATAAGAGCTTGTGTTGCCAATATTGTCTTGAATGTCACGAATCCTGTACAGTGTTACGGGGTTCTTCCGACACAGCATGTACACGTCCATGTTCGTGGTTGCTTGAGCCACCAGCATTACCAGAATGTCAGTGTCCGTACCAAAAACAACCACAGGTTTCCCTGACTCTGCTAAGGACAGAGCTGTTGATACAATCAGGGCATCGGCATCAGCCTTGGCCTGCTTCACTAGAATGCCTGACTGACACATAATGACACTAAGCATTTGTATTAGTCGCTCCTTATTGTGACCATTGGCCAGAAATGCAGCCTGAGAAGCAGTGGTTTGCATGTTCTGGTCAAACTAAATGTTACTAGATGTGGCTTTCTTTGCTCGCCACTGTTGCTCAGCTGCCTTTGTGGAGATGCTGGTATAGCCATCAAATACAACGTAGTGAGTGCTCCATAGTGTTTCATGGCATAGGATACATAACCGTGGCACACATCTCTGTAGTTAGATTGTTGTGACCACACCACTGTCTGCAATAGGTGACCCCCATCCACAACATAGTGACACTTGTCTGGCATGGGTTGCGCAGGGACAAACGACTTCAGGAGTGTACCTAGGGCACTCTTGTTTGGACACCATCATGAAACAGGGAAGAAGGTTGAGGGGCAAGCTCATATGCCATAAACTCTTCCAGGTCACCTTTATATTACTTTTAACTTCGGTATCGTTTCAGATTCCCATCTTGGCTTCTAATTAATAATTTAGTCGACATGCACATGCCTCAAGACCTATATTTTGACACCTTTTTTGTATTTCTATCATGTCTGAAATCAGAGATATGGGAAACTAATGGACTGGCGGCCATTTTGGACGCCATCTTGGATTTCCGCTGAAGCACAAGCAGGATTTCTGGGAACTTTTAGTATGTTAATCAGGACAATTTTCTGAACATATCCTGCAATTTTCAGCTTGTTTATAATTTGTTCGGGGTTAATCCAATTGCTCCTGGACTAATTCCATAAGATGCAGAGGCTATTTTGTTGGTTGCTATATATTAAAAGATGCAGAGGCAGAATTGTTGGTAGCCATGCATTAAACGATACAGACACAAAATTGTTGGTATCCGCATATTATAAGATGCAAACGCAATACTGCTGGTAGCCGTATATTAACTGATGCTATTTCAGTATTTGTAACTCGAAGTCGTACGTTCGAGCCTTACCTAGATAGAGTTATTTTTATTCACGCCTCCTCCTACTCCTCCTCCTCCTACTACTACTACTGCTACTACCACCACAACTACTACTACTACTGCTACTGCTACTACTACTGTTGTTGTTGTTGTTGCTGCTGCTGCTGCTGCTGCAAATACCACCACCACCATTTATACTACTACTACTGCTACTACTAATAATAATAATACCACCACTACTTTTTCAGAACAAGGAATTCTGTTTCGCTGTAGCCTTATGATATCCTGATGTTATTATTCAAATGGGTATTGAGTTTTAGAGTAGAGGGGGTTAGTTACAACCGCAATCTTCCTCTCCAGTATTAACCCGCCGCGTGCCAGTGCTGTTTTAAAACGATCTATTTATATACCTAATTTGCTTCCTCCAAGGAAAGGGAGGTAGCCGAGACAGGACGACACACTCCCAATTTACTCATCCACTCAAATACATTCATTTGGATCTTAGCCCCAAAGGGGAGAAGGGACAGATCCTCACTGCACCACACCGCACTAGGGTCAACTGCGCAGTGCAATCAGTGACATCCGCAGCAGGGCCCGACAGCAGAGCTGGTTTACCCCTGCCACATCATAATAGACCCATCCCCTTACCCACACCTGACCTGATTATCTGATCAGACCAAATGCGGGAGAATATCCCCTCAGGGCTGCGTCATCACTTATTCATTCACAATTTCTCTCCATTTATTTCTGTCATGCACAGCCACTCTTCCTTGTTCAACAGACATCCCTCTCTCATCCAACACTCTCTTCATACTGTCCATCCATCCTATTTGTGGTCTCCCTCTCAGCCTTACACCTCAGTTTTAAGGGTACAGCGATAACTCAATCCCCCATCCCTTTCTCTGGTCTGTCTCTTTTTAGGAACAAAAAAACAGAGGAGGGGTCCCTAGTCCCCTCATCTCGCCTCTTTTAGTAGCCTTTTACGACACGCAGGGAATATGGTGGCAGTATTCTTCCTAACACAACCTGGTCCCAGAGTAGCAGTACCACCCCATAGTGCGACCAGATTGTGTCCCCTCCGCGGCCAGTGCCAGTGCCATTGTAAAATGGTTTAAAATAAAAAAAATTCACTGTGAGTGCATTTTTCAAGATTTGCGGGTAAAAATTGGCAAGAATGTATGGTAACTGTTTCTCTACCATTCCCCAGGCTGTCAAGGCCATATACTCACTCACTCCCCCCCTCTCACTCGCTCTGCCTCACTGCCTGTGTGCCTTACCCAATGCTGTGCATAATGAAGGCATTTTGTAAATATTTTCACGTAAGTGTAAGTTGTAAATATTTTCTTGTAAGTGTAAGGACTATATAATGAAGTCAAGTTGTAAATGCCATCTTGTAAGTGCCAGGACTGTACATAATGAAGTCAGTTTGTACCTATCTTCAACAAAGTGTAAGATAATGCATTGACAGTGAGAAACAAACACAAATTGTGATAGATGTTGAAGCAATAAATAATCAGAAAACTGTACTGAACATTGCTATACCTTCCCAGCATAAATACCTGAGTAAACCCTACACAGAAAACGGCTTTCTCTCACCTACGTGATGAGCATGAGAGCGGCTATACCTGTATATGAGTATGCAGGACTCAATAAAACTCATTTCCGAACTTCGGTGAGTATTTTAATGGTAAAATTTTTTGTTTTCACATCAAAATCTATCATCTTAGCCAAAAAAAAAAAAAGGTCAAAAAATGGCCGGCATGGAGGCGACCCATAGGCCTAAAAATAGGTGGCACGCGGCGGGTTGAAGGTCTTTCCGAACTATCAATTTATCTATTTCTCCCTTTCGTGCCAGAAACTTTATTCTTTAAGGGATGGCTACAAACACATTGCTTCCATGTCTCCTGTTCTCTACCATTTGGCTCCCCTCCCTCCAACTCCCACCCCCTCTCTATAATATCTCATTACTTCATCCCTCCATCTCATCCTTGGTCTCCCTTTTTTCTGCACACATGCACTCTTCTAGTCAGTTTCTCATTCTCCATCATCTCCACATGCCAAAACCATCTCAAAATATTAGTGCCTTCATTACTTCCAATATTCACCTTCATTACTTCCATATCAGCACCACAACTCCTCTTAACCCGAGGCATCCTGTCGACATATGGGTACGTCGCAATGTATTGTCACAGCTAGTCCCATCGACATACTGGTACATTGCGCAGTTGCAAGGTTCATAATGTGCACAATTTTCAAATCTTGAGCTTGATTTTGGGTAAGTAAGGTCGCAAGACCTTCCCCTACCTGCCACCAGGCAGGGACACTCGGCAACCCCATGTGACCCGCGCTCACCCTTGGCTCGGTCACTCACCTGTTAGCAGTGACCCAGGTCAGACACGGCTCACAGTCTCTCAGAGGAGCAAATTCAAGCCACCCTGGATGCCTTCACAGGCAACAGTGATTCGCCTCTCGATGACGAGGTGGCAGACAAGGATTATGTCCTACCAGAGGAGGAGGAAAGTAGCAGCAGTGATGAGGAGGTCCTGTCCCCGAGGAAGTGGTGCTACATCACATATCATGCCACTAGAGAGGGCCAGCCTGCACCAAAACATCGTGCAATAACCTCTCTGCAGCCCCTACGTGATGTGGAGCCCGAAACCGAGGACGAGGACAAGGTTGGAGCCGTGGGACGTGCTGCCACGTGGTACGGCCGCGAGATAATCACGCATTGCGGCCCCGAGCGCACAGCACGTCATTCTATCAGGCGTTTTATTTTGGGAGGGCGGAAGTGGCGTGGAGGGAGTGGGGAGTGAAATTGAAAGTGTAGGGGCGGTCAATGAAAGTGAGAGTGGTGGGAGTGAGTCATTGCTCTCCCATGGTGGTGCAAGGCAGCAGAGCGTATCACGTGGGGCAGTGAGGGTGCGTGGTGAATCACGTGGTGTGGTGATGGAGTGGGGAAGTGAGAAGGAGCCACTCCCCAGTACATCTTATGCTCCCCAGTATTCCCAGACTTCCTCCCCACAGCCCCCTGATGTTCCCCAAGGCCGTAAGGGTAAGGGAAAAGGGAAGGGTAAAGGCCGAGGGAAGAGGAGTGCGAGTGAGGAAGCCCTCTGCACTCCTCCCCAACCTCCCCCACCAGCATCTCCTCCCCACGACGACGAAGATGACGATGGGGGCGAGGGTTATGTGAGTTGGAATTGAGAAGATGGCAGTGATTTCTCTCCCATCATTCACCCCATCACTGAGCTGGCTGCACGGGCTCCTGGGATTCACCATGGTTCCACCAGGCTGGATTTTTTCCACCTGTTTTTCAGTGAGGGTTTCGTGGAGCAGATTGTGGAACAAACCAACCGTTTTGCTAGCAGCCAGTGCCATGAGAGTGAACATCTGGGCACAGGGAGCAGGCGTTTGATCATTTACGGTAACCCTGTCTCCCTCTCAGAGATGTTTTTATTTTTTGCCCTGGTACTTTTGATGGGTATTTTACATAAAAACAGAATTCCATCATACTGGACAACGGACCCTCTCATGAAGACACCTATATTTGGCAAGATCATGAGCTGTAATCGGTTTCAGCAAATTCTAGGCCGGCTCCACTTTTACGATGCTGATGATCCTGCCAGTGCAAATGACACTGATAAGATGAGGCAAATTAGGTTAATTTTTGATCACCTACAGCAAACATTCTGTTCCACATTTTATCTCTATAGAGACCTTGTCATAGACGAGTCTCGTGTTCTGGAAAGGCAATATTTCCTTTCGCCAGTATATACCCAGCACAAGGCACCGTTTTGGGTTCAAGATCTATTTTATGTGTGACTGTAGGACTGGTTATGTGCAAGACATAGTCTTGTACACTGGTGCACAGACAGACATAATAGAAGATCGGAGTATTGGACTGTCTGGAGCAGTGGTAAAGACAATGATTGAAGAGTACCTTCATCATGGTCACGTCCTCTACCTGGATAACTGGTACACTTGCCCTCATCTTGCTTGTTATCTACACCTGCATGACACCAGGACTCTGCGGTACCATCAAAGTGAACTGGCGTCACATGGTCAAAGTGGGGCGGAAACCAGAAAAAAATGAGGTGGTCTTCAAGGCTAACAACATCCTAGTTACAGTGTGGAGCCACAAGAGAGAAGTCTGCCTCTTGTCCATGGTTCACCACCCATTGATGCACCGTACAGAGTCTGTG
The DNA here is from genome assembly GCF_032717465.1 of Coenobita brevimanus. NCBI lineage: Eukaryota > Metazoa > Arthropoda > Malacostraca > Decapoda > Coenobitidae > Coenobita > Coenobita brevimanus. The sequence goes on from NC_136972.1 coordinate 21,365,774, forward strand.
GATTACCGCAGCGAGAGGAGGCGCCGCATCTGGAAACCTGAGTGTGGACTGGTGGACCAGTCTGACTCCATGGTATCCACTGTCGAGTGTGCCAGGACCAAGATGAAGTGGTACAAGAAGTTCTTCTTTCACCTGCTCGATATAACTGCCTTCAATTGCCACCACCTGCACGCCATGACAACAGGAGTGCAGGAAACCTTTGAAGGGTTTGTGAGGGAGCTTGGCCGAGAGATTATAGCCCAGTATGCGGTCGAGAGGACCCAACAACGCATACGCACTGCCCCTACCGCCCAAACTCCCCTGAGAATTTCCGCCCGCCATTTTCCCACTCCTATACCTCCCCAGCCAAATAGACCTAGGCCCCAACGCAGGTGTCATGTGTGTGGTAATTCCCGTGTGAGACCCACCACTCAGAGAAAAGACATCCGCTATGAGTGCGTTGAGTGTAACGTGGGTCTCTGCATTCACCCTTGTGTCAGTGAATATCACACCTTCATGCAGTACTAATATGGTGTGAATGCGATATGACGCTCATACTCAGGAAAAAATGCGACATACAGATGCTCAGTATAAATATAAGGCCCGTAAATATGTAAATAATAGTATAAAGTGGAAACGGGTTTAATGTAAGTGGAAAATTATTATCTAAGTGCATAAATATATTCTAAGTCGAAACATTCCTAGCGAGTGTATATAGAAACAATATTCTGATGCTCAGTGCAATAAATAAGGCCCGTAAATATGTAAATAGCAGTATAAAGTGGAAACGGGTGTAATGTAAGTGGGGAAGTATATTGGCAGTGAATAAATGAAATATAAGTTGAAACACGAGTTGTAGCGAGTGTGTTTGCTACGTGAATATGCGCTAGCATTTCGCTAAATATCCTCGTAAGGAATGTAAATAAGTGAAAACATTTACATTGGTTGAAAATTGGTATAATGTCATGGAAACAATAATATGAAAGTAAAAAAAAAAATGTAATGTATGTTGAGAGAAGAGTCATAGCGAATGTGCTGAGTAGGCAGATATGCACAATAGTTATGCTAAATATCATCGTAATGAATGTAAACAGCTGAAAACATGTACATAAAGTCAAAAATGATAAAATGTCATTGAAACAGTATTATGCAAGTAGAAAAAATGATATGTTTCCTGAATCAAGAAACTTAGCAACTAGCGTGTAACCAAAATGACCAAATTCGCTATGCTCGTGCAATGGAACGATGCTTATTTTTGCTATATATATCTCATTGAAAACCATTATATTGTTGTTGTGATTGTAATAAATTATTAGTTCCAAATCAATAAATGTAGACGTGTTGTTTGTTGTTTCTCTCAAAATTACCAACCACAGAAAACGTGAGAGCCTGACACGTCAGTGACAGAATACGATACCTGACGCAGGGAGGCTTACCTGTTCTGACCACTTATGGACCCCAGTAAACCCTTTCTTGGTGATTTTCCTTTATTTCTCAACAGAAGCGGAGGTTTTTGCCAAAAAAAAAAAAAATCCAAAATAGCTCGGGATTGGGGGGTATCGGAGGGTGGAAATCGGTTAGGACTTGACGGGTTAATAAAATCGCCTGATAGCAGCAACATTATACTTTAATGACTGCCACCAGAAGTCAGAGGATCGTTGTTGTTGTTGTTGTTGTGGCCCCAGGCTTACTTGAAACCTGAAGCCGGTGGACGGCAGGCTGAAGTTGCTCTTACCCTACAGTCCACCACCCACCTTTTGGGGGAATATAGAAGTAGCTAAGGAACGTATGCATAATCAGGCAGTAGAACAATCTGGTTATATGGTGCCACCACCTGAAGATGTCCCTCTCCAGTACTGGATTCAGAAGGTTAATGAGTTCAATTAGGTGTGGTTTAAATTTTTCTCTTGCAATGTCTGCTGATTTTATTCGGCTTTGGAGTACCCAGTAGTAGTCGTAGTAATAGCAGCAGCAGAGTAGACCCAGTGTGTTTCGTGTAACAAAACCTTCAACCTCAGCAAACAATCGTCCCTGTTCGACTGTGCCATGCAGTGAACCGATGTTTCCTTGCAACTGACAGCACCTCACCCCATTGACAGCGCCTCGCCACAGCGAGGCACGGGGAAGATGGGGAAGTATGGTTCGTGGATGAATGTCCCATTTCTGGTGAATTTGGGAACCATAGTAGGCTCCACATCACAAAGTTACTTGTTTATATGTTATTACCTAGCATTCCAAATGGCTTCCTGGGTTACAGGAAACCACCAGGCTTGTCACTCAGTGCAGAACCACTTAAAGAAGAGGTGGACAGCTGTACATCAATTGAGTGAATAACAGTCGCAACTGACTCCCATAGTAAAGGGATTAATGAAGACTTGTGGTCGGAACTGAAAGTGACTGTTGGCTTCACTGCACCTCTTCCTAGGCGTTTATTTTGCATATTACACCTTGCCATTCTCTTGTATCTTGTTTATATCACCTTCATATTGACACATTTCCCATCAGTAACATGCGAATGCAAAAGGATCCTGAGGTGCACTGTGCAGAATAAATTGCTATGGAAGAGGTATTATGAAATATTCACAACCACTGTAAAATCTCTCTTAAGTTAATTCCTTTACCTTAATTTGATGGAGATTTTTGTTGCTTTACTACTTATACCCCGTAGGCCAGTGGCACAAAAATATGGTACCACGGTTCTACATCCTTTACATAGCACTTCTTCGTGACTATACTCATTTTACCTAACGGCCGAAATTTTTGCTATGCAGCACATTTCTTGTAGCTCTATGGCAGATCAAGACAATTCCATAGCTCCACATCATTTTCATAGCATTTCTTCCTGACTAGTATTACATTCTAGTGGTAAACAATTGTTACAGCAGATTATTGAAGGTGAAGAGACGGCAATGCAGGCCAGATTAAAGTAAAAGGGGAGAGCATCATATCATACAGCTAATCTGTTGCTACAACTGAGCATTCAAGATGTAGAAATAACAATTTGAGGCTAAGTTAAAGTAAAATGAGTGTAATTAACCCTCTCAGGCACATTGATGCAAATCACTTTCTTTTGTGGTTTGGCACATAAACGCACATTGATGCGAATCGCATGAAAAAGCGGAAAAAAAACGCCATTAAAAAAAAAAAAGTTTTCGGCCAATTTGCATCAAATTTGGACACGTTCTAGCGGGTGTGTCCCTCTTCCGAGGTAAACACTTGGCAACGCCGTCGAGCCTCCTAGGAGCCTGCCTGTAGTGAGAAACCTCAGTACCTCAGAAGGAGTCAGGCTGTAAGGCCACATCATGTGTCCTGTCCCTTTAAACATATCTAATTCTCCCCCTCCCGCCCGAGTCAAAGCCCCGATGGACTTAGTGTGATAATATATTATTTCTGGGCATATTTTGAAGTGATTTTGTTGATGGAACATAGATATATATCTTGAGGAGAAATGGTGCCTGTTATCAGTCGCTATGCCTAGGGGCAAGACGCATGTTCACTGTACTGGGATTTTGCCACTCCGCCTCCCCTGGGCCCTATGCTGTGACTACATATACGTATATAGTGAATCCAATGCCTAAACTGTATACTGTAGTGTGTGAAAGCTATAGTGGCTGGCTTTGTGATATATTGGAACTAGCATGCATTATGTACGCCATAGCCATAGTGTGGAATTGGGCAGGCGTTACCTGTATGCCATAGTCGGGAAGGGATTATTAGAGGTGTTTAGGGATGGATATTTTGATTATGATACTGTATATGTGTATGAATTTGTGTGAAATATAAGGGCAACATACTGTGAGTGTTCAAGAAGGAGTGTGGTGTGTGCCTTTATAGCGGTGCATCGTAAATCTCGAGATAAAAGTGCTGCATCATGGTCACGTACCATAGTAAGGAACATAAATAATTGTAGAGGTAGGAGTGGAATCATTGTGGTAGTCATGTATTTGTGTATGATTTAGTGTAAAGTGTACATAAATTGAGCTGTGAATGTTCGTGAAGGGATAATTTTGGGGTGCATAGCGTATGTTAGTGATACTTTAGCTCCAGGTGTGTGGGGGCATAAGGACGCCGGGCGACGATGGACATCATTGAACAGGTACTGTAACTTGCTAAGACATTTACTGAGAAGTTATATTTTATGTACAATGAACGTGAAATGTGCAGTGAGTGGCTGTGAAGGAATTTTGTGGGTGTGTAGCGTAGGTTAGTGATACCTTAGCGGCAGGTGTGCAGGGACGTAAAGACGCCTAGCACTATGTGCATCATTGAACAGGTCCTGTAATGTGGTAAGGCATTTGTTGATTATTTATGATTTATATAAAATATTAGTGATATGTGTCACGAGTGTTTGTTGTGGGATGTGGGTGCGTAGCATATGTCAGTGATACCATCGCGGCAGGTGTGCAGGTGACATAAGGACGCCAGGCAATGACGGATATCAGTGGACAGGTACTGTGCCTTGTTATGAGATTTGTTGATTATTTAAGATTTATATAAAAATGTTTGTGATATGTGTCACGAGTATGTGTTGTGGGATATTGTTGATGTGTAGTGTATGCCAGCAATACCGTAGCAGCAGGTGTGCAGGTGACGTAAGGACGCCAGGCAACGACAGAAGTCAGTGGACAGGTACTATACCTTGAAAAGACATTTGTTGATTATTTATGATTTAAAAAAAAATGTTTGTGATATGTGTCACGAGTGCTCGTCGAGAGATAGTATCATGTGTTGGGAGAACCTTGGGGGAAGGAGGAAATATATATATATATATATATATATATATATATATATATATATATATATATATACAGTATATATAACCTCTCCACCCCATCCCTCCATCTCATCCTCGGCCTCCCCCTCCCTCTTCCCCCCTCCACCTCACTCACATACACTCTCTTCGTCAGTCTTTCACCCTCCATCCTCTCCACATGGCCAAACCACCTCAGTGTGTTCCTCATAACGCTTCCTATCACATCCACATCCACACCACAACGCTCCTTTATATCCTCATTCGTCAGCCTGTCTCCACGTGACTCCACAGGCTCCTCTTAAATAACTCATTTCCACTGCTCTCACTCTTGACTTGTGTCCTTCCAACAATGTCCAAGCTTCACTTTCGTACGTTAGAGTTGGTATCACAATACTGTCATGTAGTAACTTTTTCACTTCCATGCTCACTTCCCCGTTTCTTATCACTGCTTTCAAAGAACCAGCAACCTTTCTTCCCTGCTGTACCCTTTCAAGCATTTCACCCTCCAAACCTCCATCCTTACTCATCACACTACCCAAGAACTTAAATGTAGTCACATTTTCCAATTCCTCACCATCCAACCTCGCTGTACATTCACTAACTTCACCTCTCTCAAAGACCATCACTTTACTCTTCCCTACATTCACCTTTAGATTCCGTTTCTTACACACTCTCTCAAACTCATCCACCAAGCCTTGCAGCTCTCCTTCGTCTTCACTCAACAACAGAGTATCATCTGCAAACAACAGTACAGGGAGTTTCCAAACACTATCCTCTCTCACCAGGGCCACTCCAACATCCACTCCCCTACCTTGTACCTCTTTTATTACCCCATCCATGTACAGATTGAACAACCATGGAGACATGACACATCCCTGTTTCAAACCAACTTTCAAAGAGAAAAATTCACTCAATTCACCATCCACACGCACTGCAGCCTTCTCACCATCGTACATACTCTTCACAGCATTCAACAACTTCCCATCTACTCCATATATTCTTAAAACTTTCCACAATCCTTGTCTATCCACCCTGTCATATGCTTTCTCCAAATCCATGAAAGCCGCATACAACTTCTTTCCCTTCTCTAGAAACTTTTCCACTAAAGATCTAAGAATGAATATCTGATATACTCAACCTCTTCCCTTCCTAAAGCCTCCCTGTTCTTCTCCAACTAATTTCTCTGTTCTTCCTCTAACTCTGTCTATAAGTATCCTACCATACACTTTTCCTATTATACTAAGAAGACAAATGCCCCTATGATTACCACACACTTCTTTTTCCCCTTTTCCTTTGTACAAGGGAATAATTATACCTGACGTCCAATCCTCCGGGACTCTACCTTCCTCCCAGGCCAATCTGCACATCTTCCACATCCATTCTACTACTATCTCTCCCCCATGCTTCAGCATTTCACCACACACTCCATCAATTCCTGGGGCTTTCCCCGATTTAACTTTCTTCATTGCTTCCACAAATTCTATCCTACTGATTTCTTCCTGTCTTCTCACCTCCCTCCTTCTCCCAGCCATTCCCCAGCCACTTATACTCGCATTACTTCCATCCTCTACGTTCAACAATTCCTTAAAGTGTTCTCTCCATCTGCTCACTTTTTCTCCCTTCTCCACTAGTAATCTACCATTTTTATCTTTCACTCCCCTGCTAACTTCACTTCCACCCTGTCTTACTCTTTTCACTTGTCTCCAGAACATTTTCTTACAGTCCCTCCACTTTACACTCAAATTCCTTCCAAATTCCTCATCCACTCTCTTCTTACTCTCTCTTACTAATCTTTTCACCTCTCTCTTTCTTTCCACATATAACTCTCTCTTCCGCCTCTCAACTTCTTCCACGCCCCTATTTCTCATCCATTCATTGTATGCTTTCTTCTTTTGTGCCACAGCCTGTTTCACCTCTTCAGTCCACCACGGTGTTCCTTGCACCCCCCTCTGTCTTCTCTTTCTTCCACACACCACATCACATGCTGCACATATTTCTTCTCTAAATATCTTACATACACCTTCCACGTCTCCCATCTCCTCAATTCATATTTGCCCAATCGTTCGTCCACTTCTCTCTTATACTCTGCCTTTTTCTCATCCTCTTGTAACCTTTGCACTCTCTTGCAACTACTCCTTCCTCTCGTCTTTCCCTTCTTCTATTCCCCCATCTTACTTGCATCCTAATTCTGGCCACCACCAAGTAGTGGTCAGAAAGTCCACTCCCCCAACCTCTATACACTCTTGCATCCTTTACACATCTTCGCATCCTTTCATCCACACACAGATAATCAATCATTGCATTCCTTTCATTCAGCTCACCACCCACCCTTCTCATCACTCGCCATGTTTACC